>NW_021621401.1:1947589-2056388 GCF_004785775.1 Grammomys surdaster | reverse complement strand
AGAGAGAGAGAGAGAGAGAGAGAGAGAGAGAGAGAGAGAGAGAGAGAGAGAGAGAGAGAGAGAGAGAGGGGATTTATGTCCAAATTAGCTGATCTTCCCCACCCAGGGCTCCCACCAGTGGCCCCTGCCTCCACCTTCCTGGGGCCCTGGCTCACCAAGGGTGTTGACAAGGCAGACTCCACACATATCCAGGGCAAGGAGCCGGGTGTATACGGGACTGCCTCCTTGGTGGCACATGAAGAGGTGATACAGCACAGAGGCTGCAGGGGGGACCAGGCAGGCCACACAATGTGTACCTCCTAGCCAGCCATCCTTGCCCAGCTGACTCCAGGGCATGGTCATTGGCACCAGCACCAGGAAGCCCAGCAGAGCTAGCCCTAGAAGGGAGAGTTATATATCAGACACATTCAGCATAAAATGTGATCCGTAGAAGGTACCAACTGGAGCCAGGAAAAGAGCTTAGTCGGTAAAAGCTGTTAACCCTGACAACCTTAGCTTGACCCTGGATCATGGTAGGAGAGGACCAGTCCGCACAAACTGTCTTCTAACCTCCACATTCCTGGGCACTCCACCCGCCCACTCATACACTAATATATGTTAAAAATAAAAATAAAGTAGTCTGACTATGGAAAACAAAAGAAAGTTAGGGCAAGGCAGAGTTCAGTGCTGCTGCCTGTCCGCCTCCCCGCCTGCGCAGAGGTCTTGTGGGCTATAAACTTCCAGAAGGGTTACTGTCAGGATTCCTGCAGATCGAGGAAGCAGAGACAATAAGCCCTACTTTGCAGGTGCAGAAACAAGCTTGGTGTAATCTGTCCCAGCTGAGCCCAGTGAGGAGGCAAAGGATAGGGGAGGATGAACCAGGCCAGGCTAATTCCTGGCTAGAGCCACAGCTCCTGCCTGCCTCACAGGAGGCCAGACCAGCTCTGTCTGCCTGTCCTGGGGTGTCTGCAGAAACCTGGAGAAGCATGACCTCAGCCTGAGTTCTGATTAGGACAGGAGGGACATATCAGCCTCAGGGTTACTTAACATTGTCAAATGTCCAGGCAGACGGAAGCTTTGGGTCTTTTTTGATTTCCATAAAGAAAGAAAGGCAGGGAAGGCCAGAACGAGGGGAAAGGACTGGAGGAAGCCTATCCTGTCTCCACTGGGGTGCATGCTGTTCCTCCCAGCGCTGGCCTTTCTTGGACTTTCCTCCCTTCCCCACAGGCAGTTGGCATTGCCTTAATAGAGGACAAATGCAGGCATCAGCCCCACTCTTGGTGGGGGTCTGACTAAACAATAGCGCTCTTCCTCTAGAGAAAAGTTCAAGTCTAAACCTAGCTGGCTCTAGTTCCCTCTCCCAGCTGGGGCGGCTCAAGGACAGGCCAGGGCTGTGTCAGCAGAGCTCCAGGGGCCCCGCAAGAAGTGTGTTGGGGGGCGGGAGGAGGGTGGAATTGAGCCACCAGGCGGAGCCCCACGGTACTGCTATGGTCGCGGGGACTCTAGGCTACCGCGAGGAGGGGCTTGGGTCAGGCAGGGGCGGTCTTCTTCTCTCTGACTCCTCCTAGCCAGTGAACGCCCATCTCCAGGATGAGCGCTGGAGGGGGAGGGTGCCAAAGGCGCAGGATTACCGAGGGGGATACCAGGGTTCTTACCCCTAGAGCTCACCCGGATTAAGCTGGCTCCCACTCTGCTCCCCTCTCCTCCTTGGGGCACTACTGGGAAAGCAGAAGCTGGCAACGAAGCTTGGGACAATGGCAGCTTTGTCACCGCGGCGCCTGACCCAACCAGGGCAGGGACAGCTCAAGACTTGGGCTTGGGGGGCTGCTGTGCTCACAGGCAAGGCGGCCGCGAATGCAAGAAGCATGAATCGGGGCGCGGCTCACCTACCGTGTGTGTAGATGTTGCCCAGCTCGTTGTGTAGGTAGAAAAGGCTGCGCAGGCAGCCCGAACCGCTGCTGGCCGGCCGGTAGCCGGTCAATACGAACTTATTGAACTGCAGGTGCGGCGGCGAGCTCGCCCAGTCCAGAAGACGCGGCCCGGTCAGGAACGCCATGGCCTCACGCACTGCGGCCGACCGGCGACCCTCTGCCCCTGGGCTTCCTTCTCAGTGGAGCTGCAGCGCTGGGAAGCTCATCCCAATTCACCTCCGGCTGTCCGGTCGCCCTGCCGGGGTCAGCCTGGGGGTCCCGGCCCCCTTCCCTCACGCGCTGCGCACGCGCGAGTTCGACGCCCCCGCAAGGGAGAGGAAGCTGGCAACCCCACAGGCGGAGCTCAGTGCATTCAGCTCCACCGTGGCAGAGCGGCGGAGGGAGAGCTCCGGTTGGCCGCAACGGCAGCCCGGCGTCTCGCCGCAGCCCGGAGGACGGGCGCGGCCGGACGCCGGAGGGGACAGCAGGCTCCACCCCGGCTCCTCGCCCCCGCCACCCTGCCTGTGTTTCGCGCGCTGGATTCCTGACGTTCACGTAGCAGGGACCAATGGGCGATGCGGACGGGGATGCTCCGCCCTGAGACCGCCCAGGCCTTCTCTTTTTAACATATGCGGTTCCAGCCTTCTTTGCACGAAGTGGCTGTTGACTTGGGACGCGACGTTCTGTGTCGGGCTCTTCCACTGGAGTGGCCTAGCGCCTTGGGTCTACCAACATATCGCACCCCAGCTTTCTTAGTGACTTCAGGTTGTCGCACCTTTGGGGGCACCTACCTTAAGTACACAACCGGGCTACCCAGCTCTAAACCTACAATCAGACTCTGTCCAAGGTGCTGCTGGCTAAGGCCCCCTTCAGATGAGTCCCCAGCAGCGCCGGCGCGTACTCACTTTGGGGGTATATTTCCGTTGGCGGGGAACCCACGCGTCTAAGATGTATGGTGTACCTGGAGCCCTTGGCGAGGCCCAGCCCTTCCGGCCAGGCTGTTTCGAGCTTGGGTTCCACCCAGTTCACTCCCCTTTATCGCCCACAAAGCACACCCTTAGCCCTGCCCAGTACAGGCAAGGAACGGGCAAAGGCAGGAGACCAGGGAAGCAAGGTCGGTTCTCTTCTACTCTGGCAGGAACAGGGAAGGCGCTTCTCCCTCATAAAACTACCCAAGACCAACTTCCACATCTCATAAAAAAGCTCACCGCGTGAACACCCAGCATCACACCTGCAACCCCTGTCCACACCCTATTAACATAGGTTCTTCCTCACGCAAATAACTTGCTGAAGCGTCTACCAAAATAGGCCTTTTATTTTAAATCTATACTGAGTCTTTAGATCACTTTTGTTGGCCCCTAACCTTTCATCGAGGGCAGCAGTCCAAGTCCCCAAAAGAGGCGCAAAGAACCCTGAAACCAAACACCATCCATCACATCAAGGTCCACGAATTAGAGTGTTGGATTCCCTTTGCCCTTTGGCTTCAGCCATTTGGACCCCAAGGGTCAGGCCAAGTTCCCAAATAGCACCGGATGCTTCCTGTCCGATTTTCTGGTCTCCCCGTGATGACCAGAGACCGAGTTGCCTTTAGAGAGGGCACAAGGTCGAGGTAGGGTGCTGCATAATATCTCAGGTGTCCATCTCGCTGGCAGAAGTGGTGATGGACTCACTTACGTCTGGGGTCAGAGGGCAGAGACGAGCGAGCGCAAGGAGCTCTGGCTGGAGGCACTCAGGGGCCGGTAGCCCGCAGCAGGACCCTCAGCCTGAGAGTCCCCTGGGGGACAAGGCAGGGCCACCCCTCGGGGACGGCGGTACCACACAGCCCAGCTTCTCCCGGGGCCCCGGGAAGGTCCTATGGCCAGGGACCCTTTTCCTGGAGCCAGCAGACAGCTCCTAAAGAGGGAGCAGACGTCAGCTGGACCTGAATCCAGCCCTGCCTCTAACATCCTGCTCTGCCTGCGAACCAATTCTCCCAAGGCCTCGCCCACTCAAGAACCCAGGGCCTTCCTAGCTTTGTTCCTCAGCCCAAGCTTCCCACCAGAGACCCCACACCCGAGGCACGAGGCATCGGTGCCTAGTGCAGGCTCCGCCCTCAGGCCCTGCCCCAGCGCCCGCACCGTCGACGCAGCAAACGCAGTAGCGACAGGAGCAACAGCAGCAGCACAGAGATGGCCGTCACGGTGGAGAAGACACGGGCTGCGGGCACAGGGGTGCGATGAGGACAAGCCTCCGAGAGGCCACTCCTTGGTTAACTCCCACCTTGTAAGACAGCCTCACCACCTATCGAAGCCTGTGCAGCTCCGGGCTTGGGGCTGCAGCTCACGTTAGCCCCATCGGGGTCCCCTACGGGAGTCTCAGTCGAGTCCTCTGGAGATGCTCTGTCCTCCGCTGTATCCCGCAGCCCTGCGGAGAGAGGTGGTGAGGCGGGGTGGCCCGGAGTGCGGTTGTGTGGGCGGCGGCAGGAGGGCTGGCCCCTGGCTCACCGCGGTAGGTGAGCGCGAAGCCTTGAGCGTGGCCTCGTGCGTCGCTGCGGAAGGTGAGCAGCAGTGCAGCGGTGCGCAGGTGCAGCGGCCCCGGCGGCGGCGGATGGGCGCCGTCGAAGGCACGGAGCAGGTTGCCCGACGAGGCGTCGCGTAGCTCCAGCCGGTCTCGAGAATCAGCCAACTCGAAGAGGCGGAAGGTGAGCTCTAGCACAGCGCCCAGTTGGCCCAGTACCCAGCTGCAGTTCCGGTCTGGCCCATACTCATCCGGAAAATCCGGGGAGTAGATGACACCCTGAGGAGCCGTCCAGTTTCCCTGGCAGGAGCCCACAGACACTGCGGGCAGAGCAGGCGGTCAAGAAACAGAGACCAGCCGGGCTTTCTTTCCAGCGCAGAGATCCGGGTGGAAAGACTCCCTTAGGGCGTTCCAGAACTGGCACCGCCCAGTTTCTTTAAATAGGCCCCGCCTTCAGCCCTAATCAAGTGCTAGCTTCACCACCAGGTTCATCCTCATGCGCTTACAGATCCTGCCTTCAATCTTTGTCTCCCTATCATGTCTCAGTCCAACAGAAGGCTTCCCCGATTCCACTCTTATTGGGGCAATGGCACAATAGACTCCACCCTTCATTCTGGGCTACATCTCACCTTCATAGATGCCCAGTCGTCCATCGCCTCCACACAGCTGGCCTGGGTGGCCAAAACAGATCTGGTCACAGTCGGTGGCAGGGGCTGGACGTCCCCGGGCCAGGTCACTTTCAGAGCCACAGAAGCAGGCATAACCAGCCTCCACGCCAGCCAGCTGGGAGCACAGACTGGGTGACCCCAAAGGCAGGGATGGTGGATATGGGTGGAGTAGTGGGGTTCAGGAAGTAGGGAATTGGTGAGGTTCAGAAGTTAGTATCAAGTTTGGCATCTGTGTTGGGAGCTGGGTAGGGTCCTACGGTCAAGGTCAGGGGGTTGGGCTCTAGGACAGTACCTGGTAGCCCTTCATGCGGCAGAATCGAAGGCACACCTGGACTGTGAGCTTTGTGGAGGTGCCACTGGGACCACTGAGAGCAGGGGGTGCCCCAGAGTCCACGAAGCAGCCCAGGTACCCAGGCACTATGGAGGGAGCAGAGTCAGAGTCTCACCTCTGAAAGTGACCCTCCGGCGGGGTGGGCTCTTGAGTTTACTCACTGTGGCATGTGGGGATATCACAGTATCGCCAGTAGATGCCCTCTTCTGTCTCTGCCACGTAGCACCAGGGCTGCACATCACCGTCTGGGTTCCTGTGGTCAGGAAGGAGATGGTGAGAAGCCCAGTATCTGGCCTATGGTCCATGAGTGTGGCCACCAAGGGTCTGTGTGTGTTTTAGAGCCCATGCTCCTCTCTGTCAGTACACATTCCCCACCGGCTCCTGGATGTTGACTTCCCAAAGAAGAAGTCTCTATAAGAGCCGGCAGGTTTTATTTTTCTGATTGTTAGACTTGACCTCGTGTGAGAACTTCTCCTGACTTCAGCGGGCCCTCATTACTTCTCCCATGCATAAAACTGGCGCAAATGATAAGCCCTAAGCTTTGTGGCTGGGCAGAAAAGTGGCCCCCTTTTCAGCCCCCGACAGATGCTGCTCCAGAAGAAAGCTGTGGCTTTGAACTCCTCATAAGACGGACTCCTCATACGTAGAAGCTGTTCAAGCAAGTCCGGCAGAGCCTGTCAGATCATTCCAGGGGGCGGGTGCAACCGGATCCAGCATCTCAGGGCCCCTTTTGTCCTGGCCCTGACTGGAGGCTTTGCAGAAAACTATCAACTAAGTCTAAGTCCCACATATCTTTAAAGCCGGGTTTTTGCAAACCTTGCGAACCTCGTATGAAATAGGGCCCGCCCCTAAATCTTTCTGAGGATACTGTACCAGGCCAGAAAAGACTTCTCTCTGTCCCGCCTCCTGCCACCACTGGTCCAGCCTTGCTGAAACGCACCCTCCCACCCATACACCCATACACACACACACACACACACACACACACACACACACACGCTCCTCACCTACAGAAGTTGTGCGCACCCAGCCCCCAGCGGCCCTGGGGATCGCTGGCGCTGCTGTAGCTGTGCTGCTGCGTCTGGTCCCAGAAAAGACAAGGGCGCCCAGCTCCGCGCGGGCCGGTGTAGTTCTGGTGGCCGCGGTAGTCAGCGCCGTTCACCTGGAAGCATTCGGACAGGCCTGCCCGGCAACCGCGGGTTCTGGAGAAGTCTGGGCTTCCTCACTCCTCACCCAGCTCCCTGCCTGGTCCCGGCCAGTACTCCCTAGTTCCCATTCCCGAGAGGGCCTTTGGGCTGTTCAACTGCTCCACCCACCTGCTGTCCCGCCTCTCCAGCTTTAGGACCCCTTCCCTAGGGCGAGCAGTGACTTTGGCCTGGCCGCCTCGTCTAACTCACCTGGACTGTGCAGGCTCCCTGCTGAGGCCCCGTGAGGCGGCAGCAGCAACGGGAAGAGGAGGAGGAGGAAGCCCTGCAGATCTGGTGTCCCCATCTTCTCTAACCAAAAAGATGGTGCCTTGGACGGATGGAACACGGCCTGGGCCGCCCACGGGGTCTAGGGTCTCCCAGGTGACCTGAGGAGCGGGGGACGTTGTCCTTTGATCCTCTATCCTGATCTTAGTTTTGTCGACACTGCCCGTCTGGGACCAGGAAATAACTTCCCGGGATCTCTACCCGGCTGTCACTCTTCAGGGATCTCTATGGAAGGTATCTGGCCGGAGGATGATCTCAAGCTCGGCTTTCTAGCTCTGGGTCATGCCTGGGCCCCCCACACACACACTCACCCCATAGAATTGTACCTTGCACCTTGAGACTCCCTCACCCAAGTCTCTAAAGCACTGCCTCCTGCCCCCCTTGTGTCCCTACAGATACCTCCCCTCTTGTCCCACACCTCTAGAGAAGACTGGAAGCCCCGCCCGCGACTGGAGCGCAGGCAGCAGGTCCAGACGCCTCCCACGCCTGTCCCCCGGGACCCCCACCGTTCCAACACATGCCTCCCCACCCTTTCTTTTTTCTTTTCCGTGGTCGGTGAGGGTTCTATTGGGAGGGTATGGAGGGACACAGACCAGGTTAGCCGACCTATAGAGGACCTAAAGGAAGAGTTACAGGGCTCCCTCCCGCGGCTGCACCCAGTCAAAAGGACACAGGCACCCTGATTTAAGTGCGCGCGCGCACTCCCATTCAAACCGCTCATTCATTGTAAGACGTTCACACGCATATCTTCCCGGAATCCTCACGCTTCTGTCTCCCCGGGTCCCGCCGCGGCTGGCTTGAATAAGAAAGCGCCACTCCCTGACCCTGATCGCGGGAGACAGACAGGAATCGTGGACGCTCAGTCCACGACAGGCAGGGGCAGCTGGTGTCTGGGGAGGAAGGCAGCTGCGCCCCCGGTTCCAGCCCGCCCCCTCTCCCGCTTCCATCTCTTTCACTCCCTAGGACCCCAGCCCAGGCTCTCCGGAGCCTTGCCTTGGCGGAATTCCCCAAGCGGTGCCCCCCACCTGGCAGGAGAGGGGGAGGGGAGCAGGCCCAGGCAGGCGTGGGGGGAAATTCCCCGCCCCCTCCCCCTGAGCCCGACTCCTCCGAGTCCTCTGATCTCCCAGAGCTGCCCCGGGGCTTGGGGGGAGGCCAGCGCAGGTGCGTGGGAGGGCGGAGGCGGGTACCCGGGAAGGGAGATGGGGGGAAGGACTTTGTGCAGCCCTACCCCGTCCAGACCCCTTGCCCATCAGACCAGCCTGCCTACCCTTTACTAATCTCTGTATACCTTGGGCCCAGGCTGACCTGGCCCAGCTCTGACAGTCTGAGCTTTGGCCACCTAACACACGTTCTGAAGTAGATGGAAAAGCAAGATTCACAGGGAGAACTCTGAGAGGCCGAAGTGTACACGGCAGAGATGAATGATCAGCTGTGGGAGCCCTACAGTTGTGCGCCCTGTGAGAAGGTTCTTGGGGCCACCACAAGTCGCGAGGGGGTGGAGGGAGTGCGATAGGGGTGGAGTATCCCAATGAGATGGACCTGCTTAGGTTTTAGGCTTGTGAGGGGCATCTCCTCTGGCAGCTCGCTCAGCCGCGAAGCTGTTACCCTCTTGTACTGACCCTACTAGAGCCCTCCAGACATCTAACAAGGCTGCCCCAAGAAGACCTGTCTGTCTTGGGTTTTTCTTCCCTTTCCGCCAGAGGGCTAAAAAGGTCAAGGCTCTGTAGTTCTGTTCCCTCACATTTTATGTGAGGGTCAGTCCTGTGGAGGAAATCGTGAAGAACACGAGTGAGTGTCCAGGACTTCATGCATGGCAGAGTTGGCCAAGAACAGCGGGCCTTAAAACAACCTTCCACAGTTTAGGATGGATCCGCCCAGTCCTGTCTCTTGCAAAGGGACAAGGGAGAGAGGTGGTGCCCCGTTATCAGGCTGGGGACACTGAGTGGAAAGAGGAAGGGTATCCCTGCCACAAGCTCCAGTCTGGGGTGGCTTGTGGAACCTTTGAAAAGAAAGACAGGCCTCATGCCCTGCACCCCTCAACACACACTTCCTCAGCATTCCAACACTCAGCCCTGTGCAGGCAGCAGCCTGTCAGCATTCCCAAGGCCCTAGGGGAGTGTTTGCACCTCCCCATTCTGCAGATCCATGAACTGGGCTCAGAGGCCCTTGGCAACTCTGTGCTCACGAGCTATTCAGTGCTGAAGCCTGGTTGAAGCAGAGTCTGATCCAGGTGCTGGGCGCTGACACCGTCGTCCCTATCAGTATCTTCGGGGTTCTCTAACTCCACAGAACCATGTGGCTATAGCGGGGCACCCAGTATCTCTCCCTTTAAAAAAATTTTATATATACTTTTAGACAGGGTCTTACTTGTAGCCCTGGCTGGACTAGAGCTTGCCATAATAGACCAAGTTGGGCTGGAACTCATAGAGATTCCCCTGCCTCTGCCTCCAAGTGCCAGAATTAAAAGTGTGGGCCACCATGCTCACCTTCCAGTTCTCTTTTTTCTGGACCAGAAGGCCCATTACTTTCCCTGTACCTCCAATGAGAGCTGAGACCCCCTGCAGGCTCCCCAGTAGAGCTTTTTCACCATTGGGGAAACCAAAGTATTAAAAGTTAGTTTAGAGTCACAGTGCCTAAGACCCTGACCCTGGTGGACATAGAAGTTTCTTGGCTTGTCACTTTCCAAATAGTTGTATGCACAGATTTGTCATGTGGAGACAGCAGAGAGAAAAGAACAGAAAACTTGAACATGAAGGAGGGTAGCCTTTGCTTATCTTTCCTTGGAAGCACATGATATCATTTGTCCCGCCTAGTGTGTGTGTGTGTGTGTGTGTGTGTGTGTGTAAGGGTGGAGACATTGGGTGCCATTATCCCAGGAAGTTTCCCAGAGTGCATTTGAGCCTATCTCATTTCTTCTAACGTAGGAGCCCATCAGAGTGAGGGTAGATCCCAGAGCAGACTCAGAGCAAAAGGAACCCCACAATTCCCAACCTCAGATCTGGGATTCTCAGAGCAGTGGTATTGCCTGTAGAAGCCCCACTCCAAGCTATCTGTGTTGGCACATGGTGTGTGCATGCCTTCACACTTCCCCTCACCCCACTCGAGTCTGCTCCTGTCTCTCTCCTGGGTAACTGCACCTTCCTCTCTGAATCACACCTTCCCTGAATCTTCCTTCCTTGACCATGTCCCGGTTTCCTGAGCCTCGCTCCTCTGTCTGCATCACCGCCTGGACAACTGTGAGAGGGCAGGGCTGAGCACTTGGGAGGCAAGTACACTGAGGTATACTGGGAGCGTGTAGGCTCAAAACTCCAGACCACACTCACCTTCATCGTAACATAAGCTGCTGCTGGCTTGTTGTAAGCACTCACAGCCTGTGCAGGGCTGGGAGACACTCAGCCACGGACACTCACATGACTTTGTCCATCTACTATGATATTAACACGTTTCTTGAGCTTCCTTTGCCTCAGTTTCCCTACTGGGATGCCACAGTTGGGGAAACGTGTGTCCAGCAGTCTTGCAGTAGGGTGGCCCTCCGCGAGGCACGAAGAGTGGCAACCTTTGCTAGTTACATCTGCCTCCAGCCTCCAGGGGGTGCTAGAGAACTGTTTCCAGAAAAAGCTCGTGATTTATTGGAATTTGCCATTGTGGGCTACGTTGGTGATTCTGAGAGGAGGAGTCAGTTTGTCTGCTCCACCCATGAAATTCTTCTGGAGGGGCCTCTCAGGAAGGGCGGCTACTGACCTGGGGCTATGGGTTATGCTGGTTCTTCGTTGCCCCTCCCTCACAGGAGGCCTGGGAAGGAAAGGTTTCACTTTCGAAGGATGAGATGGCTAAACAGAAAGGCCTTGTTGGTCACTTGCAATCAGACTAGGCCTGGTGGTTGCCACAGTGACTGACTTGAGGGGGTATCAGGGGTGTGGGGACCTCTGGGAAGAAGACTGGGAACCTGGAGGCCCAACAGTGGTCGGTGAGGAACCAACCATGACTTGGTTTCAGAGTCCACTGGTTTGGAGCAGAAAGGTAGGAACTGCACCCTGCCCAAGCTCCCTTCCTGCTCCCCCACACCCCTGACTCTGTCTCCTCTTTTCTCAGGAACATTATGGCACCAGCTGGGAGCTACAAATGCCCTTGGGGGTCCCAGTTGCTGCTGGAGTCCTAGCCCTCCTGGCCCTCCTGGCGTTGGCTTATCACTGTCTCAAAGAGGTACCTTCCTTCTCCTGACTCTTGGCCTCTGCCCACAGCCATCTCCTTAGAACATGCTCCCCTTTCTCACGACTGTCTCTGTGCCCAGGCCTGGAAGTCCAGATGGAAGCTTTGCCATGTGGGCTGGAGGTGTTCTCAAACTGGAAAGAGCCTACACCTTGTCTTCATCCACAGCCCAAATCAAGGCCAGCTGGAAACAGTCTCTTCAGAGCCCCCTGGCCCTCTGCTGCCTTCTCCACTGTCTCTCTGAAGGTTCTAATGGCACCAGGACAGCACCTCAGCTTTGGGTCTGAAGATCCCCATGTTTTAGAGGAGGTTATGGTATCTACCAAGCACCCTGACTGTAACATCTGTTAGTGTGGATGAAGGATCCATGGGAGGAGGGTGATGTGGGGTGAAGGGAGGTCTTTGTCTCATGGGTGTCAGGCATGAGGGAGAGAAGGCAGAAGTGTCTGTCTTCTCTGGTTTATGGCATCAAAGCTTTCTCTCCCCAAAGTCACCCTCAAGGAGCCAAGGTTCTGGTTACACAATCTTAGCAGTAGCTTACTCCCCTGGGGGTGATACCATGACTCAAAATGGGGGCCATAGGCTAGAAGCAAAAGCCCAAGGCCCTCCAGAGTGGCCAATGAATGTCTCAGCAGGCAGAGGGAAGCTACCTCTGACCTCCACTCCCAAAATCTCTCTCACTGCCCAGGCGGTGCTTTTGAGTCTAATGTCCAGGCTAGCTCCTTCCTGGGACCACAGCAAGTGCCACTGCAACCTCACCCTTTGTAGCCCAAGCTCTCTTGGCTCAGACCAGGCACCAGAGAAGTCAGGGCCTATTGAAGCATATCAGTGAACCCTGGCTGGTGAGTACTAAGCCTGTGGAACTTTCTGAGTCAGGGCACTGCTGAAGGCCTATTCCCCTGTGCCCTCTATGACTTGTGGACTCCTGAGATCACCCAGGACTGCTTGATTATTTTTTCCTGGGCTTCCCTGGGTTGGGGAGGGTGAATTAGTAATGGCAGGTTAGTTAGGCTATGGGGAGTAGAATCTGAAAGTGATTCCTGCCCCTGGAGATGCACAGGCTCACGAGCCAGTTCTCTGGAGTGTAGACATCACCCCGCATGCACCAACACCCTTCTCTGATTAGGTCCCACTATGTGGAGACGGTGGAGGGGTTGGTGCAGATTAATTATAGTCTCTAATTAATTAAATCGTCTCTGAGTTAAGTAAGAGATGGGGCTGGGAAAACTGGTGCATGCCTGTGGTCTAAGCTAAATGTGGCAGGTTGGGGCAGCAGGATGACTTGAGTCCAAGACATCAAGGTCAGCCTAGATGACAAAGCACAGCCCTGCCTTAACTCTCAGTGGGGTCTGCTATGTAGCTCAGGCTGGCCTGCAACTTGTTATGTAGTCCCAGCTGGCCACATCTGAGATCCTCATACCTTAGCTCCCTGAGTATTAAGACTATAGGCTCATGGAGTTTGAGACCTCGATTCTCAAAGGTGGTGGTGATAATGAAGCAGATGGCCTGATTTGGTCAGAGAGCTGTCTGGAGTCTAGATTCTGTCCATAGCTGCACAGGAGGGGATGAGCTACCAGCCTTAGGGGCTGTCACCTTGACTGCAGCTATGTGTGACGCCAGGCAAAGGACACTATTCAGTCCTCCCAGAGGCCTGGTTCATCAGAAGCATGAGCTAACAAACGGGAGGTTTTGGCAGCTGATCTTGGTAATTTGTTCCACAGCAGTAGCGTGTGCTGGACAGGACAGGCTGGTGGGCCTGAGGGCAGTGAGGTGTGAGCAGGGGACCAGTATGATCAAGGTACAAATGTCTAGGGCTGCAGGAGAGCCTGCAGAGCCTCTACTACCCTCCTTTTCCACAGGGGCCTCTGCTATGGTCAGGAAGGTCACTGAGTCTATTAGAATCCTCTAGAACAAGAGCAGAAGATTAGTCTCCCCAGAGATATCTGGATATCTTTTGGCCTTCCAGAGCAAGAGGCTGTAGGCTGAGGCAAGTTGGAGGAAGGGCTAAAGCCTGTGGTGGTATCCCAAGTGGGCCCTGGAGACATCCTTAAGTATATCTCTGGTGTCTGGTCCTTAAATCGGGTAATCATACCTGACACACACAGCCAGGGAGGGGACTCCATGGCAGGCACTGTGGAGTCTCCATTGGCAGGTTGAGGAGGTACCTGGAGGCATGAGTGGGTGTGGAAGCTGCTCCTGTCACAGGGTGAGTAGCTGGTCCCAGGTGAGTTGGAAGTAGAGAGACAGGGATGTATATATATATAATCCCACTGTTGCTGGGTGGTGGTGGCACACATCTTTAACTCCAGCACTCAGGAGGCAGAGGCAGGTGGATCTCAGTTTTAGGCCAGGCTGGTCTACAGAGTGAGTTTTAGGACGGCTACCTAGAGGTAGGACTACACAGAGAAACCACGTCTCGAAAAAGCAAACCAAACCCCACCCCACTGTTGAGTTGTTTGAAATGCTCTTCTTTCTCCCTACCCAGTGCTGAGATTACAGACATATGCACCAGGCCCAGCTTTCCCCAGGCTGCTGGGATTCTGACTCAGGTCCTTATGGTTGTGTAGCAAGCACTTTACTAACTGACCTATTTCCCCAGCCCTCAGACCATCTCTTTGGACTGAAGACAAATTTCAGGTGGAGGCCCAGGATGGCTGGTAATCAGGGACAGGTATGGCTAAGACGAAAAATGAGGAGATACCTGCCCAGGAGGCATCCAGGGTCTCAAGAGGCAAACTCGGCCAGCCTTTGTTTGGGGTACCACTTCCATTTGGGGCTCACCGTAACTCAATCACATGAGCTCAGAAGAACTCAAGCTGAGGGGTGGTACGTGGCTCACCCTTCAAACCTTCCCTGTGGCTGGGAACAGGTCCTCAGCAGGTCCCTTCCAAGTCTTGATCTGGGCCAAGCAAACACCATTGCCCAGGAGTTACTAACCAAGCCCATGCCGCCCCAGCATCTGGCAGAGACGGTGTGTGGTTTGTGGCAGCGCAGACTATTACCAACATATAGCAGCTCTGTACCATGAGACTACATAGGGTTTATTGAGGGAAGCAGATGAGCGGAAGCCAGTGGTAGGCACCAGGCCATTACCATCCCACTGGGGTGGCTCTCCATGGCTTGCTTGCTAAGGGAGAGGAGCATGCAGCTCTATGATACGGTGCAGCACGCAGGAAATTCTGCAGTTCCCGGGGACATTAGAGTGTCACTGCTGGCGTGGGTCCTTAGTTCTGCTAAGCTTTTCTACAGGAGGCGGGCTTTGACGCCATCTAACTGACCTTGGGCATCATGTGACACCAGGGTGGGCAATTCTCAGTGGTGCCACTGCCACTAGAGCATGTCTACCTGGTGTCACCTCCTCCTGACCTCTGGGCTGGCTCCCGAGAACTGTGGACAGAGGTTTAAGTTGGGAAAGAATGCAGGGTGCAAAGTCTGCCAGGAAGGTACAGCGAAGCCTTTAGCTTGTCTGCCATGGTCAGGGCTGGATGTGCCTTAGCAAGCAGCAAGTGACTAAAGACCTCACCCCTGTCCCTAAAAGATGCAACAAAACAAAACCCTGCTGTGACTTGCACTGTCTTCAGAGGGTGGCAGGAAGTTCCCATACATATCCTGGCTTAGGATGACTTCATTTGGCTGAACTTCATGGGGCTCACACAGGGTCACACTCCACTGGAAAGCTCCCTGCAAGGCAGCATGCTCCGAAAGCAGATGGTGCTGAGGCCTGGACAGCAGAGCAGGGCAGAGGTCTGTCAGTCCAGACACACTTCTCCACAGCCGTCTAAGGTCATAACGGTGAGAGCAGCATGGGACAGGCCTGCAGGCTACCTATCTGGCTCGGTGACTACCAAAAGTCCAAGCGCTCCTCCTGGGAGACCTCTGAGGAAATGTTCCGGTCCTAGGTGCTTTGGAAGAGTGAAAAGAGCTGTCATCAAGCGCATCTGAATGACGGGAAATGCCTGCGTGGACGGAAAGCATTTGGGGCGCCAGCTGCTCCTCTGCTGCTCCAGAGAAGACTCACTTCAGCAAGACTGGCTGCTCGGTTTTAGCTCTTTGATTTTCCTAATAACAGAGAAATGTGCATCATTACAAAGGTTTATTTAAGCCTGGCATGGTGGTGCATGCCTTTAATCCCAGCACTCAGGAGGCAGAGGCAGGTGGATCTCTGTGAGTTTATGGCCAGCCTGGTCTACCTTGTGAGCTCTAGGACAGCCAGGGCTATACAGAGAAACCCTGTATCAAAAAATAAACAAACTAAAGGTATATTTACGGTCTAAGTGTGAGTTATTTTGGAGTTATTTGTTTGTGTTCGTTTGCTGGCTGTATCTCACTATACAGCTGAAGCAGGCCTGGAACTGACCGTGCGTGCGGCTGGCCCAGGGAGGCCTTCCTGTCTCGGCCTCTGTGGTACTAGGTCTGTAGGTAGGCATGCGCGAATTCTTTTCCTCCACAAAAATAAAATCAGTTTACTGTGCCTGGAGGCTGTCCTGAGAGCCAGCAGACCTGTAGGTGACTGTCTTAGTCTATATCTACTATGTGGTCACAAATCACCCCTAAACAGCTTGTGGGGTCAAAGTGATGAGAGTGGCTGGGCGGGGCAACTCTGACTCAGCGTGAAGCTGAGGAACTTCACCAGGACCACCTGGTGGAAACACTCCCACAATGATTCCTGCTCCAATCCCTTCTTAAATAGGTTTTTGTAACTTCTATCACTCTTGGAGTAGTTCTGTGGTTCTGGGCATTAAATGCAGGGCCTCACACACCCTAAGCAGGTGCTCTACAACTGAGGTGTACTTCCAGTTCTTCCACAGTCATCCACTAAATAAATCACCGATGTTGTTCTCATACAAGAAATGTTATCTGTAATAGCCGATGGCTGTTTTATTCATTATTTATTTATTGAGACAAGGTCTTTCTATGTAGACCAGGCTGGCTTTGAACTCATAGAAATCTACCTGCTTCTCCCTCTGTCGTAATGGGATTAAAAGCATCTGCCACTATACCTAGCTTATTATTTTAGTTTAAATTTTTATTTATGTGTAATATGTGTATATCCATATGCCATGTGTGCCCTCTGAGCTCTGAACAGGGTAATGGATACCCTACAAGTGGAGTTACAGATGCTTGTGGGTTCATGCATGGGTCCTGGGATCCAAACCTGAATCCTCTGGTAGAGTGGCAAGTTCTTTGAGCCACTGTGCCATCTCTCCAGCCTCAGGATTCTTTTATTATTCTATATGCCAATACCTCCCCTTTCTTCCCTCTCATTTAAAAAAAAATGTTTACTTTTGTTTTATGTGGGGGGTATTTTATCTGCATAGCACATGTTTGGCTCCCAGAAGAGGGTGTTAAAGCCCCTGTGCTGGAGTTACAGCGGGTTGTAAGCTATCATCATGTGGGCGCTGGGAACCAAATCTGGGTCCTCTGCAGTCAGTGCTCTTAACCCCTGAGCCGTCTCTCCAGCCCCAGTAAATGCTTTCCTTGACCAGGAATCGAGTCCAGGCCACATAGGTAAGAGCACCTTTTTTTTTTTTTTTTTTTTTTTTTTTCTGTTTTTTTGAGACAGGGTTTCTCTGTGTAGCCCTGGCTGTCCTGGAACTCACTCTGTAGACCAGGCTGGCCTCGAACTCAGAAATCCGCCTGCCTCTGCCTCCCAAGCGCTGGGATTAAAGGCGTGTGCCACCACCGCCCGGCCATAAGAGCACTTGTAATCCTAGCACTTGTGAATCAGAATTCAAGAATGTCCTAAGGGAACTGGAGAGATGGCTCAGTGGTTAAAAGCACTGGCTGCTCTGGGTTTAGTATTCAGCACCCACGTGGCAGCTAACAGCCTTCTGTAACTTAAATTCTAGGGGATCCAACTCCTTCTTCTGGACTCCATAGGTACCAGGTACATATATGGTACACACACATATATGCAGGCAAATACTCATAGAATAAAAGTAGATCTTTAAAATATCTGTATATAGATATAGATGCTATAGATTAGATTAGGTATACTTAGCCAGGCTGTGGTGATGTACACCCTTAATCCCAGCATTCAGAAGGCAGAGGTCTATAGACTGGGTTTGAGGAAAGGCAAGGCTAGGTAAAAACCTTGTCTCAAGAAAAAAAGAAAGAAAGAAAGAAAGAAAGAAAGAAAGAAAGAAAGAAAGAAAGATTGTTTTAAGATCTATTGTGAGTTTAATGCCAGATTGGGTTACATATATAAAAACACTATTTCAAAATAACAACATATTTGTTTATAAAGTAAACTAATCTTTTTTTTCTTTCTCTTTAGTTTTTTTCAAGAGAGGGTTTCTGGGTAGCCTTTGCTTTCCTGGAACTTGCTCTATAGACCAGGCTGGCCTTGAACTCAGACATCTGCCTGCCTCTGCCTCTCAAGTGCTGGGATTAATGACATGAGCCACCATCACTTGGTGTAAACCAATTTTCAATGAAATAAAAGTATTTACAAACTTTATGTGTGTGGTACCTGTATTTGAACACACAGCATTCTTTGCATTCTTCTGTGGTGGTCTATATTTTTCATCAGCTTTTTCAAGAGACAACAACCTCTAAAGTATTGAGCTGTCTCCGAGTAAAAGAGGAAGAATGGTTTGGCAAGAGAGCTGGGTGAAGGCCCAGGAAGAAGTAGGTATAGTTTCATGTCAACAGGAAGTGACCAGGAGAAATGAGAGGCAAAGGTTCTGGAAATGCATAAGTTAGGCAAAAGCCCCTGGTCACTCAATGTATACCTTTCTTCTTTTTCTTTTTCTTCTTAGCTGCACTGGGGGCCTTCTCCCGTTGCCGTGGGGACTTCTCCCGCTGCCGTGGGGACTTCTTCTGCTGCCGTGGGGACTTCTCCCGCTGCTGCAGGGCCTTCTCCTGCTGCCGTGGGGACTTCTCCCGCTGCTGCGGGGCCTTCTCCTGCTCCTGCGGGGCCTTCTCCCGCTGCCGCAGGGCCTCAAGGCCAGCCAGGTCGGGTGGATGGCAGTGGTTCCGCATCACCATGACCCGCCGGCCCTGGGTGATGGCGCGGCTGCGGCAGCCCAGCCGAGCCTGATCTCGACACATCCAGTACACCTTCTCACCGGCGGACTTCTCTTTCCTGTACAAGAAGGACTCATACACCAGGAAGCGGCCTCCAAGGGGTGTCTGCAGGAACTCCAGTGGCTCCTGCGGCTCTGTACGGCAGAGTCATTGTGAGGGGAGCACTGGAGCCCCAGCCCTTGGCGACAGGGGACTGGGCCTCTCTCTGTCCATTCTAATCCCAAGAGGATTCACTTTGGTCCCTGCTCCCATCCCTTTGCCTACCCCTCAGGGCTCTGGGGACTAATGCTCAGATATGGTCCTGACACTCTTTAGTACGTACTTGCTTTCCTTTCCAGGGCTCCAGAGCAGCCTGGGCTATCCCTGGAGCTCTGCTGGAAGCCTCACCAGACCATAAACTCTATGCTTGCTGGGGGTCTCCTAGACAGAGGTAGGGCCTTGCTGGACAACCAGAAGTTCATCTGGTATTTGTTCTGGGGGACTGTCATTCTCCTGTCCACCAACTGGCCACAAAGCCATTCTCTAGTTTTTATGAAGCTGAAGTCAAAGGCCATGTGATGTTGGGGGTGTGGCCAGAAAGCATGTGAAAACAAGCAGAGCAGAACAGGCCCAGGGAGAAGACAGGAAAAAGAAGAGAGGTCCAGACGGGGGCGGTCTCTAGTCATCCTGCTCCATCATATGTCTGTGCACTTCTGGTGACTGACAGCCACACCACCCCAGGCCCACTGCCCCCACTTTTTCTAGAGCTAGTGTTTCTCAGCAATAGCAATCAATCGCACAGTAAAATCGGTACCTTAAGCACAGATCCTGGGAAGGGGCTGTGGTGCTGCGGGGCATTGAGAAGCCACACTCCCTCCACGTACCTGGGCCCTCCCAGTGGGTCAGGTTAGGGAAGTTCTCTCTCTGCCGAAGAGCTTCCAGGCCACCCATGTCCGGTGGGTGGCAGTGTCTGCGCATGATTATCACCCGCTGGCCCTGTGTGATGGCGCGGCTGCGGCAGCCCATGCGTGTCTGGTCCCGGCAAGTCCAGTATATCTTATCACCGGTCGCTTTCTCCCGCCTGTAGAGGAAGGACTCATACACCAGGAAGCTGCCCCCTAGAGGGGTCTTTAGGAACTCTGGCCCTTCTGTAAAGAAACAAAAGCAGACTCAGGGAAGGGACACGGGGAGCAGACGGGACCTTGGATGGGGAACATTCCCATTTTTCATAGCCAAGAACACCACATACCTTGGAGAGACCCTACCACCTACTTCATGCCTTCTTCCTGTACACAGTGACTTCAAACCCCACAGTGCCCTCAGAGGCCAGGGTTTGCTTGTTCTGAGGCTGGAGACTGACCAGGCTAGGCCCTGAGGGTGGTGTTCTCTATGATGATAATTGAGGAAGGAGGTGGGGTGTCTGCTCTTTTGTACCAGGTGCCCTCCAGACCAGCAGGCGGGTCTCCATAGCCTCAAGGGTGAGCTGGAGTCAGAGCAGCTCAGAGCTGAAGAGTGGACTTTTGAGTCTCATGACTCAAGGACTGAGTGTGTGTGTGTGTGTGTGTGTGTGTGTGTGTGTGTGTGTTTAGGCTGGGTGTAGGCTTGAGCTGTGGAGGTAGGAGGAACCTGAAGAACAGCCTGGCCTTGCCCACAGGACCCTCTTACCCCTGCCTGTCATGTCCTTACTTTGACTAGCCACAAGGACTGCTGTGGTGGTTTTAATAAAAATGGCTCTCACAGTCTCATAGACTTGAATGCTTGGTCACCAGAGAGTGGCACTATTTGAACGGATTGGTGGGTGTGGCCTTGTTGGGGTGGGTTTTGAGGTTTCAGAAGCACAAGCTAGGCCCAGTGGCTCTTTCTCTTCCTGTTGCCTGTAGATCTAAATGTAGAACTGTGAACTACTTCTCCAGCATCATGTCTGCCTGTGCATCCTCATGCTTCTAGCCAGGACAAAAATGAACTCAGTCTCTGAAACTCTAAGCCAGCCTCAGTTAAATGCTTTCTTTTCTAAGAGTTGCCATGGTCATGGCATCTGTTCACAGCAGCAGAACACTGACTAAGGCAGAAGCTGGTACCATGGACTCGGGTATTGCACTGACAGTCCTGACCATGCTGCTTGTTGGCGGAATGTGGACTTCGGGGCTTTGCATTAAGAAAGCAGTTGAGCCGGGCGGTGGTGGCGCACGCCTTTAATCCCAGCACTTGGGAGGCAGAGGCAGGCGGATTTCTGAGTTCGAGAGTTCGAGGCTAGCCTGGTCTACAGAGTGAGTTCCAGGACAGCCAGGGCTACTCAGAGAAACCCTGTCTCGAAAAACCAAAAAAAAAAAAAAAAAAAAAAAAAAAAGAAAGCAGTTGAACACATTAAGCATGGAGACATGGAAGACAGTGACAGACTGGGAGTCACTGGATGACAGAGCTGGGGACAACTCCAAGAGGCTGAGGGCTTGAATAGAAACATCTGGTTCTGGAGCTCCTGGAAAGGTGGGGAAGAAGGCCAGGAGGGAAGGGTTGTGGGGAATGGTCCACCTCTTCCCACAGTGGAGAAGCCATTTGAAATTAGAATGCTTGTCAGGAGAGGGTCGGAGAGATGGGAAGTAAGCGGTTAAGAGCACAGGCTGCTCTTCTGGAGGACCTGGGTTCAATTCCTAGCACTAACACAACTATCTGTAACTCCAGTTCAAGGGGATCTCATGCCCTCTTCTGGCCTCCTCAGGTACCAGGCACAGACTCTGTGGACAGCAGACACACAGATGGTACATACACATACATACAGACAAAACAGCTATTATACACATGAACATTAAAAGAAAAAAATGGTTTTCAGGAAATAAAAATGGTACAGTACTCCAGCAGAAGAGGCAGAGGCAGTGAACAGTGAAATGTCAAGGATGTAGCAGGGGTCGCCTGGCACTCTCATACAGCCATGCCACAAGTGTGCAGGGAAATCACCAACGGCTCCAAATGAGCAGGGTCTCAATGGCTTCTCCGAGAGGAGTGGATCAAGGACTTCCCAAACCAAAAGAGAGGAGACCAAAATAAATAAATAAAATCCCAGAGCCAGGGCATCTGGCCAAGGGAATCGAGGTGACAGCCAGGCCTGGGGTCATCGTCAGACAAGGCAGTAGCAGGGTCCAGCAAGCTTTGGAGCTGCCTGTTGATGTGATGCAGGACAGCAGATGGGATGGAGGCAGTGATGGGCTCCTAGAAGGGGCACATACAGCAGCTGCAAGACAGTGGAGGTAGCACACAGCGAGGGGAGACGTGCAGGGAGTTCCAGCTCAGCAGACACAGAGCTTGGGAAGAACAAATGGCAGCTATAATACTGAGATAGTTCAGAAAAGAACAGCACCTGCTCTAAGCCTGTCAGTTCACTCCCCAGAGAGAAGGAAGAACTGACTCTTACATGTTATCCTTAAACCAATACATGCATGCCCTAGTGTGCGTGTCCATATGCATGTTCGTGCACACACACACGGGCAAGCAGATCTCTGTGAGTTGGAGGCCACTCAGGGCTACATAGTTGAGACCTTGCTTCAAAATACAAAACAAAGGGCTGGAAAGATGACTCAGAGATTAAGAGCACTGGCTGTTTCTTCAGAGGTCCTGAGTTTAATTCCCAGCAACCACATGGTGGCTCACAACCATCTATAATGAGATCTGGTGCCCTCTTCCAGCCTGCAGGGATACGTGCAGGCAGAACACTGTATACATAATAAATAAATCTAAAAATAACAACAACAACAAAACACCACAAAATACCACAAAACAACAACCAAAAAATAAACAAAAAGTCAAAAACCTATTAACCTATTCAAAAAATATAGCAAGGCTAAATCACTTCCTCTGGTTGTAAGTCAGCAGGTAACAAGGAAATTGAAAAATGGATTAAATAGATTAACAATGGTAGAGATGTTTAGAGTAGACTGCACGGGCTGGGAACAAGGGCCAGGCCAGGCACCTCCACGCCCTGCATCATCTCCCTGTATCAAGAAATGGAACAAAAAGGAAGGAAAGACGATGAAACTCCTGATATTTGCAATACGTCCAGGAAGTAACTCCGGACTCTAAACACTCTAGGCCTGGAAGCCTGGCGAGCGCAGGCGAGCGCAGGCTGAGGAGCTGTGTGCTGGCCTGCTGTGAAGGCTACAGTCACTTTCTGCAGGAGGACCAGGCTCTGCTGGACAGCTGAGTGGGTGGAACTAGGACTCTGGCATGCAGGTGTCCAACAGACCAAGCTGGAGAGAGGCTCAGCTCTCTCAGCTCCCAGACCATGACACTGACCTGTGGCCCCCTGTTTGCACTGCAGGAATGAGAATCTGGCCTTCCACACTTGGCAACCCCTACTGATAACTCCTAAAGTGTCAGAGATGGGAGCTTAGGTTTATCAGGGTTCAGTCTGGAAGCCTATGTAGGCAAGTGAGGAGGGACCTAGGAGAGCCACACCCAGATGGACTGAGTTTGGGGAACAAAGGGCGGGAGAAGTACAGAAGAGAGGACCATGACTTCCAGAATATTTACAGAAAGGAGGAGGGCAGGACATGTGCACAAAAGAAAAAGCTACAGGGTCTCCCCAGGTACCTGGGCCATCCCACTGAGCAGGGCCTGGGCGTTTCTCCCGCTGCCTCAGAGTCTCCAATCCTAACAGGTCAGGTGGATGACAGTGGCCCCGCATCACAGTCACCTGCCTGCCCTGGGTAATGGCACGGCTGCGGCAGCTCATGCGTGCCTGGTCCCGGCAAGTCCAGTACACCTTTTCACCAGCTACTTTCTCCCGTCTGTAGAGGAAGGACTCATACACCAGGAAGTTGCCCCCCAGAGGGGTCTTTATGAACTCTGGGCCTCCTGCAGGGGATAGGACAGGCAGTTAGGGATGGGAGTAGAGGATGTACATTAATAAAGCGTAGGGGGTGAGGGATAGGTTGAGAAGGCTGGCCACCCCCCCCCCCCCAAACTGAGGCAACCAACTGGCCAGCAAGTCCCTAAACATAAGACTCACCAGGTTCCACATCCTGGTCCTCCTCGGGGGATTCCGGCAAGGATTCCTGCTGCTTCTTTGCTCGTTTCCTGGACCTGGACCTGGACCTGGACTTGGACTTGGACTTGGACTTGGACTTGGACTTGGACCTGCTGAGAGTCAGTGTGCTCGGCCCTCTGCGGTAGAACAGGCTGTCCACCCCCTGCAGCAGTGATTCCTCGATGTCATCGCAATCCTCCAAGTCCCCAGCCCCAATTCGCCGTGCCTGTATCTTCTTTATGGTCTTCTCCTGCTGCCGCCGGGCCTGCAAGCCTTCCATGTCAGGTGAGTGGCAATGGCTGCGCATCACCGTCACGCGCTGGCCCTGAGTGATGGCTCGGCTACGGCAGCCGTGGACGGCATGCTCCCGGCAGGTCCAGTACACCTTGCTTCCTACCGTCTTCTCCCGCTTGTAGAGGAAGGACTGGTGCACCAGGAAGGTACCCCCATAGCATGTCTTCAGGAACTCAAGAGGCCGATACCGTACTGGAGGAAGGACCCAGAAAAGTCATCACACCAAGGGCAAGGGTCTGGGGTCTCAGGAGGAACTGCCATGTACTTTCTCCCCAATGTTGGCATATTTCCCTAAGCTGGGCACATGTGAAGCCCAGTCCATTCTCACCAAGCCACCCAAAAGGAACAAGAGTTCCTTCTTCAAGTCAATGAGACTCAGTTCACAGTTCACACCACAATGGGAGGGGCCAAGCAGGGCTCTGAGTCAGCAGATCATGTTCAGGGTCACTCATGTCCATATTTTTCTAGCATTTGTCTAAAAATTTTTGTCTAGTTTTGGGTTTTACAGTGTATAGAATTAGGCCTAAGGCTTCCAGATGCCAGGCAAGTGCTCTATCGCCAAGCAACATCCCTAGCCCCTCCTTTGGAACATAGGCACACCTTCAAATCATCTTAACAGAAGCATACCGAAAAGAAGTGCCCCTCCTACCAGTGCAGCCACTCAGACCCTCAGATCCTTGTGGTCAGGAGACACTGAGCCCCCTCGAAGCCACACCTATCTACTCTACGAGCATATACATGCCGCCTCTCACTTAGCTACGCAGTGCAGGATATGACACGGTTATTATCAACCCACAGGCTCTTCAATAGTCCCAGCTGCCACAACCTGCTTCAGGCACAAGCTCCAGAGAACCCAGACTTCATGTGAATTCTGAAGCTACAGCCCTTTATCTGTGGGGCTGGAATTTGAACCTGAGACTCAAAGCCAAACGTTGCTCCTGGAAACCCTGTCCAAACTTTATTCCAAAATCACAAAAGCCTGCCCATTGGTATGTAGATTTCTGGGTCCTATAACAGACTCGGCTACAAAGAAAAAACTTGAAAGGCCCTGGGATCCCCAGACCACAGAGTTGTCTGACCTACGGACTAACTGTGACATGGATGCATTTATATTTTTGACTTGGAACACATTTTGAGAACCCATTTGAAATCCCACATTTTTCTTTGGGCATGAAGGAGCTGTGAGGGTCCTTTCCTACCCAAGTGAGGGGAGGCCATGTACTCACCCACTCCTGGTGTGGGGCGCTTCTTGGGAGGCAGGCTCTGCAGTGCCAGGGATCGGTACCCCTGTTCTTCCTCTTCTGGGGTTTCAGTGATGGGCTGAGGGGTGGGCTCTGGCTCCACAGGGTACAGCCATAGGCTCACCCCATCTTCTTGGCCTTCGGTACCTTCAGGCAGGTCTGAGCTGGGCACCTTTTTCTTCTTGCGCCTTTTCCTTTCCAGGCCCTCCTTCTCAGGTGGGTGACAGTGGTCCCGCATCTCTGTGACTCGAAAGCCACGGGTGATGGCCCGTCCCCGGCAGCCTAGCTCTGAGTGCTGGCGGCATTTCCAGTACACCTTGTCCCCTACAGCCTTCTCTTGCTTATACAGGAATGACTTGTGCACCAGAAGGCGGCTCCCAAATCGGGTCTTCCGGAACTCCAGGGGCTGGGGGGCAACTGGGGACATAAAAAGTCTGGATTAGCTTCTCTAGAGCAAGGCTCAAGGTCAGGGGCCCTGGGGAGTGGGTCTTGGAATAGGTTTGGGTCCTGTGGGCAGAATGCTTTATTGGGTTCCTAGCAGCCAGGCAAGCCCAGGTTCTAAAAGATGCTTTTGTGGTAGGGAAGGGACTTAAGGAGTTTAGAGAATTCTGTGCATAGCTGCAGTTCTCATGAAAGGGCCTGGTGCCAGGGCACTGAATGTTCTTCGAGTTAGAATCTAAGAGGCTCAACTGGAAGAAAGCGTGGGGTATCCAAGGTCACCCTTGGATGTGGATGGAGACGGGTAAGCAGATCAACAGACTCGGCAGAGCCAGGATGGCAGGGCTCCAGAATCTCACCTGCATCTACCCTACTACGTTTCCGGTGAATTATCCGTCCCTGCTTCTTGACTGGCTCGACCTGGAGGGTATTGTTGGGTAAGGTGGCAGTGCCAGACGTCTCCTGGGATATGACATCTGTCGGCTTGGGTTTCTCTTTATCCCTGGCTGGGACCAGATTGGAGGACTCTTGGGGCTCCTGGCCAGCTCGCACGCTCTCACATTCCTGCTCACTGGGCTCAGGCAGGGGCATCCTGAGACCGAGAGCATGGCCCTCAAGGCCACCTTCAGCCCGCTGGCAGATGGGTCTCTTTTCCTCTTCCTCCTCCTAGGCCAGAATGTGGGAGCTCAGAGCTTCAGTCCTAAGACAAGAGCAAAGGCAGTCAGTGGAAGAGGCCCCTGGGGCCGGGGGCTCTAACAAATGGACCAGGGATGAAGCCTGGGGATATGGACTTGCTTGGTGCCCTGGGATTGAGAGGCTGCAGTTTCCTATAATAAATATAATATAATATAATATAATATAATATAATATAATATAATATAATATAATATAATATAAAACCTAATATACGCAGGAGCCCTGGGCCAGTGTCCTATCAGCACCTTTCCTGACAATCCCGTCTAAACCCCCCTGTACATTAGTGAACTCGCTGCACAGTAAGAGCCTCTCCGGGCTGCTGCTCACTAACATACCGAGTCACTGAGTTTCTACCTTAGAAGCCTCATCAGTGTCCAGTACAGACCCTCCCAGCATCAGTATTGCAAGGTGGCCATCTAATAGGATAAGCAAGGAGAGAGGTACTGAAACCTGACATGCCTGAGAATAGAGAGGCTGAAATCCCACCGTGTCTGCTCAGCCTACCTAGGCTGTCTTTGGCCTTGTCCCCTTTACCTCAATGCTGGGCACCTGTCTCAAAGAACCCAGGCCAGTGAGTACTGGTATTTGCATGTCAGAAGGCTGAAGTCTAGCCCCAGGTAAATGTGACTCTCTGGGCTCTCACAGCTTATCCTCTGACCTACTCTGAGGCCTCAGCTGAGCCTGAGTGATCTTGCAACTGCTGTTCTTGGTGCTTCCCTGACTGGTCAGGGGCAGGGTTCCAGGCCTCCAGTCTGGATAGAGATGGTCAGATCTGGAGTACCAGCCCAAGGTGACCTTCCTGTATCTCTGAAACAATTAAGTGATAGGAAGTTTAGCAAAGTGTCTCACTTTTTGGTTAGAGCCATTAAACAAGACTGTAGCACTCCAGACATTGTTAGATTCTCTAATGTCTTTTTAATTTTTTAAAAGCTTAGTGGTACACATCTTTAATTCCAACACTCAGGAAGCAAAGACATTCAAGTCTGAGTTCCAGGCTAACCAAGACTACATAGTGATACCCTGTTTAAAAGAAAAATTAAAGATTTATTTTTATTAATTATTGAGTTTTTTGTTTTTGAGACAGGTCTCTATGTATTTCTGGCTGTCATGGAGCTATGCAGATCAGGCTGGCCTTGAACTCAAAATCAACCTGCCTCTACCTCCCTAGTATTGGAATTAAAGACTATGCCACTATGCCCAGTAGATTTAGATTTAGTGTGTGTGTGTGTGTGTGTGTGTGTGTGTGATCAGATTCCCTTCAACTCTAGTTACAGGTGGTTGTGACCCACTGATACGGGTGTAGGGAATCAAATGTCTGAAAGAGCATTTCAATGTTCAATGTTCTCAACCACCAAGTCATCTCCAGCCGTTATCTATTCATTGTACATTTATATGTATGTATGTGTGTATGTATGTATGTATGTATGTGTGTATGTATGTGTGTGTGTGTATGTGTGTATGTATGTGTGTGTGTGTGTATGTGTGTATGTGTGTATGTATGTGTGTATGTGTGTATGTATGTATGTGTGTATGTATGTGTGTGTGTATGTGTACCTTATACCTGCAGAGGTTGGAAGAATCCGTCAGATCCTGGATCCTCTGCAAGAGCAGTAAGTTCTCTTAGTCCCATTGAGCATCACTCCAGATCCATTTTTAGCTTCTTTACTGGGACCCACAAGTTCTCTGGGTCCAGTGCCTCCTGGTCCCCTATTTCTGCCCTATGGATCCCTGGTCTAGGAGCCCACATCAGCTTCCCAAAGATAGTGTCATCTCTGGAGTCCAACTGGACAACTGTGGCCTAAGGCTGAAAGAGCACTGGATCCCTAGTAGCCTTTCCCAGCTGGTGTTGCCCATAGGCCATACCCAGCATAACAGTGGCAGATCAGGAACCCAGTCCAGTTCCAGAGCCGCCAATGCTTGCTCCTCTCATGGGATGCTAGGGACCCAGGACCTATGCAAAGACCCCTTAGATATCTTGTGGCAATAAAGCTGGAGGCTTTGTCTACCAGATGCACCACCCTTCAGTTCCCACATAGTTTAGGTTCAGGAATCAACTGATTTCACCCTTCCCTTAGCAGGTGAGGACCTAAGACTCATTTGCATTCTGCCTTGTGTCTTTGCCTCTAAACTCAGGAAAGCCCACCCACCAGGGCCAGGCTCCCTGACCTCTACCTCGTCAGAGGCCTTTCAGATGGCTGTGCCAGCATGGCTCACTGGAAGCCAGATCCTGTGGGTCCCTCTGCTTCTGCCAGCCTAGCGGCTTTCTCCTCAGTCAAGGCCGGCATGACAAGAGAAACCCTCGTATTCTCTAAGGCCTGTACCCCAAATCTGAGAGCAGGCTATATGAACCCCTAAACAAAAGCTGTTTATCACGCTTCCAAGATTTATCATCCCAAAAGATACAAAGAAGTCCCCATAAAATAGAAAGATCCCATGAAAAGGCTGGTCACTGCAACTGACTAGACCTAGATTTGAGGGTCTATGCCCACTTTCACCCATTAAAGGGCTTGGGGTACAAGCCTGTGTTATGATCCCAAGTCCCTCCACTCAGGCAACTAGATATGGTGACTAACCCTAGGAAACACTCAAAGTCCAGAGTGCCATCACACATGAACAATGAATCCTACTTTCACCTGTAAAGGACAAACAACAACAAAACAAAAACATATTAAGGGAAAGCAAAGGGCTGGGTAGTAGCACACGCCTTTAACTCCAACGCTGGAGAGGCAAAAGCAGGTGGATCTCTGTGAATTCAAGGCCAGCCCGGTCTACAGAGCAAGTTCCAAGACAGCCAGGGCTACACAGAGAAACCCTTTCTGAAAAAAACAAAAACAAAAAACAGCATAAATACTCGTGAGTGCAGCATATAGGCCAAGTGGGGTCTGAAGGCACCAAGCAGGGCTGAGGAGGGAGAGCAGGAAGGAAGTGTGTAACTGGGATGGGGGTTGCATGATGCGCATATGCCAATGAAACAGACAACTAACAACTGTTTCAGTGGTAAACTTCATGCTGTGTTTCACAGCGTGCGTACAAGAACCACCTGTCATACCTTTTTCCCTCACATCACAGGCAAACCAGATTCATCTACAGCACAGATGTCTGAACAACTGGTTATGTCTCCCTCATGGAGAATTTCAGTTCTGAAGGAGCTGGAGAAATGAGCTTAGTGTCTGAGTGCTTGTTCTCCAGATGAGGCCCTGGCTCCATCCCCCAAAATACAATGCCCCGTTTTTGTTGGAGACAGGGTCTCCCTATAGCCTGTCTTGAAACTCCTATATAAACCAGGCTAGCCTCAAATTCAGAGATCCTTCTGCCTCTGACTCCCCAGTGCTGAGATTAAAGGCATGCAACACCATGCTTGGCTTCTTTCATACCCTCAGTGACAGAAGCCAGTAAGAAAAACATCAGTCACTGGGCAGCGGTGGCCCACACCTTTGATCCCAGAACTCAGGAGGCAGAGGCAGGCAGAACACTAGGGGTTTGAGGCCAACCTGATCTACAAAGCAAGTTTGAGGACAGCCAGAGTGCTACACAGAAAAAATCCTCTCTGGGGGGATGAGGGGGGAGAAAGAAAAATCAGTCTCAAGGATTTCTTCATATAAAAAGTAGAGTGGGCCAGCCCACAGAGACTAAAACAGTTGCCTGTTGGGATCTGAAGATTGTAAAGTAATTGCTAAACGATGTAGGTCTTTATTTGTAGTCATGAAAGTGTTCTAAAATTAGCCATGGTGACGACTGCAGACTGTAACTGTATTAAAAACACCAAAGGAGGGCTAGAGAGATGGCTCAGCACTTGAGGGCACTGACTGCCCTTCCAGAGGTCTTGAGTTCAATTCCCAGGAACCACATGGTGACTCACAACCATCTATAATGGGATCAGATGCCCTCTTCTGGTGTGTCTGAAGACAACAGTATACTCATCTATATATAAAATAAATCTTAAAAAATAAAAACACCAGCCGGGCGGTGGTGGCGCACGCCTTTAATCCCAGCACTTGGGAGGCAGAGGCAGGCGGATTTCTGAGTTCAAGAGTTCGAGGCTAGCCTGGTCTACAGAGTGAGTTCCAGGACAGCCAGAGCTACACAGAGAAACCCTGTCTCGAAAAAACAAAAAACAAAAAAATAAATAAATAAATAAATAAATAAAATAAAATAAAAACACCGCCGGGCGGTGGTGGCGCACCCCTTTAATCCCAGCACTTGGGAGGCAGAAACAGGCGGATTTCTGAGTTCGAGGCCAGCCTGGTCTACAGAGTGAGTTCCAGGACAGCCAGGGCTACACAGAGAAACCCTGTCTCGAAAAACCAATAAATAAATAAATAAATAAATAAATAAACCAACCAACCAATGGTTTTGGGGATGGAGTTCAGCTGCTCGAATGCTTGCCTGATGGCAGCAAGGCCACTCTCAAGCCCCAGACCCAAACAAAACCAGGCATGATGACAGAGTTCACTCGGGAGGCTGAGGAAGGATTATTAGATGTTTGAGGCAAGCCTGGACTACATAGTCAGATCTTTCTTGTCAAACAAAAATCAGGGCCAGCGAGACAGCTCAGCAGATGAAGGCTCTAACTACAAGCCTAACCCAGAAAGCATAAAGTAGAACTGACCTCAGAGTCGTCTTCCAACCTCCACCTATCCTTCCAGACCCTCCCCCTTCACACAAACACAGTACAAAATAAAAATCAGGACGGGCGGTGGTGGCGCATGCCTTTAATCCCAGCACTTGGGAGGCAGAGGCAGGTGGATTTCTGAGTTTGAGGCCAGCCTGGTCTACAGAGTGAGTTCCAGGACAGCCAGGACTGCACAGAGAAACCCTGTCTCGAAAAACTAAAAAAAAAATAAAAATAAAAATAAATAAAAATCAGATAAAAAGCATAAGATGTTGACATTCATGTTGATGGTGATGTGAGTATTCTCTATGTAACCCTGTGTCTGGGCTTTGTTTACCTTTGTCTTTGTACATATGTGTTGAGTGTATATAAGTATGCTTGAATATAAGTGTGGGCATGCGCATCACGGTTCTTGTGGAGGTCAAATAACAACCTTGGTGTCAGTCATGCCTATGTGCATGTGTGCATAGGTCAAAGGGCACGCACGCCACAGTCAGCTCTTTATGGCAGACGGATTCTGGTTGTCTACTCAGGCCTTTGGCTAGACAGCATGCCTTTATCTGCTGAGACATCAGCACTTATTTGTTTAGGATTATTATTATTTTTGTGCTTGTTTTGGGACCAGGTCTCACTATGTAGATCAGGCTGGCCTGGAACTCAAGGAAATCTGCCCCAGCTGGCATCAAATGCATGAATTAGCTATGGCCAGTCCTGAGTGCCTGATCCTCTTTTCTCTACCTCCAAGTGCTAAGACTATAGATGTGCCACCATGCCCAGCCTTATATCATGTCCTTTGCCTGATGACTTAGGCTTTAGTGTTCATTTTGGGGTTTTTTTGTTTTGTTTTTTTTGTTTTTCGAGACAGGGTTTCTGTGTAGCCCTGGTTGTCCTGGAACTCACTCTGTAGACCAGGCTGGCCTCGAACTCAGAAATCCGCCTGCCTCTGCCTCCCAAGTGCTGGGATTAAAGGTGTGCACCACCACTGCCCGGCTAGTGTTCATTTTGTAATACCTACCTCTCACTCAATACAAGTCTATGAAGAAAGCAGAGTATTTCCAGGTTAGTCCAATGTGAACAAGACATCCAGAGTCTAAAGTTTGCGGTTATTCTTCCCACCTCTCCTCCTTCAGTACTCAGGTCACAGAGCTGGGTGACTATGGCACTTCCCTTGCTTGCTCTGACATGTGGTCCTGCTGGTGGTCACAGTTGCTCAGAACAGCAAGAAGCCCTGCAATATTTGAAATTACCCAGTGCCTTTCAGACATAACTAGGTCCAACCCCTAATGACTAACTAAAATCCTGAAAGTCAGATGCCTCGCTTGTCAGCTAACAGTGGAGGCAACAGTTACCTTTACATGGGAGATAAACTATATGACCTAACGCTCCTTGCTGGACAGGAGACCTGAGCCAAGCTCCAAACCTTTTCTAACTAATCTCACTTGCAAAGTAGGAAAAGTGGTACATGGAAGATGGCTCAGTGGGTAAGAGTACATGCAGTACAGGTGTGAGGACCGGAGTTCAACTCCCCAGCACCTATGGAAAATAGGGTCACATGACCGTCTGTAACCCTAGACTTGGGCTGCAGAGCCAGGCAGATCTCAGGAACTTGCTGCCACCCAACCTTGCTGAAATTGTGAGTTTGAGGTTCAATGTGAGACTCTGTCTCAAAAAAATAAGATGGGAGATCCATTCCTGGCTTCTTCCTCTGACGCCCCTCCCCCCAGTAGTGAATGAGATACTGCAAATGAGATTCATCCACAAACATAAATCATTTCACAAGTCCAATTGTTACCCAAGCTCAGCAGGGTCCTGAGCAAAGGAAGAGAGAGGCCCCGTTGTTTATTTAAAATAAAAGTCCTGAGGACAGGTGTGGTAGCATATTCCTTTAATCCAGCCATGCGGAAGAGAAGCAGGGGGAACTCTGTTAGAGGCTAGCCGGGTTTATACAAAGACGTCCAGGCCTGTCAGGGCTGCACAGTGAGACCCTACCACAACCAACCAATAATAACAACAAAAAAACCTTCCTGAATGCAAACAAAGACACAAAACAACAAAACCCTCCTGAGCTGGGCATAGTGGTTCACACCTATAATTTCTGCTACCAGAGAGGCTGAGGTAGGTCACTTGAGCCCAGGATCTCAAGACCATTTTAAACAATATAGCAAGATCTTGGCCTCAAAACACTTTTTAAATTAAAATCTTTAAAAAGTAAATGTTCTGGGGGCTGGAGAGATGGCTCAGTGGTTAAGAGCACTTACTGCCCTTCCAGAGGTCTTGAGTTCAATTCCCAGCAACCACATGGTGGCTCACAACCATCTGTAATGGGATCCAATGCCCTCTTCTGGTATGTCTGAAGACAGCTATACATATACTCATACATAAAATAAATAAATCTTAGAAGAAAGAAAGAAAGAAAGAAAGAAAGAAAGAAAGAAAGAAAGAAAGAAAGAAAGGAAGGAAGGAAGGAAGGAAGGAAGGAAGGAAAGAAAGAAAGGAAGGAAGAAATGTTCTACATGATTTCAATGGCTCCTCTCCTAATAGCCTCTTCCATGAGTCATGAGTAGGCAGAGCACTTTACCTGGTTAATAATCCATGTGGTTACAACACAGACTGAACACAGGATTATTCACCTTCCTTCCATTACATCCTGGGAGTGTGTGTACAAGCATCATTCTAGGGACAGGTGACATTCTAGATCAGATCTCATTTCACTGTGATGGGCAGGGCAGGGTACGATGTTCACTGGAACCTTTGGCCTTTATGTTCTAAATAAAACCCACTACCACCTCTTTCCCCAAGTTGTCATGGAACCAATACTCCTGGGTGTCTTCTGGTGGTGGTGGTGGTGGGGATGGGACAGTGAACCGAGGATACTATTTTAAAGCAATTTAGCAATGTAGACACAGCAGCAGGACATGGTGGGACATACATTTAATTCCAGCACTCAGGAGGCAGGGGCTGGAGGATCTCTGTGAATGTTAGGGCCACCTGAGGCCCACAGATCAGGGCTACATAGAAAAACCCCCGTCCTGAAACAAACAGGAATAAGGTAGAGAGTGATAAACAGTCTTCTGCATGCATGCACAGAGGCACACACACGAACACACATACACACACTCAGAACTCAGAATGATAAGGAAAACCCACAGGAGACACGGGAAGCCAACTGATATATTTCCCCAATCCTAGACCAGAACCTTGGCTAGATGGACTGATGTGCCTGTGTATGTAATCACAACCATCTTCCGTCTGTTTTCCTGTCATCACCGGCTTCTTCCCTCACTGCCTCCTCTTCAGCCCAGCTAGGTCTGGGCAGTGCTCTGATGGTCTTCACCTTTGACCACTCCAAGTCTTCCAGAGGACCGACAAGCTGACAAATTACTCTTCTTAACAATTCAGTTTCACATCCCCCACCCCAGCTAAAACCATCGTCATCTGCATAGGTGAGCATGTAGCATCAGCTCTCCCCTACTTCATATGTGGGTTTTCTCCACAAGTCAGACTAGTAGCACTTGGGAGAACAATGAGATGAACATACGTGCATCATGCCTGAAATCTAAACCAAGCCCCAGCGATAGTAAGGACCCTGGAAAGCAAAGAAGTTAAACAAAACAAAACTGCCACCATAACAAAAAAAGGTCTTTCTTTGGAATGGTTATCTGATTGTAGAGTAAGAAGTAAAGGAAGGTTTAAAGCTGTCAGATAAACTAGGACTTGAATCAATGGGTTAGCAAGTCAGTCAGTCATTTGGAATGGAATGGAACGGAATGGAACGGAACAGAATGAATTAGAACAGAGCCCAAATACATCTGCGTCATTTGAGACTGGTAAGCGGCTCTCTTTAAACTTGTGATTCACGAATCTATCTTCAGGCACAGAATATACACATAAAACATATTTCTCGGTCTAGAATGCGTCACAAAGTTTGAAAGCCATAATGGGCAATCTATAGTCTGAACTAGGAGGGGTAACAACCGGCAAAAAGTGCAAGGTCACTGGGACATGCGGCCGCCAAGGATGGGCCGCGACGGAGGATAGAGCTGGATGGACATGCACTGGGTGGACACAGTCCAAGGAAGATGGGCAAATATGTGGTCCCGGATTTAGAGGTGTTAAGATCGGTACAGGGGTCGGGTGGGTTGATGGAGAGATCAAGTAGAAAGGAGGCGCACCGTGGATGTCCGACAAGGAGGCGCGCCAAGCCCGAGCTGCAGAGCTGGGACCCCTTCCCAGCACCGGGCGCGATCCCAGGGATGCCGGACCAAGCATCGCTCCACTGGCCCGACCCTCCCACCCGTAGGGGCCCGTCCTCACCGACCGCAGCGGGCCCTGCCTCTCCGGCGGCTGAGCCGCCCGGTCCTTCGTATGAGTATCCGCCAACGGAGGCGCCGGCCTAGCAGCCCAGGCTGCTCTAGGAACCACGACCCCGCCGCCCGCTCCCGCCGCCCGCTCCCGCCGCCAACTGCCCCCTGGGGAGCGAGCCCGCGCGCGCGCCCCCGAGAGACTCCGGCTTGGAAAGCCTAGCGACTACTAGTGAGCATGCGCAACAGAGGCGCGGAGCCATTCCTGAGGTGGATACCATTCTCCGGGTCTTCTCTGCGCATTGTCAATTTGACACCCTAGCCAATCAGCATCAGGGGCGGGTCTACTAACGTGAAGAAGGCGGGACAACCCAAGGTCCCGCTACTGCATCCGGCGGGGGGGGGGGGGGGGGGCGGGGGGGGGGGGGGGGGCGGGGGGGCGGGGCGACAGGTGAATTTATAGCAGGGATGCAGGCTGTGCGTCATCACTAAAAGGATGCCGGCGGTATTGACAGAGAGAACAGGACCCTTTATAGGATTTAATTGCGTTCTTAGGAAGTTGTAGTGGTTAACTTAAATGTTTCTTTAATCCTGTGACCTTCAGAACTTTCTTTTTTTACATTTTTAAATTTTTATTTTATTTATTTATTTATTTTGAGACAGGGTTTCTCTGGGTAGCCCTGGCTGTCCTGGAATGCTCTCTATAGACCAGGCTATCCTCGAACTCAGAGATCAGCCTGCCTCTGCCTCCCCAACACTGGGGAGTACTGGGATCACCCAGTCTTGTTCCTTCCTTCCTTTCTTTTAAAAATTTTTTTAAAAGCATACTTCTGACATATTTTAAGTGTATTTTATGTATGTAGGTGTTCTGTCTGCATGCGTATCTGTGCACCATGTGCATATTTGGTGCCTGTGGAGGCCAGAAAGAGGGCTTAGGATCCCCTGGAACTGGAGTTGCCCAGCATTATGAACCACCATGTGGGTGCTGGACAACAAACCTGGAAGAGCAACCCAATGCTCTTAATAACTGGGCCATCTCTCCAGTTCCCAAGAATGTTCTTATGCAGCACACTGAAGCCCTGAAATATCCTCCAGTCCCAATCCAGGAGCTGGCTGTGTGTGGCACAAATGAAATGGAAGCAGGAGAATCAGGAACTCAAGTCCATCCTCAGCTATATAGAGAATGAAAGGCAAGCCTTGTCTACATGAGACCCTGGGTCTTAAAAACAACACTATAGATGAATAAGTAAGTGAAAGAGAAAGTAAAGGGTTTTTTCAGAAATGTAAAAAAAAAAAAAGAAAAGAAAATGTGGAGAGACAACCCTGTAATCTCAGAATTGCGGAGACGGAGGCAGGAGAATGAGGCCATCCTGGGCTACACAGTGAGTCCTGGGAAGCTGACTCTACAGAGACTGTCTCCAAAAACAAACAGTGTTGGGAAGATGGCTTAGGCAGTGGTTCTCAACCTTCCTAATGCTAGGACCCCTTAATACAGTTCCTCATGCTGTGGTGACCCCCAACCATGGGATTATTTTCATTGCTACTTCATAGCTGTAATATTGCTAGTTATAGACCATAATGCAAATATTTTTTGGAGATAGAGATTTGTCAAGAAGGCTGTGACCCACAGGTTGAGAACCACTGCCTTAGAGGTTCTCAGCACTTAAGCCACTCTTTCAGAGGACAAGTTCAGTTAGGGGATCTGACACCCTCTCTTGGCTTCCTCTAGAATCAGGCATGTACATGTTATAGACACATACATGCAGACAAATACTAATACACATGAAATAACCTGTCTTGAATAACTAACTAATAAGTAAATAAATAGACAGACAGACAGACAAATCTTTGAAAACAAACAGAACTGAGTATGGTAGCCACATCTGCAATCCCAGTCCTTAAGGATTTTGAGACAACCTCAAACACAGCAAGAACAATGCCAGTTTGGCCAGGTATGATGGTCCACACTTGAACTCCTAGCTACTTGGGAGGTAAAAGAAGAATAATCAGGAGTTTGAGGATACAAGGAGCCCTGTTTTAAAAGTCAACGCTTAAAAACAGGCATGATGATTGCTCACCTGTAACCCCAGTATTGAGGAGGCAGAAGCAAGAGGCTTGCTCCCACAGGGAGGATGCTTGCTCTCCCTTGTACCTCTTTCTTGCTTTTAACACAGCTGAAAAGTCCTGGGATTAGCAGGACATTTGCCTTGTCCCTTCACTTCAGAGTTGATGAAACACCAGTTTCATGCAACACCCCCCTCCCACACGCACACACACAGGTCTACTGTTATCCACACATCTATTCCGCACATGAGCAGAAGCTGTAAGCCCTCTGCAATTTGGTGATCTCAAATCTGGGTTCTCGGCTCTCCATCCCATATACTGTTTGCTCCTTATAGTCTCCACACTGGGAAATTCAGTGGCTCGAGCAGAGACCCCTTCCCTGGTAGTGTTAGTTTATGTAGTGTGGGAATGGGGCAGGAAGTGGGAGCAATAAATCTAATACACCATGCACCATGCAGTGCAAGAAGCCACGTGCGCTTAAGGAGTCCTTGCTCTGGCAATCTGCGGTGCAGAACTGACTGAGAGTGGTAATCCAGGACCGCCTCCAGGAGGCGCTCACAACCCACGCACCTTAGAGATGCTGGAACGGCGCAAGCGCGCCCCCATTTATGTGGTCGCCAGGAACAACTGTGAGACAGTCTCTGCGATGGAAATCTAGGAGTATTGGATAGAGCCGGCCACTCTAGTCCATAGACTAGATACATAGGCTGGAGGAAAACATAGACGTTTACACACAAAGGTTAGGGTCGCCTTGTTCCCATCTGGCCCCTCTTCTTCCTTGCTTTCCTCTAGTCATTCTCCTGATTCTGCTCTCAGGTGTGTGTGGGTGTGTGCGTTCGTGCGTGCGTGCGTGTCCCTGTGTGTGGAGGCCAGAAGTCAACATTGGGTGCCTTCCTCAACTGAGCTCCCTCTTATTTTTTGAACCCGAGTCTCTCACTGAACCTGAAGCTTGTTGATTTGGCTAGACAGGCTGACCAACATGCCGCGGGATCCTTCTCTCTGTCCATGAAGCCTTGGGGTTATAGGCCCGCACCACAACATCATGCTTTTTTTTTTTTTTTTTTTTTTTTTTTTTTTTTAAGTGTGGATGCTAGAACTCAGTCCTCATAATTCAGCAGCAGCAGTAGCATTTACCAACTTAGCCAGCTCTCTAACCTCAAGTCCTGTCCCCACCACCACCACCCAGTCTCCTAAATGCTGGGATAAAGGAATAATTATCACACCCTGCCCCAGTCCACTTACCATCTGACAAAACTAGACAATCAAAGCACACAGCAAAAGAGAAACCACAGTGGATTCTATTTTAAAAGGAGCAGAATAGCAACATTATAAACAACAGCTCTCATGGGGGTGGAACAACCGCCCCCTGGTTAAGAGCACTGACTACTCTTCCAGAGGACCCAGGTTCAATTCCCAGCAACCACATGGCCGCTCACAACTGTCTGTGACTGTGCTTTCTGGGAACCTGAACACCTTCTCACCTCCAAAGATTCTGCATACACACACTACACAGACATACATGCAGACAAAATTAATAAAGGATTTTTTTTAATTAAAAAAAAATCCATGTAAAAATAATTCAGCAAAATGGCAGGAGAGAAATGTGCCAAATATCTGTTTCTGAGCCAATCAGTTCTGAAGACATGTTTGGAACATAGGGCCCTACATTGAAAAAGGTAATGTTTTTCATACTCACAAGTGGTTTTCAAAGAATAAGGTCCGTAAGTGAGGAAGCTGGAGGCGACCCTGGGAAGTCCCAACTTAGGGATTGGAGGGCAACTATGCTTTCCTTTCTCTCCAGTCCACAAGTTGGAGAGGGGCTCAGGCTGGGTTTGTGTGCGTGTGCGTGTGCGTGTGTGTGTCTGTGTGTCTGTGTCTGTGTGTCTGTGTGATCTCTTCGGTTGCCTTCCACTCTTGTGATGATTCTGTGCAGATCTTTGAAAAGTCGGGTGCAGCTCATCCTTCCTTGGTGGTGCCTCTAGGGAGGAGGCTGGGGCTCTGTGCCTGGGAACCAGCAACCTGAGGGTTTCTAGAGGTCGCCTTAGGTCAGGAAGGACAGTGACTCATGGCAACCATGGAGGATTCAACTAGAGAGAATCTGAGGCCTCTTGTGGAGGGAAGAGTCAGGCAGGAGATCAGGTTGTCCTGGGTCCAGGGAAGGAGCTCGCAGTGCCCCACTTCAGGCTACCAGCAGCACAAAGACGAAGACTAGGGGGCCACTCTGAGTTATGCAAGAGCCCATTTTCCAGGTCAAGGGAGCCATGAGGCTACGAGTTGGAGGCCTGAAGAGAGACTGTACCAGATCTAGTGGCTCAGGCCAGCCAAGTCTGGGATAGGAAGAGGAATCAGAAAGGAAGTCTCCAGAGTGGTGGTGTTATAGCTGGCTGCCAAGGACCCAAAGTTTTGTTTTATGCCTACCTCACCCTAGCGGTGCTGGTAGTCCTTGAACTTGAAAGGCAGAGGCAGGCAGATCTGAGTTTGAGGCCAGCCTGGCCTACAGAGGGAGTTCAGAGAAATCCTATCAGGGGAAAAAGCAAACAAACAAACAAACACACCACCACCAACAACAACAAAAACTACCCATGGTGGGAAATAGCACACAGCTGCTTTTATTTTCTCTCTCTTTTGTTTCTTACTTATAAAAGTAACTTATGTAGCAGCAGTTACCAAGGTTATGGGGAAATGCTGGGGGCCTTGGGGAGCACAGTGGTCTCTTCTGGACTTGAAGACGACACCCCTGACTCTCCATTGTCTTCTGGACCGTCTGTATCTGGAAGAAAGACAGATAGGTCAGCTTGGTAACAGAACAAAGGAGGGCTGGCAAAGGCTGGCCCTGGGCTCCTGCTCTTCTACTGTAAGCTGAGGGCCACTCTCACCCTAGCTTCTTTTGAGTCAGTAAAGTGTCAGATGTGTTTGTTAACTGACTTAGAGAACTACAACAATGAGGACGCTGTTCCTAAAAGGCCACAAGCTCAGGGTCACAAACATTCCTTAAGTCATTTCTAGAAAACAGCTGAGCAGGAAGTGACTGAATGGTATGGTCACTACCTGGTCAGGGGTGGGGGCAGAGACAGGGAGGTCTGCTTGTAGGAACAGGACAGAGGTTGTCCACTGATCAAGAACATCTGCCCTGCACAGCCCTGAAGGGGTGCCATCCTTCCTTTGTGTGTCATCTGGAGTGAGTTTTGTTTCAGTTTTCACAGAAGCCACGGCACTGCTGAGCTGAACTTATACAACAAGCAAGACAAGGTCTCCCATGGTCGGAAGGGCTCCAAATGATGTCTCTATTCCCAACTCTTGTGGGAAGACCAGTTTCCCAGCTAGAGTCCATCTCTCTCCTTCTGTGCAGGTGGCCTCAGGATAGTGACATTACGATCAGCATCCCATGAGGCTTGGAGACCCCTTCCTCTACCCCTGTGCTGGGGAGAGCCAGGTGAGCAGACAGGGATGCACCCAGAGCAGGACTGACTAGAAGAAGCACTCACAAAGAGCTTGCTCGCCATACATGCTCATGCTGTGGGTAGGAGGCTGAGGATCCTTATGGTCCCCCAAAATCTCCAGGCTTGTAGCTATGGGCACTCCATCTTGGCTTGCCTAAGATTTTAGTGCCTAGTGGTGAGGGATGGGCAGCGTGACTATGAAACTCTATGACCTTAGGCCAACAACAACATGAAGTTTCTCCCAGTGCAGCAGGATCCCTTGCAGTCCAACTGACTGATGGTAGGTAGCAAGGGGGCTTCCCCACCTTCCTCTTGATGGTTGAGTGCATGACTGATCCCCAGGGGCCTCCTGTGCAAAGGCAGAACATGGAAGCACAGGACTGCAGCCTTTCTCATCCCCAGCATCTCGGGCCTGACAGGTAGGTGCTGCTTCTGTTGGGAAGAGGTCAGTTCATTTCTCTGCCGCTGAGTAGCCCAGCCCTAAAGGTGTGTTGAGTTACAGTATCTCCTGCTCCAAGCCCAGGGGAGAGGGGGAACCGCTGAAGACTGACCCCTAGCCACCCTTATAGGTAAAAGACATACAAATGGACACAAGAGACAATGACAGAGATGCTCACATGGACAACAGCCACACAGAGAGCACACAGAAATGGATACAAGGTACACACACACACACACACACACACACACACACACACAAAGACACACAGGTTAGAGAACCTACAGCTTCACCCAGAAAGGTGTCTTATACCCTCCCTGGGCTTCCAGGTGCTGTGGGCCTAGGGAATCTCCTTCTAGCTCTAGTGTTTTTGGGGACTATGTGTACTGGCACTTCTGTGTATAAGTACGTCCTGTGGCCATTACCTCTGCTTTCTTTCCCCACCTCAGCTCCCTCCCACCCCCCAAATGCCCTGACACTGAATACTCCACTTGGCCACTTACTGTTTTCCTCCAATACCAGCTAGCCTCTTTTCCTTGTCCCCAGTCAATCTGTCTGCTACCTGCCACCCCACTCTTCCCAGGGAGAGCTGAGGAGACCATGGGTCCCAGGAACTTGGCATGGGGCTAGCCGGAGCTGGGTGTAGAGAAAGGGACAGTTTGTTGTCACCACTCACCGCCCACCCAGTCCCATTGGAAGAAGGGGCACAGCCACAGGAGTGGCCAGTAGAGGGCGCTGAACTTTCCCACTAAGCCCCATGTCCTGTCTACCAGCAACTTCTAAGGCTGCTTTCTGACAATTCTCTGGAGCTCTGTTCTGTCCTTTGTGGAGGTTTTAGTGCAGGTGAGCCTGGGGGAGTCCCTACAGGTCCTATTTGCCCCGAGTCCCAGTGCCCAGTGAGCACACAGATGCAAGACTACAAATGTGAGGAAAATGACTGTTACTGGCTATGAAATGCTTGTGGATGGATGGTAGACTTCAGGCCTTTGGAAACACTCATACGTAGTCAAGACCTTGAGAGTGGTCAACAGCCTCTAGCATGCAGTGCATGGCAGCAGACCCTCCTCAACCTCTGACACACCTACGATGAGGCCAGGCAAGCACCCCATGCAGAGGGTACTCTTTATGAACTCAAAGGGACAAGGACACTTGGATGACGAAGGCAAAGAGAGCACCAGGGACTCTTAGAACTGGAGCCAGATGCCTGTGCCAGCTCTGCAAGGGACCAGGTATCTTTGAGGGGGCAGCGTCAGCTACAAGAGCCTCACCCAGGTTCAGCTTGCTGCGCTTCTGCTCGGGCTCCTGGGGAGTTGCTTCAATGGCCCGTTGAGCCTCAGGATGAGTCTTGAGGAGGGCCTTAGCCAAGGTGGCTGGGCCTGGCACTCCCAGGGACATGATGCAGTGTACTCCTTTGCGCTTGGCCCCCGCCACTTTGGCGCTGTCTTTGGAGGCTGTCAGCAGGACCAGTTTGGAGAATTTTCTGGGCTTCCTGGGGGCTGCTGGGACCACATCTGTACCAGGCTGGGGAGCTGGCTCCTGGCCGGCCTTCATGCTCTCACCCTCCTGCTCACTGGGATTGGGCTGGGGCATCCCAAGACCAATAGCCTGGCCTTCAGGCCACACTCAGCCCTGGCAGATAGGTCTCGCCTTTTCCTCCTCCTCCCTGGCCAGGAACCTGGGAGTCCAGAGGCTCTGTCCTAAGGGAGGAGGCAAAGCAGTCAGTAGAGGAGGATTGGGTGCTACCAAATGGATCTGGGGTGTAGCTTAGGGTGCTAGATGGAATGAGTGATTTCACTCCTTACCCGTTTACTGTCTTGTACGGTCATGAACTCATTCCCTTGCCCCCGTGGTACTATATTTAATATCTAAAAACATAGAAGATATACTTATTCACAAGGTAATTTCCCCATTAGTCCATTATGCAAAAGAAAAGGGCCTCCTGTGCACTGTAAATGTCAGAAAATAAAACATACATGAGCCGGGCTTAGGGACAGCTCCGTGGTAGTGCTCAAATGTAGCATGTGACAAGGTCCTGTTAGATCTTCAGAACTTCAAAAAAAGTTATGCAACAAGTAACCAAGAGCAATACAAATCACTAGAATAAAACTAAACATATTAAAATTTAGGAGCAGGTATGATGGTGCGTGCCTTCAATTCCAACATTTAGGAAAGAGAGGCAGGCAGATATCCGAGTTCGAGGCCAGGCTGGTCTATATAGGGAGTTCCAGGACATCCAGGACTATTTAAGAAGACTTTGTTTAAAAGAAAAAAAAATCCTACTTTTAGGCTGGGGATATAGTTCACAGCACTTGTCTAGCACTCTCGTGGTCAATCCCCAGCACGGGGGTGGGGGAGGAGACCTTGTTTCAGACATATAAACACAACACAAGTTGACAAAAAATTAAGTGATCCAGAGAGCTGGGAGTGTGGCTCAGTGAGCAAAGTCTTGGTGTGCAAACATAAGGACCCGAGTTTTGATACCCAGCATTCCAACAGAAAGTCCAGTGAGGCAACCCCTGGAGCCCTAGTATTTGGGGGAGGGGAACAGAGTCAGGTAGACTCCAGGGGATAGTTTGCCTGCTAGTCTGCCCAAAAACAGTGCATTCTGGGTTCAGGGAGAAAAGACCAAGGGGAAGTAGAGGAAAATACTCACACATGCCCTGAGAACACAGCTGAGAGCACACAGACACACTGCACTTCACATGTCTACACACACTACACCACACATGCACACACACAACAGAGTGGTCCAGAAACCCCTTGGATGTACTGGTATGAGGAAGCAGCCAGGACCCTGCCCCACTGGCCTTCCTACCCAAGGCCAGCACAAAGCAACCTGAGCCAAGAATGAGATCTGAGTTCAATTTTGATCTTCATTCCTGTAACCCAATAACCTCCCTCCCAAGAATTACCATCATCCAGCTCAGCAGTTAAGAGCACTGACTGCTCTTCCAGAGGTCCTGAGTTCAAGTCCCAGCAATCACATGGTGGCTCACAACCATCTGTAATGGGATATGAGGCACTCTTCTGGTATGTCTGAAGACAGTAACAATGTACTCATATACACAAAATAAACAAATAGGGCTGGAGAGATGGCTCAGTGGTTAAGAGCACTGACTGCTCTTCCAGAGGTCCTGAGTTCAATCCCCAGCAACCACATGGTGGCTCACAAACATCTGTAAGGGGATCTGATGCCCTCTTCTGGTGTGTGTGAAGACAGGTATAGTGTTCTCATATATGTAAAACAAATAAATCTTAAATAAATAAAAAAAGATCATGCTTAAAAAATAAATTTAAAGGAGGTGACTTTGGGCACTTAGTGGAATGGTCCAATACCACACAGCTGGTGAGAATCAGACTGGAACCAGGCTCACTGGCCAAAAGCCAACTCCAGTAAGAAAAGCCAGCTATGAAGAAAACTTTTCCAGAGTGGGATCCTACCTTAAGTAGTCAGGATAACAATCTAAGAATAAGATAGATATCCACAAGACCAACATGATACACATAACAATAAATACTGGAGAAGGCCCAGGTCTTCCTCATGAATTCCAGGGCTGGGAATAGAATTGGGAAAGTGCCTTTATAGCATGCAGAAAGCCATGGATTCGAGTCCCAACACCACCTGAACCTCTAATGGTAGCACATGCCTATAATCTCAGAAGTAGAGGCAGGAGGTTTAAGAGTTCAAGGTCACCCTTGGCCACCTACAGAGTTCAAGGCCTGGCTAGGGTGAAAGAATTCAAGGGAGGGCTAGAGTGATGGCTCAGTGGTTAAGAGCATTGACTGCTGTTCCTGAGGTCCTGAGTTCAATTCCCAGCAACTACATGGTGGCTCATAACCATTTGTAATGGGATCCAATGCCCTCTTCTGCTATGTCTGAAGAGAGCAGCAATGCATTCATATACATAAAATAAATAAATTTAAAAAAAAGAATTCAAATGAACAGAATTCTAAAGAGCATTCTAAAGTGTATGCTCCCCCCTAAGATGGACCTTAGGTCCTCTCCCCGTCATCTAGTGACTCACTGCCAAGGAAACAGGAATGGTAAGACTAGTAAGTGCAGTGGGGCTAACTGACACATCACACCCACACTGCGGGATCAAAGTCAGCAGTATCTATGATGAGTCACACCTGTGCTGTGCTGGGATAAGACCCTTCACCTCTGTGGGACCCTAGGAAATCACAACCCCACATTATGGGTTGTTCTGCAAAATGCCTGGCTAAAGCTCTTCAGATCTGCCAAGATTCCAAACAGTGCCTATATCTGGGGCGAATTTGGGGGTGATGGTCAGAATGAGAGATCTCACCTTTCACTATCACCCCGGATTGTTTTTGAAAGATTTCTCTCTTATTTTTATGTATATTATGTGTGTCTGTGTGAGTGAATGTCGAATGGTCAGGCATCCTCTGAGGCTAGAAGAGAGTGTCAGATCCTTTGGAGCTGAAGTTACAGGCAGTTGTGAGCTGCCCAACACTGGTGCTGGGAACCCAACATGGGGTTTCTGAAAGAGCAGCAAGTGTTCTTTACACTGCTGCGCCATCAATCCAGACTCTTCTCAAACTGCGATCTCCATGAACTCACTTTTAGCAGGAGCCACATACTTAACATTTTAAAAGATAAGATACATTAACTCAACAAGGTAAAAATTTTTTTTATTAGTCTACTACTTGGAGAAAAAGGGACTTCTCACTATGAAGCTGAGGCAGGAGGATCAGGAGTTCAAAACCAGCCTGGGCTACATGAGACTCTGTCTATAAATAAATGCATACATACATATGTACATACATACATACATACATACATACATACATACATACATGAAGCCAGATTTGGTGGCTCACACCCAAAATCCCATCACTCAGAAGAGTGAAGCAGGACAGAGATATCTTCTGTCTGTGGATGAGACAGTCCCGTAAGGCCATGTGTTGCCCAGGCTTAAGGACATGAGTCCATGTTCTCACCCTCTATGTAAAAGCCAGGCCTAGCTGAACATGTCTGAAACCCAGCACTGGGAAGTAGAGATTCCCTGTGCTCTTCACATCCCTGGAGCTTGCTAGCTGACCAATCTGCTTAGCCAAAATGGTGAGCTTCTGGTTCAAGTGAGCCACTCTGTCTCAAGGGAATAAGATGAAGGGGGACTGGGGGAGACATTCAATATCCTCTGCTAGCCTCTGCACGTGCACAGAGGCATTGCACATCTGCACACACACACCCCTCCTCCAGCAAAAAAAAGTGAAGCAAGAGTTGGTGTAGCTCCATTGAGAGCTTGCCCATATTCAGTCCCCAGCCTTGCAAAGTGAAGTGGCTCTCATGACCTTAGTCATGACTAAGGATTCTCAGAAAAGCAAAAATAACTCAAGACCCAAGAGCACACAATGAGCAGGAATCCTTCACACATCTTCAGGTCTGTGAGCAGCAGAATAATAAATCCTGAGATTTCCAGGTCCCAGTACTTAGAAGCTGATGACAGTGGCATACACCTATAATCCCAGAAACAGGAGGATTGGGAGTTCAAGTCAAACCTACTTATTAAGAACCCGTCTCCAAAACAAGGGTTATCGAAATGGCTTAGCAGGTAATGGTGCTTTCTACCAACCTCAAGACGTGAGTTCCATCCCAGGATCCATATCGTAGGAGAGAGCTAAGCCCCACAAGTGGCCCTCTGACTGCCACAGGGCACATACACACTCTCATTCAAAAAAAAAAAAAAGAAAAGAAAACAAAAGAAAAGAAAAAGAAATCAAAAGAAACAAGGCTGGATCTGGATAGATGGCTCAGTGGTCAGCTGCTTCCTTTTCTTCCAGAGAATGGGAGTTTGGTTGCTAGCACCCACATCAGGTAGCTCATACAACCACCTGTCCACCTCAGAGGACACGGTGCCCTGTCTGGCCTTCACACATGTGGCACATTGACATATAAAAACATTTTTTTTTGGTTTGGTTTTTCGAGACAGGGTTTCTCTGTGTAGCCCTGGCTGTCCTGGAACTCACTCTGTAGACCAGGCTGGCCTTGAACTCTCGAACTCAGAAATCCGCCTGCCTCTGCCTCCCAAGTGCTGGGATTAAAGGTGTGCGCCACCACCGCCCGGCTTATAAAAACATTTTTTAAAAAAAAAAAAAAGGAAAGGGAGAAGAAAAATATGGGAATGAGATGCAAAGAATAGGAAAGATAAAGCTAGAGACAGGGCTCATTATTTGAGAAGGGGCTTCGAAGACTGAGGAAGGGCGTGCTAGCCAAACAAGGTAGGTTTCTAGAAGCTACAAGAGGCAAATCAAATGTCTCTCTCCTAACGCCTCAGAAATGAATACACCACTGCTGTACTCGGATTGCTGTGTGACACCCATATCTGAGTTCTGGCCTCCAAAACATACGATAACATGTCATTTTAAGTCACCAGATTGATGGTGATTATTGTTTGGTGGCCATAGAACAGTTAAAAGTACAAACTCTTACTGATGAGGCTCTGAGGGTTGGAACTTCAGCTGTTATCCTGGGGTGATTGACAAAATTACCTTCTTAAAGATGAGAATGAAACATGTCCTAACTGGAAGGACAGACCCCTCACCCTCTCTGGGCTGCTTTGATCTGTGTAATAGGAGATGCTAGCATCAGATGAAGGGTAAGGTCTTTGAACTCAGGTTACTAACAGCTGCTGCCATAGTAACTGTCCTGCACAGTCCTGGAGAACTGTAATTGGACTTCCTAAGGAATGGTATGACCCTGGGGTGTGAGGGACACATCCCACAGGGAGACAGAAGAAAATGGCAGTAACCGTCCCAAAAGGTCAAGAACTGTATTATAATGCAGACCATAGCAAACATTCTCCAATGTGGGGGTCCCAGGTAAGGGTACCTCCCTTCCCTAAGTACCATGACTCAGAATGGTATCTTCCACCACCCTTGCCCTGGCTCCCTGACCCGCTCCAACCAATGTCTCAGTCCCTGAAGCATCTCTCCAGCTCCCAGCCCTCAGACTCTGCCACTGGGACAAGGACCCCCCACCCCCACCCCAGGGCATATGTAACAGAATTGCAGAGGTTACGGATGGGGATGTACCAGGCAGAGTGGAGTGGGGTAGGGGCGCATGGGGGTGGGGGTTGTCCCAGATTGGAGGTGTCCAGGGGTAGTGTGGGTTTGTGAAAGGGAAGCATGGAGAAAGGAAGAGCCTCGCGGATGGCCGACAAGAAAGAGGCCTGAATCTGTGAGGGGCAGAGCCAGGGACCCTTCCTAGTACAGGTCCCGCATCCCGGGACCGCTAGGCTGGGAGTCGCTTCTCGAGCCAGGACCCTCCCGCCCGCTGGGGGCCCGTCCTCACCGACGGCAGCAGGCCGTGCCTCTCGGACGACGGAGCCGCGGCGGGTCCCTCAGCCTCACTGCTTTGGGTCCCCCGCCTTGGCTCCCGCCGTCACCTCAAGCTAGGGTCACGGGGCGAGCATGCGCAGTATGGCAGTGAGGGGACCCCATTCCTTTGTCGAATTCCGCCTATCCGGATATTACCTTCGCAGCGACGAGTTGAACGCCACAGGAATAGGCGTGAGGGGCGGGTCCATTACCCGCGAAGGGGGCGGAGCCAGTAGGAATGGAGCAACCTGGGTTTAGGGTCCCCGGTATGGTTTACTGACGTCTTTCCACTTACTTCTCCCAGTATTTGACTCTGACTCCCTGCGGAGGAAGCTGGGATGTTTATTTAAAGGTTTTTGTCTGTCCCTTCGAGGGAAGGGAAATGTGTTCTTCATTGAAGCTAACTGGATTATTCAGACAAACATTCCTAACTGCGCAGCGTCCTTTGTCATTAGCCCAGCCCTCGCCCATTGGTCCATCCCTCACCCATTGGTCCAGCCTTTATCATTTGTTCATCCTTCGCCCATTGTTGCTGCCTGCTGAATTAGCCCTGGCTCAATGACTTTGTCCCAGCTACCTTGTACTGTGGAGGTGGAAGCCGGGATGCTTCAGGGCGCTGCTTTCTTTCTGTATTTTGCGTGCTCGCGCATCCTATCATCCTGGGGTTGCTGGCCTTCACCACCTGCAGAAAGGTTCTCCCCCTTTACTCCCACATGGCCCTGGTTCCGCAGATCCTTGGGTTCCACCCTCCTTTCTGGTTCCTTTACTTCCACGGCCCCATCCTTTCTCCAACGTCATTTCCTGGGCATTCTCTAGTAACTCAGGGCCTACACGAATTACACCATTTGCAATCAATCGTAGTCTTGGTTGATTCTAAAATTATTGTGTTATAATAATATATTGTCATATATGTTATAATGTACTTGTATATTATATATAATCTTCATATATAAATCACTGATGTCAAGACTTTGTCTCAAAAGAACAAAACAAGGGGTCCAGTGAGATGGCTCCCTTTTAGAAAGCTGGGCTCACCCAGGAGGCTCATTCTATACAGCACTTGCTGCCAAGCCTAGGCTACCCAAGTTTAATCCCTAGGACCCACATAAAGGTTGAAGGAGAGAAATGACTTCACAAAGTTATCTTCTGATCTCCACACACAAACCTGTGACCACAAATAAAAATAATTAATTAAGGGCTAGAGAGATGGCTCATTAGTTAAGAGCACTGGCTGCTCTTCCAGCACCTATATGGCTGCTCGAAATAATCCAGATCCCCTGGAACATAACTGCGGTTCCAGGGTATCTGATGCCCTCTTCTGGCCTCCGTACATCCAAACAAAACACCCAAACACAAATATAAATAAATATTGTGGAAGCTGTTCTCAAAACATGGAACCAATAAAGATCTTGTATTTAAAAAAATTAACTTAAACACACATAGTAGGGAATGACTGTATGCCCAGAGATAGCAGAATTAAGAGTTCAAAGTCAGTTTTGACTACATAAGAGGCTTATTAGAGGAAAAAATATTTATGTACAGTTTACATTTTTTCAATAGGATCTCACTATGTAGCTCTTGAGCTCATAATAGCCCTCTGCCTCAGCATCCCAATTTTTACCAGTGGCTAGGGGCTGAGCCAGATGTTTCCAGGTTCTTGGTTCTTTTTCAGGGAATTGACATGAAGACACAGATTTGAGAAAGTAGCAAGGAAATCTTATTCAAAGCAGGTCAGAGTCAGACACAATGTCAACTCTGACTGCAGGTCCTGTTAGTGGAGCTTTCTTTCTTTCTTTTTTTGGGAGGGGTTAAAGATTTATTTATTTTATGTATATGTGGATTGCATGTATACCTGTGTGCCAGAAAAGGGCATCAGATCACATTATAAGTGGTTGTGAGCCACCATGTGGTTGCTGGGAATTGAACTCAGGACCTCTGGAAGAGCAGTCCGTGGTGGAACTTTCTTTTATGAGGTTCAGTAGTTACCAGAATTCTTGCTTTGGGTGCTCCTCTATTTTGATTGGTAGCTTTTGCTCACTGTGCATGTTAATGCCCATAATGCAACTGATTTTAATCATGTGTAAGCCCATTTACGTATAGATATAAGATGTCAAATAGGGGATTTTCCTAAGTGTTCACTTGGAAGATACACTTTGGCTTATTATATACTGATTGGGTTCGATGAGCATGTTGCCCATAAGCTACTGTATTTGAACACTTGGTTCCCAGTTGCTGGTGCTGTTTGGGGAGAGATAGAAAGTAAGGCCATATTGGCGAAAGTATGTCACATGGGGCAGGCTTTGAATGTTTAAAGACTTTTGACGTTGCCATTTGTTATTGTGAGTTGTCCTGATGTTGTTTGTATTCTGATGTTAATTCTGCTTTCTCAAAAGAGGCTGCCTGCAAGAGCAGTCGATCACATACTCAGGTGATCTCATGTGAAACTTCTCCCCATTTTAACTGGTCAATATAGGCTAGAGCCTGTGATTGGGCAGTGGAGGGGAAAGGTCTGATTGGAGGTTTGATAGTGGGGGCAAGTGGAGAGGGAGAAGGGGACCAAGAGGGGTAGGAGAGAGGACTGAAGAGGAGGAGGAGGAAGAGGAGGAGGAGGAGGGAGAGGAAGAGGAGGAGGCAGAAGAGGAGGAGGAGGGAGAGGAGGAGGAGGAAGCCATGATGGAACAGAACCATGTGGCCAGCAGAAACCGAAAGTAGCAGGGATCTTACAGCTTATAGCTTATAATTATAGTAACTGGATTGTGTGTTTTTTATATGGGCTTATTGGGGTTAGAAATTCCAGCAACAGTCTATTTGCTGCTCATGGTTGAAATGTGAGCTCTCATTTTTCTGTTCCTGATGCTGTCTATGCCTGCTACCATGACTCCCTGCTGCCATGAACTCTTAATCTTCTGAAAACTTAAGCCCAAATCAACTACAAGTTGTCTTGGTCATTTTTTTTTTAATCACAGCAATAGAAAAGTAACCAATATACACACGCACCTAAAACTAGTTCAAGCTGTGTCTCAGTGAGGGTTCACTGCTGTGTCTCAGTCGAGGTTTCCCTGCTGTGTCTCAGGTTTTACTGGTGTGAACAGACACCATGACCAAGGCAACTCTTAAGGGGACAACATTTTATTGGGGCTGGCTTACGTTTCAGAGTTTCAGTCTGTTATCAACATGTCGGAAAGCCTGGCAACATGCAGGCAGACATGGTCCTGAAGAAGGAGCTGAGATTTCTGCATCTTGATCCGACTGCAGCCAGAAGAGAACTGTATCTTCCACACTAGGTAGAGCTTGAGAGTAGGACTTCAAAGCCCACACTTCCTCCAATAAGGCCACACCTATCCCAACAAGGACACATCTCCTATGGTCCAACCATATTTAACCATGACAGGCCAGCCCTCCTACCAGATGTAAGTAATTATGTATGTATGTATCTATGTATGTATGTATGTATGTATGTATGTAATCCTATTGAATAGAAACTGTACAGATTTAGCCAGGCATAGCAGTGCATGCCTTTCCAGCACTTGGGAAGCAGAGGCAGATGGATCACTATGAGACAGTTTCAGGATAGCCTGAACTACATAGAGAGACCCTGTCTCAAAAGACAACAAACAAACAAACCATACACGTTTGATAGTCATTAAATAAGGAGGAACATTTGATTATTTAGAGGGGGCCATGCACTCAGAGTACAGATTGGTAAAGGTCTCATACTGCCATATGGATTATTAGAAGCATGTGTATAGCGGCTGGGGGGATGGCTCAGAAGGACCCGGGTTCAATTCCTATTACCACATGGCAGTTCACAACTGTATGTAATTCCAATTCCAGGGAATCTGACATCCTCACCCAGACATACATGAATACATGCAGGCAGAGCACCAATGTACATAAAATGAAAATAAGTAATAAATTATATTAAAGAATAAGCATGTCTTATTCCAAGTGGAATCTCAGATTGCTAAGCTAGTCCTGATCCCTGTGTACTTCACAACTGTGAGATCACAGGCATGTACCACACAGACTAGCTAGAATCCATCTCCCCTAGGCCCTTTATTTTATCTATCTATCTATCTATCTATCTATCTATCTATCTATCTATCTTAGGTTTTTCGAGACAGGGTTTTTCTGTGTAGCCCTGGCTGTCCTGGAACTCACTCTGTAGACCAGGCTGGCCTCGAACTCAGAATGCCTCTGAGAAACTCTTCATTATCGAGGAATCCAAGGAGATCTGGTCATGTAAGGTTAAAATCTGTCATATAGAGTTTTAAATGAAGACATTAAAAACTTATTCATTAAAAGTAGTAGAGCGCCAGGCGGTGGTGGTGCACGCCTTTAATCCCAGCACTTAGGAGGCAGAGGCAGGCAGATTTCTGAGTTCGAGGCCAGCCTGGTCTACAGAGTGAGTTCCAGGACAGCCAGGGCTACACAGAGAAACCCTGTCTCGAAAAACAAAAACAAAAACAAAACAAAAAGTAGTAGAGCTGGGGGCTGGAGAGAGATGGCTCAGCGGTTTAGAGCACTGGCTGCTTTTCCAGAGTTCCTGAGTTCCATTCCCAGCAACCACATGGTGGCTCATAACCATCTGTAATGGGATCCGATGCCCTCTTCTGGTGTCTCTGAAGAGAGTGACAGTGTACTCACATACATAAATTAAGTAGGTAAATCTTAAAAAGAAATGAAAAAGAGTGGCTCAGGCAGAACATGGCAAGTCATATCTTGGGGGTATTGGCAGGGAAATAGGCATAATAGCATAGACGGTAGATTCTGCCCAGCTGTAGCGCTTTAAAGGCTTATTGTAAATATAAAAGTTGTGTATCGTTTATCTGGGAGCTAAATGACCTAAGGCAGGATAGAAAGCCCCAATTGAGAGTAATTATTACCAACAATACTGTTCACTCCAGAAGATTCCCTCTCAGAGGCCAGGATTCAGTTACATTCACTTCTGTGTCCACTGCAAGGCACACTGTGCTGGACCGTATTGCTCCTGGCTATTACCCTCTCTGGCCTGCCTTGAGCTCCCAGTTGCTTAGAGCAACACAGGAAGCTGGATGAGTCAGGACTCCAAGGGCCAGGCAAGCATTCTACCACTGAGCTACCCTCTCAGTGGTTTCTTTATCTGTACATTTCTTCTTTTGTTGTTTTAATAGGATCTCTCTGAGCCACCCATACTGGCCTTGAACTTGTGATCTTCCTGCTCCACCTCCCAAGTTGCTAGGGTTATACATCCCTGAGTCCTTATTGACACACATAAAGATTTGGGGCCTTCAGTTTTGACTGGACAGAACAAGGAAAAACCCTCCCAACCCTGACAGTCAGGGGAGTGTGGAGTCTTCTGGACAAAGCATTACCACATGTTGTCAGTGTCCAGCAGAAGAGGATTCTAACCTTGCCCAGGAGCTAAGGCCATAGAAAATTTCAATAGCCTTCAAGCTGGGCTCAAGGGAGGTTGGGATCTGCTATGGAGATCAAGTTGAAGCCATAGGTACATAGTTGTCTAGGGACAACTCTTATAAAAGAAAGCATGTAACTGGGGACTGTTTCAGAGGGTTAGTCTATTAGCGTCACGGCAGGGAGCATGATGGGACAAATGGTGTTCGAGTAAGTAGAGAGTTACATACTGATCCAAGGCAGAGAGAGAGAGAGAGAGAGAGAGAGAGAAAGAAGACTGGCCCTAGTATGGCAAAAGCCTCACCAAATATCACATTTACTTCCTTTGACAAGCCCATAACTCCTAATCCTTTTAATCCTTTCAAAGAGTTCCATACCTGCCCCGGCCCCCCATAACACAGCATTCAAATATATGAGCCTATGGAGGCCTATTCTCACTCAAACCACCACAAATACCACAGTGTGCGTGCACGTGTGTGTGTGTGTGTGTGTGTGAATTAAACACAAGATTTATGTGTGATAGGCAAGAATTCTAGCAGCCATTCATTCTTTTTCAAAATGTTCCCTGCGAGACGGGTGGTGGTGGCGCACGCCTTTAATCCCAGCACTTGGGAGGCAGAGGCAGGCGGATTTCTGAGTTCAAGGCCAGCCTGGTCTACCGAGTGAGTTCCAGGACAGCCAGGGCTACACAGAGAAACCCTGTCTCAAAACAAAACAAAACAAAAAATGTTCTCTGTGTTTAGTTCTTTAGCACTAGGTCTCAGTTTGCCCAGGCTGGTCTGAAAATCTTGTAGCAGAGGCTGATCTTGAACTCCTGATTCTCTTGTTTCCACCTCCCATGTACTGAGAGTACACACTTGCAACCACCTATTCAACACCACATATTGGTCTACAACTCTCTGGGTTATCCAGCATGGCCTGGAACTTTCCAACCTACTAGCTTAACTTCCTGAGTTTACAACATCAGATTACAACCACTGCTGGCTTTAATGTTTTTATTTGTTTGTTTAATTAGTTGTTTTTTGTTTGTTTTGTTTTGTTGTTTGAGACAGGGTTTCTCTGTGTAGCCCTGGCTGTCCTGGACCTCATTCTGTAGACCAGGCTGGCCTCTGTCTCCAGAGGTAGGCAGATCTCTGACTCTGAGGCCAGCGTAGTCTACATAGAGTTGTAGGCCAGTAAGGCAACTGAGTGAGACAGGGTTCTCAATAACAACAGAAAAGTATTTAAGGGTCAGCAAGATGGCCTAGTGGATAAGAGTACTTACTGATAGACCTGACAACCTGAGTTTGATTCCCCAGCAGCCATGTCGTGGAAGAAGAGTGACTCCAGTTCTCAAAAGCTGTCCCCTGTTCTGTACACACACAGGCTATAGCATGCAGGAACACACACACACACACACACACACACAGAGAGAGAGAGAGAGAGAGAAAGAGAGAGAGAGAGAGAGAAACAATGCATTTTTAAAAGAATGATTAGGGTTATCAGCCCTAATTTATTTGTGTTTTTTAGAAAAGCTAACATGTACAAAGAGAAGTAAATAATTACAATAAATAAATAAATAAAAGCAGTGAATTAAAAATTCACATTTTGATCGGAATTGAATCTCACAAGACTGTATTCCCAGTCAGTCAAGAGGCCAGGGCAAGAGAATTACAAGCTCATGGTCCAACAGGAGACATCTAGTGATACACTGTGTCAGAATAATTAAAAAGAAAAAAAAAAAAGGCTAGACCTTGTGGTGTGAATGAAAATAAGTACCGGATCACCTCAGTTAAAAGATTAGGATTTTATTGTAGGTACTAGGGAGAGAATAGACAGAAGCATCTAGAAAAATCCAGACTGAACCAGGCCATGAGAGGAGAAACAGAGGGACCGGAGAGGAGATCAGGAGAGGGAGAAGAAGCAAGAAGCCAAAAGTATGAAGACCAAGAAAGTTCATGGACAAAATGGCTGTGCTACATAAGGCTGAGAAGATGGGGGAAGGGAGGCTCTGGGGCTGGAGGGGCTGAGGGTACCGGGAGTGCTCAGAGAAGCCAGGACTCTAACCCCCCCCGCTAGTTTTTTTTTTTTTTTTTTTTTTTTGAGGGAGCTTGACAACCAGCAACAGCTTTGATATGTTAATAGGCACCTCAGTTGGCCTTTTTGTCCTGTAATCCCAGCGTTTAGCAGGTTAAGTATAAGGCTAGCTTCCACTTAGAAAGTTGGAGGTCAGGCTGAAATTCTGTGTCCAAAAACAAACAAACAAACCCAACACTTCACAGTGGCAAATTATTAACACCCTTAGCTTTATGACACCCTGTCTAAAAATAAAATCCCAAAAGTAAAAATAATAAAGAATATTAACAATATGTTTGTGTGGAAAAAAAATCAAAGCAACGGTATTTTATCTCCCACCTCCACCCCCGCCCCATTTTTATTTCTATTTCCTCCTTTGCCGCATGGCCTGTCACGGTGTTATTCTAGTATGGTGGCTCAGTCCTGCACTTGGGAGGCAAAGACAGGAGGAGTGTGAGACAAGTCTGGATTTCTAGCAAGCACCGGGGCAGCCTGGACACAGTCTCAAAAAAAGAAAACAAGCGACTGTGAGGGACTCCGGAACCGCAGCCTGGTGCTCCCGCTCGCATGGCGGCGCACAAGCAGCTGGAGCAGCTGTGCCTCTGTTCCTGGCGCCCAGGTCTGCTGTTTGAGAGCCTAAGGCCACCCTGCTCCGCCTGAGGCGGCTGCGGGGAACCTGGCTTCCGTTAAGCGCTAAGCGTTGGAGGAGGACCAGCAGCGGTGGCGCTTGGTGGCGCTTGTTCTCAGCTGGAATCCAAGAGGAGGCTTGGATATCCTGGGAAGGACAGGAGCATATTTCCTGGAGATAGGCCCTGGGAGGCAGGGTCTCCCATTACTAATCCCAGGTATGCAAAGTACCTCTCGGTTGTCATTGTGTCAGCCAGGCCCTGGGAGGCAGGGTCTCCCATTACTAATCCCAGGTATGCAAAGTACCTCTCGGTTGTCATTGTGTCAGCCAGCTACCTGGAACGGGAATCCGGCATTTTCACCCAGGTATGCAAAGTACCTCTCGGTTGTCATTGTGTCAGCCAGCTACCTGGAACGGGAATCCGGCATTTTCACATCCTGTTGCTGCAATGTCACTGAGGAAGAGCAGGCTCACACACAACAAGGTACTTGGAATGGCCTTATTCCTGGTGGGCAGAAAGGGATGACAGAGTTAGTCCCCAAGGCTCAAGAAATTGTCAAATGTCATTTGTGCTGCTGAGAGATCACCTCCCACCTCCCAAGGCAGCCACAGTGAGTTTTAAACCTCAGAATCCACAGGACTCATAGACCAGTGGATCTGAAAAACAGGCTGCTCCCAGTGGAGGGCCCAGCCTGAGCTGCACTAATCAGGCGACTCCTCTAGAAGGAGTGAGAACAAAGCCTGCGTTTACTAGTTTCTGCAATGCAGGACACTGTTCTCTGAGCGTAACAGCCTTTGTCATTTATTATTATGATTATTTTAAGATTTACTTTTTATAGATTTGTATGTGTGCACAAGTGCAGATGCCCACAGAGGCCAGAGAAGCTGGATTCCCCCAGGGGCTAGTATTACAGGAAGTTGTTACTGGAAATCAAACTCTGGTCCTCTGAAAGAACAGTGCATGCTTCCCTTCAGCCCCTAGATGTTTGGTTTTTGAGACCTGATCTCACTATGTAGCATTCACTGGCTTAGAACTCACCATGCAGACCAGGCTGGTCTTGGAACTCATAGAGATCCACCTGCCTCTACTTCCAAGTCCGGGACTAAAGGCGTGTGCCACCCCTGCCTGGCATTATTGTCATCTTGATCAGAGGGGTTATGACAGTTCCCCAGAAATCGTCAAGGTAAGATCTGAGCCTTTCCCTCCTCTACCTTCCTGTCAGCTGTTTTTTGATTGTTGTTTGGTTGCTTGATTGCTTGTTTTGGTCTTTTGAAGACAGGGTTTCACTCTGTGCCCCTGGCTGTCCTGGAACTCACTCTGTACACCAGGCTGGCCTCAAAGATCTGCCTGGCTCTGCCTCCAAAGTGCTGAGATTAAAGGTGTGCACCATTACCACCTTGCTGTTTTTGTTGCTGCTTTTTGAGACAGGGTTTCTCTGTGTCGCCCTGGCTGTCCTGGAACTTGCTCTGTAGACCAGGCTGGCCTCGAACTCAGAGAGATCTGCCTGCCTCTGTGTTTCAATTGCTGGGATTAAGCACTTGCACCAGTATCACCATGGATCTGTCTGCTGTTTATAATTCTGCCCTAGCTTCATGTGGTCACCGTGTCTCAGGAGGTAGGATGTGTAAATGGAAGGTTGACTGAGGCAGAGAACCTCATCTCTGCCACTGGAAAATCACCAAGACTGGGGTGAGAGATTTCTGTAGTGAAGCTGTTTTAGGATCACACATGCTCCCATAAGTAACCCCTCAATCATACCCTGTAGATGAGCTCAATACACAAACTGGCTCAAATCACTGGATTTTGGAAGAACTGTTACTTTAGCCTATCATTGGTGCCTATTAGGGGCAAGGGGCAAGTAAACTTTGTTTTTGTCTCCCCAGGAACATTCCCGAAACACTTCCCGTCTCTGATCATTGTCCTATACACTATAGTGTGACTTGGGTCTATAATCAAGGGAAAGGAGGGGAGGGCCAAGCCCCCAGGCAGACAGTAGACAGGTATGTGCTACTATGTCTTCTTCCCTCGCTCGCTTTGTTCTTAGGCATTACTGAGATATGGTATGTGTGTGCACATACATGTGCGAGCATGTGTGGAGACGTGCCAGAGGTCAACTTAGGGTGTCATTCCTCAGGTCCCACTCACTGTCTGTTTTTTTTTTTAATTTATATTTCTTTATTTTGTATGAATAAGCACGTGGAAGTCAGAGGACAGCTTGTGGAGTCAGTTCTCCCTTCCCATGAAGGTCCCTGAAATTGAACTCAGGCCAACAGGTTTGTTAGCGGATATCTAACCCACTGAGCCACATTGTCGGCCCTTCTTGTCTTTTTTTTTTTTTTTTTTTTTTGGTTTTTCGAGACAGGGTTTCTCTGTATAGCCCGGGCTGTCCTGGAACTCACTCTGTAGACCAGGCTGGCCTCGAACTCAGAAATCCGCCTGCCTCTGCCTCCCGAGTGCTGGGATTAAAGGCGTGCGCCACCACCGCCCGGCCCTTCTTGTCTTTTGAGACAGGTATCTTACTGGGATCTGCAGCTTGCTGATTAGGTTTGGCTGGCTGGTTATTAGGCCCCAGAGATCTACTGTCTTGACCTTCCAACTGCTGAAGTTACAAGCGGGCACCGTCATGTCTGGCTTTTTGCTTTTTACCTGGGTATCGAAGCCTGAACTTGGGTCTTCCTGTTTGCACAGCAAGCACTTCACTGGCTGACCTGTTTCCCCCGCCTCCCCTTCTCCTTTTAGTAAAGGCATTAGTCACGGATTTAAGGTCTGACCTAAGCTGATGACATCTTCTCAAGACCCTTAATTATATACGTTTATATACATTTTTTAAAATTATATCTGCAAAGCCTGTTATCTCAGGCCAGACTACATGTCTGGGCGGATATAACATATTGAGCAAGAATGCTCAAACTGCTGTATGCATGATGCAATTTTTTAAATAAAAATTGAAAACACATTTTGGAGGCAGTAGGGAGGCTGAAGGGAAAGCTGTCACTTGGGGCCAGTGTGGGTGTGTGGGTGGTGGCAGCTGAGAGCCACAGAGGGACAGGGTGAGGGACAGCTACCAATCCTCTGGTCTCTGTGATGTATAACCCATCCAAGCAGGACTGACAGGAGTATATTTGAGGAGAAGGTTATGTATCATATTTAAAACATTTTATTTATTGTTATTATTGTGTTTTGCATGATGTGTGTGTGGGGGAGGTGCTACAATGCGTGTGTGGGGGTCAGGGGACAATCTGTGAGTTGGCTCTCTCTGTCCACCATGAGGTCCTAAGGATCAAACTCAGATGGTCAGGCTTAGAAACAAAGGAGGATCCCACTGGCCCCTCCTTTTTCTTTTTAGAAAGAAGAAAGAAAAATGGCTAAGAGGTCCTGGGATATAGGTCTGTAGAGCCCACAGATACACAAGGCCTGGGCTCAATCTCCACCATACTTCCCACAAGTAAGGACAAAGAACTTGAGTAGATTTTCTTCAAAGATAAGAAAATCTCCAGTTATCACATACAGCATATCTGATTTCATTAGTTCTTGGGGACTGCCAATCAGGGAGGTTGGATACCAACTATGGTCCTGTGGAGATGGCTCAGAAGCTCAGAATCCTTGCTGCTTTCCCCGAGGGGCCCAGGTTTCCTGCATCATCCACATTTGGTTCTCAGATGGTAGGATTTAGTGCCTTAGTCTGGCCTCCAAGGACACCAGGCACATTCGTGGTAAATAGACATACATACAGGCAAAACACTCATAATATAAAATAAGTACATCTTAAAATCAAAACAAAACATTATAGTAAATCATAGGCTGGGGAGGTGGCTCTAGAGAGTGCTCAAGTGTCCATTGTATACATGGCCCTGATGCTCAGCCTGAGGGGGGGCAGATTATATCATTTACAACTGCTGGAATGGCTACTATAAAAACACAAAAATATAAAAATTATCACGTGAGCCAACAGTTCTCCTCTTAGGTTTAAGAAATGAGAAATAAGAGCAAAATGCAGTATCACTGTAATCCCAGTACTTGGTCGGCTGAGGCAGGAGGATTGCTGTGTGTTTGAGACCAGTCTGGACTAGACAGTAAGACTCTGTCACAAAAACAAGAACAGACAAACAAAAAAACCCAACCCAAACCAACCATCCAACCAAGAAGATAAATTCTGTGTTCTGTATATTTTTACCATCAAACCCCTACAGTAAAATACCACTTGTTTAGCACACTATCAAAAATTCCAAAGTAGCACAACTCCCTCTGTTGGAGAGGCCATAGACAAGCAGGCCTATTCATATTCTGATAGTGGGGACTGAAAGGGACCTTGTATCACTAATAAATGCTTGTGCTTGCTTAATTGATGATCTGCCTCTTTCAAGATGGTCATTCCAGTGTTGGTTTTAGTTCTTATGTTTTCTCCTCCTTGCTGGAGACCAAACCCACAACCTTGTGCATGTTAGATGAGTTCTACCACTGAGCCGCAGCCTCTAGCCCTGTGACATTGCTTGGAAATGGTTGCAGTCATTTCTCCTTCACACCTGCTCTTAGTATACTGCCACCGTGACGCGATGCAGCCAACGCGTGATGTGATGCAGCCAACGACTAGGGGCCCTCATCAGAATCAGCATGCCGCTGCCTGTAGAATCAACACACTGCTGCCTGGAGTCTCAGCCCCTAAAGCTGTGATCTGAACAATTATAAAGTGAGGTTGTCTCAGGCGTTTATAGTCCTAAGGAAATGGGAACTAATAGACCTTCCATGATGTGTTTTTTTCCGCTTGTTTATTTATGTGAAGTGCCCAGTGTAAAATGTATTCAGAGGGCAGGTCTGAATAATAGTTTATTCATCAGGACTAAGGGTCTTTTACCTCTAGACCTCTGAGAGGTGGAGATGGGTCATGGTAAGTATACTTCGATCATGAGCTCACAGTGAACTGACCTCCAGCTCTAACTAATTGCAGATTTGTTCCATCCTTCCACCTCTGCATTTGTAACTCTCTTCCTCAAGTATAAGAAACCTGGTTTCCATCTCCCCAATATACTTCAATTTTGCTAGAAATATAAAAAGTGGCTACAGGATTGTACTCAATTCTGGCAGGAGCAGGAGGAAATGCTTATGAATTAGAGTTCCATATTTGCTTTTGTTGTTTTCTTTCTTAAGGCTGAGGACATACACTCAAAATACAGTGTTTGAAATTTGATCCATAGGAATAAAGGTGCATGCCAGCATGCCAAACTGCCCACAGATATTTAAACAAATCACTGCCTTGCCCACGTCTTCCATTCTTTCTTTGAAGGCTGACCTTCCAGGCAGCCGGGTGTTGATTCTGAGGAGGGCCTTCCATCATTGGCTGAGTCACATCATGGAACATGTGTGTGAGGGAGAAAAACCCTCCAAAAAATGGAGGCTAGAGAGAGGCTAGGCTCCCACAATCCCTTCTGAGGATCCACCTGCAGTTGACTTACAAGTCTCCTTCTAGGGCAGGTAAGATGTATTTACAAATATTTGCCAGATGACCTGGATTTCATCCCCAGGACTCACATGGTTAAAGTTGTTCTTTGACCTCCACATGCATGCATAATCACACATACTCTAAAAAAGTAGATGTGAAAAAACAAAACAAAATAGGAAACTGGAACTGAGCCTGACACCCGAATTTGACACCTGACACCTCAGACTCATGGTGAAGGAAAGAAATAGCTACAACTTCATGGCACTCATGTGCCTCCACATGTAAATACACACACACTAAAGAGAAGCGGAGAAAGTTCCTAAGCTGCTTTTGTTTTTTTCCTGAGATAGGGGCTTTCTATGTAGTACAGGCTAGAGTCAAACCTTCTATGTGACCCAGGCTATGCCAGACGTGGAGTCCCCTTGCCTCAGGGTCCTGAGTGCTCAGATTATCTGTGCACCATCTTGGGCTATGCCTTTTACTTTTCTTCCCTTCTTTTTAAAACAGTATCTTATTCTGCAGTCCAATCCTATCTGGAACTTACTATGCAGACACATCTGGCTTTGAACGCATGGCGCTGCAACCATCCTGTGCCCTGCCCCTAGGTGTGGAGTGAGCCTACATATGTCTATGCCTCAACTTCTGAAGATTCTGCCACATCTGAATACCTCCACTCTGGGCTCAGGCCTTCAATCCATGAGTCTTTGGGGGACTCATTTAAACTATCCAAACCAAAGCCTAAGGGCAAACTAGAGACATCACGGCCAGGAAGCTTGGTTGGGTTGTGCGTAGTGAATGCTCACGCCTGATCTCAGTACTTGGGAGGCTAAGGCAGGGGCATCCCCGCCCACACAGTGAGTTCCAGACAAGCCTATAGAATGAAATCCTGTCCAAAATAAAAGCCAAAGGGGAAAAGAAGGAAACCTGGTTGATACTTGTCACTACGTGATTTAGAGTTCATGTTAGCAGTCATGAGACTGACGGGAAGCATGTGATTAAGCCGCTGTGGTAGCATCCTTTTCATTATCTTCTTGCCTACGGTGTGTAGTGTGGACATAACCTGACCATGTGTACACCAGACAAACCAACTGAAAGAAATTCTAAACAAAAAATAGTCAATATTCTCTCTCTCTCTCTCTTCCATTTTGAGATAAGGCAAGGTCTTGGCTGGTTTGAAGCTTGTTGCATAGACCAGACAACTTCCAGTTTGTGTGCTCTTCCTGCCTCTGGCTGTAAAGTGCTGAGATTATAGACATGGGGCACCACACTCAGCTTTCAAACTTTACAAAATGTATTCATATCAATGGCATGAGTTGAACAGTAGAATTCTTGGACTTTAATTTAAAAGGCATGGCAACAGAGCTGGGCATAACTGTACGTGAGTAATTCCAGCATTTGGAAGGTGGCAGTAGGGGGGATCAGGAGTTTAAAGCAACTCTTTGGGGGCTGGAGAGATGGCTCAGTGGTTAAGAGCACTGACTGCACTTCCAGAGGTCCTGAGTTCAAATCCCAGCACCCACGTGGTGGCTCACAACCATCTATAATGAGATCTGATGCCCTCTTCTGGTGTGTCTGAAGACAGCTACAGTGTATTCATATATAATAAATAAATAAATCTTAAAAAAAAAAAGCAACTCTTGGCTGTATAGGACGACTTTGTCTCCCCAAAACAAAAGAACAACAAAAAGAACATTACAGTACTGGGCATGGTGACACACACTAAGGAGGGGGAGACACTAGAGAGACAGGAGAAATAATCCTAGCATATTTGTGCTCTCGTGGTCTACATATTAGATTCTAAACCAGTCAAAGCTACAAAGTAAGATTGTGTCTCAAAAGAGCCAGGCATGGTGGCACATACTTTTAATTCTAGTACCCAGGAGGCAGAGGCAGGTAGATCTCTGTGAGCTCCAGGCAAGCCTAGTCTACAGAGTGAGTTTCAGGCTAGTCAGGGATACACAGTGAGACCTTCTTTCAAAAGCAAAGTTTTTGAAAACTTTGATAAACTATTTGCCTTGCAAATAGGAGAACCCAAGTTTGAAGCCCAGAACATGTATAAAAAACATTAGGGGATAGTAGTGGTGCATATTTGAATCCCAGAACTGGGAGGCAGAGACAGGCATATCTTTAGAGTTCACTGGCTAGCCAGCCAGGACTACTGGGTGTTCAGGTCAGCAAAAGACCCTGTCTCAAAAAAGGCAGCTCTTGTCCTGTTTTGTTTTTGGTCTGTGGTAAGCTAGTGCAGGATTGATCCCTGGAACTTACATGGTGGAAGAGAGCTCACTCCTATAAGTTCTCTGACCTCCATATGTACACTGTGGCAAGTATATATGTATGAACAAAATTAACATTATTATTTATGCTTTTTTTTAATCAAAGTCTCCTTATAGCTTTTTCTGGCCCGGAACTCCCTATGTAGATCAGGTTGGCCTTGAACTCAGAGATTTGCTTGTCTTGGCCTTCCTTGTGTAGGGATTAAAGGCACCAACCATCACACTCAGCCGTGTATGTGTGTCCCCTGGGCTCCATACACACACACACACATGCACTAACACATACCTGTTACATACTAACATACTAACACACTAAATTTTAAAAAATACATAACCGAGTGTAATGCATGCACGTATGACTTTTCCTGAGAAGAATAAATACCTATCTACTCTAATTAGATGGGCCAAATAAATGATTCCACCCAAATCTAGTTTGGTAACCAAGTAATTTATTGGTGTTACAGGAAGATGGGTGAGGACTCACAGAGTGCCAGTGACCTGGGCAACTGTGACCCAGCACGCCCATTCCAGTGTGGATGAAGACACATGACAGTTGCATTGCTAGGTCCCCTGCCCCATTTGCAGGCAAATCCATCTGAGACTTTCCTCTTGCCTAGCAATCATTTCCTGCCTATATACCTTATGTTATGAGCTTTGTACATTTTGTTGGGTCTTGAGTCTTAAGCACCTTCCACCAGGAGAGGATGTTTTAACACAGAAGAAATAATTAAACAGCCCAAGTGGTTCAAAGAATGCTTCTTAAAAATATATATATCATATATATGTATATGTATATGTATATGTATATGTATACATATATCTCCAATATATCATATATATGATATATATATCATATATATGATGTTTTCAGAACAAATAAAGTCTCATAAATAAAGATTTGTATGTAAAAAAAACTAGTGACAGTTTCTCCAGAGAATAATCTGTATAATTTTTGTGAAGGAGGTGGACTTTCCCCTGGTGCTCCTCAACTTTGTCCAAGCTCTTAGAGCTGCTAAGCAACATTGTTCAATAGTAACAGATCACACTGGATCTGTTCTTGTATGTCAGAGTACCTCCCTTCACCAGCAACAGATCTTTGACTGTATTTGTTCTTCTTGCTCTATTTCACTGTTCAATGCCCACGGCTTCTTCCCTCCACCATGTTAACCACTGCAACTGCGGACAGCCTCTGGTACAGCTGTCATCAATCCCTTCCTATCTGGGGGAATAAGCTGTTACACATAATCAAGTGCATCCCATATGAAATCACGGCCTCTGTAAGCCGGCTTAGATCTCTTGTTTCTATAGGACTCTCTCCTGTCTCATCTTAACTTTGTTCCCCACCATTAGCAGGCATCTGCTGTAGGATTCCTGGGGAAGCTGATGGTCATCTCGTGACCCAGGGCCACCTTTCCTCTACTTGTGGCTGTGGAATTGGTTCGAGATTTACTCTTCTTTTGAAACGGGCAGTTTCATCAGATTGTCCTCCTGTTTTTTCAACTCTTTTCACCTTCCACCCTCCAGTGAAGTTTCTTTCCATTTTTCCTCCTGCAGGAAACTTGCTTCAGTCTCTCCCACAACCTCTCGAGTTACACCCCCAACAAAATTTGGCACAAAATAGGAGAAATTTAGATGGGAATTTCCCTTACAGGAACATTCTATATAGAAGTGATACAATCTTTAAAGAAGCCACCACCCTTTACTTTCAACCTAAAATACCTTAATTCCAAAGGTGTGCCCAACTTATAGAACTGTAGAAGTGTTGAAGACTTGAAGGTAAGAGGGTTAGCACAGCTCTACAGAAATGGAACTCAGATTCCTACACAGATGGTGGCTTTCACAATCTTGGAATTGTATTACCCGAGTATATCCTTTTGTTGGTAAGTTAAAAAGAAACAATATCAGATCTAAGTTCTCACACTCGAGACTGCAGAGAGCTTGGTACTACATCTGTTAAGGCCACCTGGCATTAGCTTGAAGGCTACAAGGCCAGCTTCCTACAGCTCTGTTTCCTGGGAGACCACCTTTTAATCAGCCCTAGAAAAAGGGACTTTAAAAAAATTAAATGGGAGTAGGCTGGAGGGACAGCTCAGTAAGACCATGGATCATTCAGAGGAGCTAAGTTTGGTTCCAGCACCCACTTAAGCTGGCTCACAAGCCCTTTAACTGTATCTCCGGTGGATCCAATGTCTCTGACCTCTATAGGAAACGCACTCATGTGCACCCTGAACAGACAAACATGCATACATTTAATTAACACAATAAGTTAAAAGAAGAAGACAAAGACAAAAAGGAAGACAAAGAAAAATGATGAGCAGGGAGTGTAGCTCAGTGGAGAGTCCTTGTTAGCTAGTATGAGACACTGGGATAAACTCCCAGAACCATATCATAGGACCCAGGCAGTACGCCTGACACATTCCTTCACATACACGGACGGTGTAAGTTACACACGGCACTGATCATATGGGCGAAAAGAAATCACGTAGAAGTCATTCTATAGGTGAAAAGAAATTTACCCAAAGGTAAGAGAAAGTATTTTTTAGTGGTCTGCCAAGCCCCACTTCAGCTAGATCTATAGATGTGAAAACTGTGGACATCACCGGAGACTGGTTTGGCTTTTGCTTTAGAATTTGGGCCCGAAGCAGGGTTCAAGTGGTTCCAAAGCTGTCAGCTGGCTTGACTCTGAAGCACCTCTTCCTGAGAGGAAGACTCGGTGCTATGGGGCCTCGGACTGGTTAAAGACACCCGTGGTCACCGTGAAGAGATAAAGGTGCTGAGCCACAGCCGCCCAACACAGGCACACAAAATGGCGACCCTGCCTGATGGAGGCGTTGTACGATTTTCCTTTAAAACCGAACTACAACTCCCAGAACTCCGTGCGCGGAAGGCGTGCGTCTGAGCTCCTCTCCGATGTTGTGGGTTGCGGCCCCCATGCCCCTCCCCACTCCTACAGAAGATCTTTCAGCAGACGTTGCAGCTTCGGTACGGAGCCACGCCTTTCCCCGCAGTGCCCGACGGGACTCGGGGTTTTTCGACTTTGCAGTGGAACCTCCCTTGAGCCTAAGAAAACTATACTTCCCTATGTGGCTTCGACGCCTGCGCACAACGCACTACGGTTCCCAGAGGGCCCAGCGGCTCTCGTGATTGCGTGCTGACGCACTAAGTCGTGCTGACGCGCAACGCTGCCCAGGCGGGGTGCGAGTGGCGCAGTCGAAGCCCGCTGCGGCCCCTGAGGAAGCGAGGAGGCGGCGGCGGCGGCTGAGGCGGGCGGACCGGCGAGGCGGCGGCTTCAGGCTCTGAGGGATTCGAGAACTTCAGCAGTAGCTGCGGCAGGACCTATCCGTTTCGCAGGCGGCGGCCGGAGGCGGCTGCGGCGGCGGCGGCGGGTGAGAGAAAGGGAGCGCGCTAGCTGGGTGGGGGAGGGGCGGCGGGCTCGGCGGGAGGCCAGAGCGCGGGGAGAACGGCCCAGGCCGCCGCGCGCACGCGTGCTCGTCGCCTCAGCCGGCGCGGACGCCTTCTCTTACCTTCCTCCCCTCCCCCTTCCGCGGTTCCGGTCGCTCGCGGCCTTCAACTCCTCCGCCCCTCCCCCACATGACAACGGCGCGCGCCGCCGCCTGGTCTCGTTCGCGCGCTCCCGATGAGACAGCATTGCGCGAGGCTCTGATTCTCGCGTTTGCTCTACCTGGGGCTGAGGAGGCCATCATTCCGCGGTCGCCCTCTTCCGTCTTTCTGGTGGCGGGGAGGGGGCGGCAGCCGGGGCACTTGTCCCTCGCCCGAGCTTCGGACCTGCCGGTATCGCTGCTCGATCGACTCTGGCGTGGGTACCCGGTCCTTGCTAGGGGGGCCTGAGAAACGGCCGGAGCCGCACAGACTGCGGGGCGCCGCGCGGCCCCCTCCCCCATCCCCAAGACGGAAAGCAGGCTGGGCGGCCCAGTGGGCGCTGGCAGGAGGCCTTGAACTTTCGGAGGCCCGGATTTAGACCGTTCCTCCTTGTTAGTATCAGAGGCTATGAGTGTGTGCGAGGTGGCGGGGGTGGAGGAGGAATCCCCAAGTCTTAAGTAAGGAAAATAAAACCGCGAAAGCAGTCTGCGTGTATAAGGAAGACCAGTGTGCTCCTTCCAGTCCCGCTGTTTTATTTATTTTTTTACTTGTTGGTTTTATGAGCTAGGACCTCTAGATAGTCGTCTTGGTTGTCCTGGCACTTACCGTGTAGATCAGGCAGGCATCGAACTCAAGAGATCTGTCCGCCTCTGCGGGATTAAAGGCATGAGACACCACGTCTGGCTCCTACCCTGCTTTTAAAAAAGTCTCCTCAAATATTAAAACTAGGGAAACTTTTAGAGCTTTTGGATGGGGGAAAAAATTCTTGACTTAACAGCCTGGCTTGTGTCAGCCATTACTTGGCGATGAAATTCTTCCTTTCTGTTTCCATTTTACACTTCTTTTAAGATGTCTCTGAATTAGCCGGGCGGTGGTGGCGCACGCCTTTAATCCCAGCACTTGGGAGGCAGAGGCAGTCGGATTTCTGAGTTCGAGGCCAGCCTGGTCTACAGAGTGAGTTCCAGGACAGCCAGGGCTACACAGAGAAACCCTGTCTTGAAAAACCAAAAAAAAAAAAAAAAGATGTCTCTGAATTTAGGATTCAAAGGAAACTGTTGCTTTTTCTCCGTGGGAGTGGGCTTAGGTTAGGTCTGTTCCTGGATTAATGCTGTAGCTTGTATGCCTACACACAGTTAATAGTGTCTCAGCTCTGAGTTCTCCGTATTTTTTACTCAACGTCCTTTTCCTTGATCATTGCTGTTCTCACCGTAGCTGTTGCATGAATAAATTAGTTCACTAAATTTCTACTTCATTGTAGTTTGGCATTCTGATAAATTTTCCTCCCTTCCCTCCCATCTGTTCTTTGAGAGCCTAGCATACTTTGGGCTCCTGTTTTAAGTGCTTCCTGATTTTGGTAGTTGTGATTTCCCTTTTAGTGTTTTCAATACTGTTTTTGGATGTTGGGATGTAAGACCACTTCCCCCCTCCTTTAGCTCTTATCTGAAAATTCTCCAAAACTGTGATTTTAATACCTTTTGCCTACCTTTCATTCTTCAGGAAGGGTTTGGGAGGATTTTTGTGTGAAATGGTGGAAGTATGAGTAAATGGTTAGAAGGACTGTTGGAAGCTTTGCAAAGGATACAAGATGAGAAAGCAATATAAAGCCCTAGAGTGAGAAAGGAAGAATTGATTTTTCTTTTTTCAAGACTATTAAGAGTAGTTGTTGGAAGGTACTACAGAAACATTAAGACTTTTTGGCTGTTAAAAAAGGTTCTACATTTCTTAGATTTAGCCTTATCTGTTATTCTTGACTCTCCTAGATTTACTTTTCTTACTTTTAGTTTTCTCTTGTGTTAGCTGTTGAGACAGAGTAGGACTTAGGTTAGGCTTGAAGATGGCCTGGGGCAAAAGTACATCTGGGTGTTTGCTTTACATTCAACATCTTCCTTTATTTTTTTTTTTCACACTTTGGGGACATGTCTCTACCCTCACCCCCAGACTAGGATTTTTCTGTGTAGCCCTGGCTGTTCTGGAACTTGTTATATATAGACCAGATTGGCCTAGAACTCAAGAGATCCTCCTGCCTTTGCCTCTCAAGTGCTGGGACTAAAGGCAGTGCCACCAGAGCCTGGCAACATACTACAGTGGATTTTTGTGTGTGTGGTTTTTTTCTTTTTAAAATCCTGGCATTGATATAGTACTACTTCTGTAATTTCATCCAGCTCCATGTCGTCCATCTGCTTTTATTAACCTCTACTTTCCCTTGGTGTGTGTGTGTGTGTGTGTGTTTGTTTTGATGCTAATTTTCTTTCCCATGTTGGAGAACCTATTTAGGAGAAAATGTATTGGAGGAAAAAGGTTAAAACATATATAGTGAGAAGGGAATAGAGAATGAATAATACAGTCCAAAAAAAAAAAAGTGGAGTTCTTAGTAATGTTGAGCTGGGAACAACATGAAAAGGTAGAACCTTACAGGAAAACAGTGTTAAATTGAAGAGTAAAGCAGGACTTAGAAAAAAATAAAGTGCAAGAACAGGGATTGATTGGTTGAAAGTCAACACTTTTAGATTAAAGATACAGAATTTGAACATTTTTAGGTACTTGCAGAGAAAGTATGAGAACAGTTGGAACAGAGAAAGAATTTATATTTAGACTGGGTTGAAAACAAAATATTTAACGAGAGTTAGCCAGACTTGGAGGAGCTGCAAGCCGTGTGATAAACCTTACATACAGGGAAGGAAACTAAAATAATAAAATCACTGTAGTCCATAAGAGCTATGAATATTTGGAATCAAAGAGATGGCTTACCTTTCCTATGTGAAGTATAAGCTTACGTGTTCATGATTTCTGTGTTTCTGATGTGCTTACTTGCCTGTAGTTTGGGTATGAGACTGCATAGGACACTTGGTTTATGTTAGCTAGCCAGTTTACCTATTTAGATACCTACGACTGTTTAATCCATTTTGTGTTTGTTCAAGTTAGCTTAAATATTTATTTTCTTGGAGGAGGCTTTGAAAATGGTCTTAGGCTTTTATTAGGTGATTCTGATCCATGGTGTTTGTTGTGCTATTTGGATGACTTAGTTACCAGTAGTTACATTCAGAGTGTTTGGTGAAGATATTTGTGTATTGTGGCCAGAGAATAAAGGGATAGTGTGGAGAGATTTCGAGAGTAACTAGATTTCTTGTTTTCTTAGAGAAAGGGAAATATTAGTATAAAGAAGAATGGCTTAGAATTTGAAAGTACATTGTGAGAAAGGGCTTAAAAGTAGATGGTGAGTAGAAAGGGTAAAGTGTGGGGAGGATAAAGGGGGGAATTTGTTTGTAGACTAGTGGAATGAGGAAACATTTTGCTAATGGAGATTCAATGTGAGACTTAAGTGTTGAACTAAGGGCTAAGTAAGAGAGCCAGGGATGTGGGAGATGTGGTAAGTAGTTAGATTGGAGCCAGGAGCCTGACTGGTGTCTCCCCGCTCCCCCTCAGGAGCGGTGGTGCCCCCTGGGCACAGGGCCATGTACAACGGGATCGGGCTGCCGACGCCCCGGGGCAGCGGCACCAACGGCTACGTTCAGCGCAACCTGTCCCTGGTGCGGGGCCGCCGTGGTGAGCGGCCTGACTACAAGGGAGAGGAGGAACTGCGGCGCCTGGAGGCTGCCCTGGTGAAGCGACCTAATCCTGACATCCTGGACCACGAGCGCAAGCGGCGCGTGGAGCTGCGATGCCTCGAGCTGGAGGAGATGATGGAAGAGCAGGGGTGAGGGAATGGGTGGGGAGAAGCCAAGCACTGACTAAGTGCTTAGTTTGGGTGTTAGGTGGGATGTGTGGAAAGAAACTAGAGCTGGTTGAAAGAGTCTTAAAGAGGAGTTTTAAGGGAGAAGGAAAATGAGCTTGAAGAATTGAGAAGAGGCATGGGTCAGTGCATAGTGGGATGTCAAGGAGCTGTCTGGAGTATTAATAGCAGTGTAGGGGGGGTCTGAATTATTTAGCTGAATTTATGAAGGGGAAGGGGAACATGAATGAACAAAAATGTGCTGTGTGGGAAAGGAGTATAGGGTAGAAGAGCTAGGTAACCTGATAGGTGTTGTTATTGGTAGGAAGAGAAAGGTAGGTGGATTGAAGGATTGCGGCTGTGGAAGGTGGCAAAGGCAGAAGATCGGAATTGAAAGAGAATTTGAATAGAGGATATCATGAGTTGTCAGAGAAGTGAAGTTTTGGAAAAGGAGCACATTCAGGCAGAAAACTGTTTAGAGCAGTGGTTTTCAAACTTGAGCGGTGGTATCCTTTTATACATTTTGTCTTCCTTGAAGTCCCAGGAAATAAAAGATCTATTGTTGAAGTTGGGAAGGCGCACTGGGAACTCCACCAGCGAGCCGTCCTCTCTTGGCGCCTGAATTGTAGCATGTTTAAAATCCACTGTTCTAGAGAGCATAGTATAGAGAAGGAAGGAGTATCGTGGAGAAAGATCAGGAAAACTTAAGGAACTATTTGAGTGACAATGAGTACAAAGTACTGTGTGTGCATGGAGTAGGAAAAAGGACCCTGTCGGAAAAGGAAGCAACTAAAAATTGGGACTTGGGAAAACTCCTGTCATGCCCTAACCTTGAAGGGAATTTATCCTTCAGGTACGAAGAACAGCAAATTCAGGAAAAAGTGGCGACCTTTCGACTCATGTTGCTGGAAAAGGATGTGAACCCTGGGGGCAAGGAAGAAACCCCAGGGCAGAGGCCAGTGTGAGTGTTGTTCTCTTTGTTCCTTCTTCGGGATCTATGCAGTTAGTTACTGTTTCCTATTCTTTTTACCCGGGTGGGACTCGGTTTGCCTTCATCTTCCTTAGTCCCTAGCCTAGCTGTTTAACTTCTCCTCGTAATTAAATTCTGAATTAGGGTTCTGACCTATGTTCTCTTCAGGGTAACTGAGACCCATCAGTTGGCAGAACTGAATGAGAAGAAGAATGAACGACTCCGTGCTGCCTTTGGCATCAGTGATTCCTATGTGGATGGCAGTTCTTTTGATCCTCAGCGACGTGCTCGAGAAGCTAAGCAAACAGCTCCTGAGCCTCCCAAACCATACAGGTACTCAGGAGAGAAGCCTGAATCTGCTTCCTGGTTAAAAATACTCTGTTATGTATTATTACTAGAAGACTATTTCCAAACTTTATTTTTGTTTTTTGAGACAGTCTGTGTAGCTCTGTCTATCACTGGAACTATGTAGAAGAGGCTGGCCTTTAAATCACAGAGATCTATCTGTCTCTGCTTTCTAACTGTTGAGATTAATGGCATTCATTTTCCATGACTCCTGGCTTATTTCTAAACTTGTAGATTTTGTTGTTTTTTGGCTCAATTTATGCCAATTTATTTCCTGGAGGCCTCTTGGACATTGGATCCCTTGGTGCTAGAGTAAGAGATGGTTCAGAGTCGTCTCAGTGCTGGGAATGGACCCCTAAAAAGAGCAGCAGCTAGTGCCTTTAACTGCTTATCCAGCTCTCCAGCTCCAATTTTTATTTATTTAAGCTGGGTGTTGTTTTGCATTCCTTTGATCCCAGTATTCCAGGCAGATGCAGGCGGATCTCTTGAGTTCCAGTACAGCCAGAGTTACATAGTAAGATCCTGTCTCAAAACAAACAATAAAACTAGGTGACACATGACTTTAATCTCAACATTTTAGAGGCATAGGCAAGAGAATCTCTTGAGTTGAGGCCACCTTGCTTTGCAATAGGTAGTTCCAGGACAGTCAGGGCTGTATAGTGAGACCTACCTTAAAGCATGCGCACATGCATACCCCCCCCCCACACACACACTCAGGACTTACATTTCCTCCCCAAGACAGGATTTCTCTCTGTGGCCCTGGCTGTCCTAGAACTTACTCTGTTGACCACTTTGGCCTTAATCTCAAGAGATCCACCTGCTTCTGCTCCCCCACCCCCACCCCACCAGTACTGGTATCAAAGGCATATACTGCCACTGCCTGGCCAATTTAAATCCTTTAATTCTGTAGTTTTCAAGCACAAAAGATTGGCATAAAGCAGTTGTCCAAAGGTGAAACTTATCAGTGAATTGCTGCAAGTATATTCATTGGGTAGTATATTCATTCATTGGGGTGATATTTTTTTTCTTTTGTATATGAGTGCTTTGTGTGCATATAGAACTTGTATGCCAGAAGAGGGCACCAGATTGCATTATTGTGAGCCATCTGTGGGTGCTAGCAATTGAACTCAGGACCTCTGAAGCCATCTCTCCAGCCCCTAGGGTGAAATGTTTTAAAGAAGTTTGTCTTAGTACCTAGAATCTCTTTGCCTTTTCTCAGCCTTGTTCGAGAGACCAGCAGTTCTCGCTCACCAACTCCAAAGCAAAAGAAGAAGAAAAAGAAGAAAGATAGAGGACGGTAAGTTGGTTGGAAAGTTATACTAGTATCCAGGGCCAACTCTATGTTAGACTTCTAGAAGTTGAGTTTGTTTTCAGATAGCAGAGAATCAAATTTGCAGTGACAGTTGAAGGGGGGCAGAATTACTTTACAGGTTTCAGCTGAGAAGAAATGTGTGTACTTAGTGGGAAATGATTGACTATGTAGCCCAGCCAAAAGAGGTAGCAGTATTTGGGATTTGAATTTTATGTTTATTGATTGAATTGTAGAAGTGAATTAAGTGTGGCTGTTGATGGTTTTGGGTTTCTTCTGGTGCTTTTAAAGTGTTTTTGAGAATTGTAGGTGTGACAGCTAGAAAGAAAGCCAAGTAGAATGACTTGTTTCTAAACTCTTTTTAGCAGGTCAGAGAGCAGTTCTCCTCGTCGGGAGAGGAAGAAGAGTTCAAAGAAGAAGAAACACAGGTATGAGGTGAAAATTCTTTTAGTTGTTTTGTTTTTTAAAATGACAGGGTTTCTACATAGCCTTGGCTATCCTAGAATTTAAAATATAGACCAGGCTGGCCTCTGACTTGGCAGAGATCTGTCTACTTCTGCTTAAAGACATACACACCACCAACTTTGGCTAAGGTGGAAGTTCTTGGAGTGATTGGAGGTAGCTCTTAAGTTGAAGGGTTAATGATTTTTCCCTATTTTTCACAAACAGGTCAGAATCTGAGTCCAAGAAACGAAAACACAGGTAAGAAAGTTTGTTAGTTCTTAGGGGAGACATAGTGGCACATGGGAATGGTGAATTGTTGTTTGATGACTTTGTTTTACTCTATATTTTACTCTCCCTCCACCCCCCTTTGTTTTTAATAGGGCACAATCTTTAACTTACTTGTTATCAATAATATTTGAGCTGTTACTTCCACTTCACTTCAGGTTCAGATTTTATTACTATTTTAAAAATACCTTTTAAACAACATTTTTTTCTTTTCTAGGTCTCCTACTCCAAAGAGCAAACGTAAATCAAAGGACAAGAAGAGGAAACGGTAAGTGTGCTTGGAGGAAATAGAAAGATGCCTCACTTGGGGAAGGATTGAAATTAATTGTGCCATTGACTGACTGGTGGTTAAGGATTAAGAGATGGGTTATTGAAGAAGAAAACACAAAAAATAAAACTTGAGTGGCTTCTCTGGCTCAGGAAGTGAATGCCCTTTCTACCAGACCTAAAGACCAGAGTTTTATCTGTAGGATGTATGTAATGGAAGGGGAGAATGAACTCCTATAACTTGTCTCTCTGACTTCCTTCTACAGACTTCTTACTCAAACTACATATAATTTTTTTAAAAATTTAATATTTTTGACAGAGGGTCTTTTTTATATGTAGTTCTATTATAGAACCTGTGCTGTAGATGAAGCTGGCCTCACCTCATAGAGATTGACATGACTCAGCCTCCCAAGTCCTGAGATTAAAGGCAGGGCCAACCATGCCCAGCCAACTTTGTTTTTAAGAAGAAATCAGTTTGGAGAATTCATGATATGGTATGACAGTCTGCTGAACTTTGTGGTGGTTTTCCTTCAGGTCTCGAAGTACAACACCAGCTCCTAAGAGCCGTCGAGCTCATCGGTCAACTTCTGCTGACTCTGCTTCTTCCTCTGATACTTCTCGTAGTCGGTAAGGGGTGGTCCAAGAGAAATGGAGGGAGAGGGAGTGATGGGTTAATCAATTTAATATTTATTGAGCGCCCACGGTGTGCTAGGCGCTGCACAGACCATTCCGAAGACACGGTCCCTGCCCTCTAGGAGCTGACAGGCTAAAGCAACAGGATGGACAGACATATACATTTCCCCTTGTCTTTTTTATTTTATTTTTATTCTTTGTTTGTTATGATGTATATGGACTGCCAGAATAGGGCGGGGGTGGTTTGCTGGTTTGGTGTTGTCTGGGGGAGGAAGGAGTCCTTACCCTGGCTTCCTTAATCGGGGAAGGCTTCCTGAAGGAGGTGGGCTCAGAGGTGAGTTGTGAATGAAGTGGGTAGGGAAGGGCCTGGGTGGAAGGTTTGGGTATGTTGGAGGGTGGTGAATAATGGGGTAGAGGGACTTATATTAGTTGGGATTATATTGGGAAGAGCTAGAACAACAAAAAAGAACTTGTATTTTTGAAAATGAATTGAGTCATGTGACTAAGAAGGTGTTTTGTTTTGTTTTTTTTTTTTTTGGTTTGGTTTGTTTTTTAAGAAAAAGGGTTTTCCATATAGGAAAAAGGATTCCCACCGGGGGGGGGTGGAGGGGGTTTTCTATTCTTCCTTGAGCTGATTTTTCCTGGTCTCCCCTGCCCTCCATTAACTCACAGGTCTCGAAGTGCTGCTGCTAAAATTCATACAACAGCCTTGACTGGACAAAGTCCTCCCCTTGCTTCAGGGCATCAAGGGGAGGGAGATGCACCTTCTAGTGAACCAGGTGCCACCAACATACCACAGCCTAGTAGCCCAGATCGCTCTACAAAACAATCTAGCAGTCCTTATGAAGACAAAGATAAGAAGGAGGTATGTTCTAAGTTGGTAGGTGTTCATTGGCTTGCCGTAAGTGATGTGCCTTAGATGGACAAGTGTGGTAAATAGTGTAGTTGTATTGTAGCTTATTAAGACAAAAGCTTGTCCTTTAGATTATGGTTGGTTCAGAGATCAAGGTTGGCAAGGAGCTATAGAAAGCAGTAAGTATGTTGGGGGGTGTGAGTAGAATGGGTGGTGGTTTCAGAGAAATGGATAGTGTAAGCAAATATGAAGATTTATGGACAGTATTCAAAGGATACGGAATGAGAGAAAGAATTCTCTGTGTTAGAACTCAGCAATGTGGATAAGTTTGGTGGTGCATGATGTCCATTCTATAAACAATTACTGAGAAATATTTGAGTACGTAGTCCAACATTCTTCATTCAGTTGCTGAGAGTCTTCAGAATGAAACTTCAGTGGATATTAGTAGGTTTTATGTCAGTAACTTGTTTATATCCATACAGTGAAACAAATTTTTTTTGTTTTTTGAAACCAGTACATCTGTTTTATGACTGATTGAAATCCTTAAAATGAACTGAATGCTGCAACAGCTAAAGCTGCCCTCTTGGGTTGAGGTGGTGTTCCTTCAAGGAATCCATATCTGAATCTGTAATAAACAATTTTAGGTGCCTCATACACCCAGGCACGGTAGTGCTTTGTCTCTCATAGTCTTCGGACTCCAGTTATGCTTCCTCTTGTGCTTGGCAGAGTAGCCACATTTGCCACAGGTCAACTTCTGAAGGTGGTGGTAGGCACCTTAGAACCGCAGCAGTGGCATAACGTGCATGTTGAATCATGACAAAGGATGATGTTTTCTTTCGTCATCTTGCTTCTGCCCAACAAAAGGGTTTTTTTTAAACTTTTAATTTTACTATTTAAAGTATCTGTATTTTTTTTATTGTATGCTTGTCATGTTTTCAATCCCTTGATTTAATGCTACCAGTCTGAAAACTTGAAGGAATGGCCTTTTTAGTAGTTTGTTTTATATTCTCTATCTAGTTCTGTGGCTGTTTCTACTGGTTTCAGTAATTAGTGTAACTTAAAATCTCCCATATTGTGTCTCATTTAAAGATAAATTATAAGTTGGTCATCTTAGAAAACTTAGCTGTTTGCTATGGTATTTTCTGTAATTAAGGTGTTTTTATGGTTTGGCCTATCCGTGTAAGACCTTGGTGAATTTTTTTTGTGTGTGTATGTATGAGGGGAAGTGAAATGGGTTATGTGTGTTCGGAGGTCAAAGGATAACTATGTATGTGTTCTGTGGCTTGAACACTGGTTATCAGGCTTATGTTGCAAGTGCCATATCATTGGCTGTTGGCCGGTATTTTGAGACAGGGTCTCCTTACATAGCCCCTGGCTGTCCTGCAACTCACTACATAGTTCAGGCTGGCCTTAAACACTCAGAGCTCCACCTGCCTATGCCTCCCAAGTACTGGGATTAAAGGCATATATGGCCATGCCAGGCCCTTGGTGGTACATTTTAACATAAATCATACTCTTTAAAACCTTGTGCCCTTTTGTTAGTCCGTACTCAGGTGTAAAGTTATTGTCACCCAAACTGCTTTCTCTTTTTGTTTAATTATACCTTTTTTGGGCCTTGTGGTAGTGTTCATTTGTAACCCGTACATACTGCCAGACTCCTTCCCTTGAAAAGGAAGGAACCTGCAATGGAGATGACTTACCTGATGAATTCAAAACACTCATCAAAAGACTGAATAAGTTTAAGAGAATAATGCACAAAGTAAAAAAAAAAATTAAGGAGTAAGATAATACAAAACTGTGGGAAATAACTCAGTAGGCAAGTAATTGCAAGTGTGAGGACTGGTGGCCCATCTGTAACCCCAGTATGCAAAATGGAGACAGGGCTGTCTATAAGGCATACCATAGAACAGATGGTATTTTGTTGGCAATGAGTGTTTTCATTTTCTTTTCTCTGAATTATTACTTGAGGTTAGAGATTGTCCATGTAATCAGGTTCTCTCCCCCCCACTTTATTTTCTCATTGTAGAAAATGCATTTATTTTGTATGTGTGCATGTGATGGGTGCATATGTGCAGGTTATAGAACAACTTTGAAGAGTAGGTTTTTTCTTTACCATTACATAGGCCCAGTGGTTTGTAGCCTACTAAGCTATCTTACTGCCTCCCCACTAAACATTTCATATTGTCTTGTTACTGAGTGTAACTGTGGGTAGGGAAAGGGTCAATTGGTGTAAGAGGTATATAGAGTAAAATTTTATTAGAAACTGTTTGTATCATATGGGGGTGATACTGAAGTTTTGGTGTTTTATTACTACTCCTACTTTTCTTTTCACTCTTAGAAATCTGCAGTTCGACCTAGCCCCTCTCCGGAAAGGAGCAGCACAGGGCCAGAACTACCTGCCCCCACTCCGCTCCTTGTTGAGCAACATGGTGACTCCCCACGACCCCTTGCAGCAATCCCGTCCAGTCAGGAGCCAGTTAACCCCTCATCTGAGGCTTCCCCAACCCGGGGCTGTTCACCACCTAAGTCTCCCGAGAAACCTCCTCAGTCATCTTCCTCAGAGAGCTGCCCACCATCCCCTCAACCTACCAAAGTTTCTCGGCATGCCAGCTCTTCTCCTGAAAGTCTTAAACCCACACCAGCTCCTGGGTCCCGTCGAGAGATTTCTTCTTCACCCACATCTAAGAATCGCTCACATGGCAGAGCAAAGCGGGATAAATCTCATTCTCATACCCCATCTCATAGAGCAGGGAGGTCTCGTAGTCCTGCCACTAAGAGGGGACGATCTCGATCTAGAACCCCCACCAAGAGAGGTCATTCCAGGTCCCGATCCCCTCAGTGGCGAAGGTCACGATCTGCACAAAGGTGGGGAAAATCTAGAAGTCCCCAGAGGCGTGGCAGGTCAAGGTCTCCTCAGAGACCAGGCTGGTCTAGAAGCAGAAATACTCAGAGAAGAGGCAGGTCTAGGTCAGCAAGGCGAGGCAGATCGCATTCTAGATCTCCAGCCACTAGGGGCAGATCCCGGTCTAGAACACCAGCTAGAAGGGGTAGGTCTCGGTCTAGAACACCTGCCAGGCGGAGATCACGGTCCAGAACACCTGCCAGGCGTAGGTCTCGGTCGAGAACACCAGCTCGCAGGGGCAGATCTAGATCGAGAACTCCCGCTCGGCGCAGGTCTAGGACACGATCACCAGTTCGAAGGAGGTCTCGAAGTAGATCCCAAGCTAGGAGAAGTGGTAGGTCTAGGTCCAGAACACCAGCCAGGAGAAGTGGCAGGTCAAGGTCTAGAACACCAGCCAGAAGAGGGAGGTCTCGGTCTAGAACGCCAGCCAGAAGAAGTGGCCGATCTCGGTCTAGAACACCAGCCAGGAGAGGGAGGTCACGGTCCAGAACACCAGCACGACGACGATCTCGCAGTAGAAGTCTTGTAAGACGTGGAAGATCTCACTCTAGAACACCACAAAGAAGAGGACGATCTGGCTCATCCTCAGAGAGGAAGAACAAATCTAGAACATCTCAGAGGAGAAGCAGATCCAACTCAAGTCCAGAAATGAAAAAATCTCATGTTTCCTCAAGACGGAGTAGGTCTCTTTCTTCACCACGATCCAAAGCAAAATCTTTGAGGCGAAGCCTTTCAGGTTCCTCTCCGTGTCCTAAACAAAAGTCACAGACACCAACCAGGCGAAGTCGTTCTGGTTCTTCGCCACCTAAACAGAAGTCAAAAACACCACCAAGACAGAGTCATTCAAATTCTCCTCAGCCTAAAGTAAAATCTGGAACACCACCAAGACCAGGATCTGTAACAAACATGCAGGCTGATGAATGTGCTGCAACACCACAGAGACAGAGCTGTTCTGAATCATCACCTGATGGTGAGGTGAAATCAAGGACCCCATCAAGACAAAGCTGCTCTGGGTCTTCTCCTCGAGTGAAATCTAGCACACCTCCAAGACAGAGCCCGTCTAGGTCATCATCTCCACAACCCAAAGTGAAGACAGTAATATCACCAAGACGAAGCCATTCTAGCTCCTCTTCTCCAAGTCCTAGTAGAGTGGCATCTAGGACACCTCAGAGGAAAAGCAGATCAGTGTCTCCCTGCCCCAAGGTAGACTCTAGATTGTTAAGACATAGCCGTTCTAGGTCCTCTTCACCAGATACCAAAATGGAACTGGGAACACCACTGAGACACTCTGGATCTACATCGCCATATCCAAAAAGCATGCTTCAGACACCACCAGATCAAAATCTTTCTGGATCAAAGTCACCCTGTCCCCAGAAGTCTAGGGATTCACCAACAGGAAGCGCTGGATCTTTTTCCCTCTGTTCAGGTGTAACACCTAGTGGTATATTACCAGGGGAGAGCTGTTTTAGCTCCTCATTTGTGCAACAGAAAGGACAATCTCAAAGTTGGCCAGATACTTCAAGTCCAGAAGTCAGGCAGACTCACTTGGAATTTTCATCGCTGCAGAGCAAATCTCAAACATCTCCTAAGGGTAACGTTTCCAGATCTTCATCTCCAGTCACTGAGCTGACAGCCAGATCACCAGTAAAACAAGATAAAAGTGAACTATCAACAGATCCAAAGCTGAAGTCAGGAATGTCTCCTGAGCAGAGTAAGACTAAACCTGACTCTAGCCTATATCCTTTAGTAGACTCTAAATCTCTTCTGGTACAGAGCAAATTGGAGCCTTCTGAATTAAAAGAGAGACTAGGTTTAATTCAAGAGGATGTTGCATCATCTTGTATACCAAGAGACAAATATAGTCCTATACAGGATAGGCCTGAGTCCTCCACAGTACTGAAAGACACACCTAGAGTACTATTAAAAGAAAGAAGTGGACCTGGGTCACCTCCAGGCACAAGAGACCAAAAAAGTTTGTTACCTAATTTAAGTCAAGATGAGTTAATGGAAGTAGAAAAATCTGAGCAACCTTTAAGCCAAGTTCTACCCAGTTTATCTCCAGAACATAAAGAAATACCCGCAAGTAACTTTGAGTCATCTCCTGAAATAGAAGAAAGGCCTGTTGTATTGTCTGCTCTTGACCAAAGCCAGTCACAGCTTTCAAAAACAGCAGAAATCCCTGCAGTGGCTTCATGTTGGGGTGGGCCACAAGTTTCTCCAGAACATAAAGAACTATCTCATTCTCCCCCTAGGGAGAATAGCTTTGACTCAACTTTAGAGTTTAGAAACTCAGGCCCTGTTTCAGAAGTAAATACTGGATTTTCTCCTGAGGTTAAAGAAGAATTGAATGGACCATTCCTTAATCAAACAGAGGCAGATCCATCTCTGGACATGAAAGAACAGTCAACTAGGTCCTCCAGACGCAGCAGTTCTGAGTTATCCCCAGAAGTAGTGGAAAAGGTAGGAATATTTTCAAGTCAGAGTGTATCTTCGCCTGTACTTGAGACTGTACAACAAAGAACACCTTCAAGAGAAAGAAGTAGTTCTGCGTCTTCTCCTGAACTGAAAGATGGTTTACCCAGAACTCCATCTAGGAGAAGTCGGTCTGGGTCTTCTCCAGGACTTAGAGATGGGTCTGGGACTCCTTCTAGGCATAGCCTGTCTGGGTCCTCTCCTGGGATCAAAGATACATCTCAAACTCCATCCAGGGGACGAAGTGAATGTGACTCTTCTCCAGAACCGAAAGCATTGTCTCAGACTCCGAGAGCCCGAAGTCATTCTCCATCATCCCCAGAACGCAATAACAAGAGTGTCACTCCTCAGAGAGAAAGAAGTGGCTCAGAATCATCAGTAGAACAGAAAACTGTGGCTAGGACCTCTCCTGGGCAAAGAAGTCGATCTGGGTCTTCCCAAGAGCTTGATGGAAAACCCAGTGCGTCCCCACAGGAAAGAAGTGAGTCAGACTCTTCTCCAGATTCTAAACCCAAGACTCGAACTCCTCTCAGACAGAGGAGTCACTCTGGATCATCTCCAGAGGTTGACAGCAAATCTCGACACTCTCCCAGGCTCAGTAGGTCTGGCTCATCTCCTGAAATGAAAGATAAGCCGAGAGTGCTACAGAGGGCTCAGAGTGGTACTGATTCATCTCCTGAACACAAGATATCTGCCCCTCGGGCCCTGCCCAGGCGTAGTAGATCAGGTTCATCAAGCAAAGAGAGAGGCCTTTCTCCTGAAGGAAGCAGTAGTTCTGAATCTTCTCCAGAACATCCCCCCAAATCCAGAACTGCTCGAAGAGGCTCCAGGTCTTCAGTGGAGCCAAAGACAAAGTCTCGCACACCACCTCGACGCCGAAGTTCTCGATCATCTCCTGAGCTAACCAGGAAGGCCAGAGTCTCTCGTAGAAGCCGGTCTGCCTCCTCATCACCAGAAACCCGCTCCAGAACTCCACCAAGACGCAGAAGAAGTCCTTCAGTATCGTCACCAGAGCCAACTGAAAAGTCGAGATCTTCACGGAGGAGACGCTCAGTTTCCTCTCCCCGTACCAAGACAACTTCAAGGAGAGGCCGGTCTCCTTCACCCAAACCTCGTGGACTCCAAAGATCCCGATCCCGCTCACGTAGAGAGAAAACCAGAACAACTCGACGTCGAGATAGATCTGGATCATCTCAGTCAACATCACGAAGAAGACAGAGGAGCCGGTCTAGGTCACGGGTTACTCGGAGACGAAGGGGTGGCTCTGGTTACCATTCAAGATCACCTACCAGACAGGAGAGTTCTCGAACCTCCTCTAGACGCAGAAGAGGCCGCTCCCGGACGCCTTTGACCAGTCGGAAACGATCTCGATCACGCACATCACCAGCTCCTTGGAAACGCTCTAGATCTCGAGCCTCACCAGCTACTCATCGGCGATCCAGGTCCAGAACGCCACTGATCAGCCGGCGTCGATCCAGATCTCGGACTTCACCTGTGAGTAGGAGACGGTCAAGGTCAGTGAATAGGCGTAGATCTCGCTCAAGAGCATCCCCAGTGAGTCGAAGGCGATCCAGGTCCAGAACACCACCAGTAACTCGTCGTCGTTCAAGGTCCAGGACACCAACAACTCGCCGTCGCTCACGTTCCAGGACTCCTCCAGTGACTCGCAGAAGGTCCAGATCCAGGACTCCACCAGTAACTAGGAGGCGATCTAGAAGCAGAACTTCACCTGTTAATAGAAGAAGATCAAGATCCAGGACATCCCCAGTCACTCGGAGAAGATCAAGGTCTCGAACATCTCCAGTCACCCGTAGGCGGTCCCGTTCCCGAACCTCTCCAGTGACAAGACGCCGCTCCAGGTCTCGAACTCCTCCAGCGATTCGGAGACGCTCTAGGTCTCGGACACCACTGTTGCCACGTAAGCGCTCTCGAAGCCGCTCACCTCTTGCTATCCGCCGCCGTTCTAGGTCTCGTACTCCTAGGGCAGCTCGAGGCAAGCGGTCCTTAACAAGATCTCCTCCAGCCATCCGTAGGCGGTCTGCATCTGGAAGTAGTTCTGATCGTTCACGTTCTGCCACTCCTCCAGCAACAAGGAATCATTCTGGATCTCGGACACCACCTGTAGCACTCAGTAGCTCTAGAATGAGTTGCTTTAGTCGTCCTAGCATGTCACCAACTCCTCTTGACCGATGTAGATCACCTGGAATGCTTGAACCTCTTGGAAGCGCTAGAACACCCATGTCAGTGCTACAGCAAACTGGTGGCTCGATGATGGATGGTCCAGGTCCTCGGATTCCTGATCATCCACGATCATCTGTTCCAGAAAACCATGCTCAGTCTAGAATTGCACTTGCCCTGACAGCCATCAGTCTTGGTACTGCCCGGCCACCTCCATCCATGTCTGCTGCTGGCCTTGCTGCAAGAATGTCCCAGGTTCCAGCTCCTGTACCTCTCATGAGCCTCAGAACAGCCCCAGCTGCCAACCTTGCCAGCAGGATTCCAGCAGCATCTGCAGCAGCTATGAACCTTGCTAGTGCCAGGACATCTGCTATTCCAGCCTCTGTGAACCTTGCTGACTCACGAACACCAGCTGCTGCAGCAGCCATGAACTTAGCCAGCCCTAGAACAGCAGTGGCCCCTTCAGCTGTGAACCTTGCAGATCCTCGAACCCCTGCAGCTTCAGCTGTGAACCTAGCAGGAGCTAGAACACCAGCTGCATTAGCAGCTTTGAGTCTCACAGGCTCTGGGACACCTCCAACTGCTGCAAATTATCCCTCCAGTTCCAGAACACCCCAGGCTCCAACCCCCGCAAACCTAGTGGGTCCTCGATCTGCGCATGGCACAGCTCCTGTGAATATTGCTGGCTCTAGAACCCCTGCAGCTTTGGCTCCCACAAATCTCTCCAGTTCCAGGATGGCTCCAGCATTGTCTGGTGCAAATCTCACCAGTCCCAGGGTCCCCCTTTCTGCCTATGAGCGTGTCAGTGGCAGAACCTCACCTTTATTGCTTGATCGAGCCAGGTCCAGAACACCACCATCTGCCCCAAGCCAGTCTAGAATGACCTCTGAGCGTGAGCGGGCTCCTTCCCCTGCTTCAAGAATGGTCCAGGCTCCTTCGCAGTCTCTTCTCCCTCCTGCACAGGATCGGCCTCGGTCCCCTGTGCCATCTGCTTTTTCAGACCAATCTCATTCAGTTGCCCAGACCACTCCTGTAGCAGGGTCTCAGTCCCTTTCATCTGGGACTGTAGCAAAGTCCACATCCTCTGCTAGTGACCACAATGGCATGCTTTCTGGCCCTGCCCCTGGGGTGTCCCATGCTGAAGGTGGGGAGCCACCTGCCTCGACTGGGGCCCAGCAGCCTTCTGCATTGGCTGCTCTGCAACCAACAAAGGAACGTCGGAGCTCTTCCTCCTCTTCGTCATCATCTAGCTCCTCCTCCTCTTCATCCTCATCATCATCCTCCTCTTCTTCCTCTGGCTCCAGTTCTAGTGACTCAGAGGGCTCCAGCCTTCCTGCTCAACCTGAAGTGGCACTGAAAAGGTGAGGGAATTAAGGGATCTAGGGAGAAGAGACTTATAATAATGGGTGGGGAGTCAGTCGGGAGGGAAAAATCTTGTCACCAGCACTTGGCTTTGAGAAAGTATGGGGGACCTTGGCCTTCAAGCTGGGAGTAGAAAGAATGTTGGGTGGGGGCTTTGTGGGGAGGAATGGGACAGATAAAAATCTCCAAAGGTTAATTCTCCAGAGGATAATGATAAGTTTTCCATCTCTACAGAGGACAGAACTAGAGGAAATGGACTTAATTTTACAGCAGGAGGGATGGCAGTTAGACCTCAAGAGGAACTCCCTGGGCTGGAAGGATCTTCAGAGGTCATCCCATCCCTCTCCCTGCCTCCAGGCAGGACGGCCCCTCCCCAGCCAACCTCCACTCACAGGGGCCTCCCCAAGCTGCGGCTCTCCAAGGAAGGAGATCACCCAGCTTCAGCTTCCACATCTGAGTCCAGGGGCCTTAATCCTTCATCAGGGACATTCTTGAGGTTTAACCTTGATCCCTTGTGCTTCGGGCCCCAGCCTGTTGCTTGTGTTAGCAGAGGTTTGGTCAGCTCTGTGCCACTGCTCCAGAGACGTGCTCACTGGCCTGCCTTCGTGTTTTCCCAGGGCTTTTCTCAGGCACCCCTTCCCCACTGCCGTTCCTCCAGGCCAAGGAAGGTAGGGTTGGGGTTGGGGCATCTTGTCTCCTTGTGACACCTTTCTTCTCTCACAGGGTTCCCAGCCCCACCCCAGTCCCAAAGGAGGCTGTTAGAGAGGGACGCCCTCAGGAACCAACCCCGGCCAAAAGGAAGAGGCGCTCTAGCAGCTCCAGTTCCAGCTCTTCCTCTTCCTCCTCCTCCTCCTCCTCTTCTTCTTCCTCTTCCTCCTCCTCCTCTTCTTCTTCTTCCTCTTCTTCCTCCTCTTCCTCCTCTTCTTCCTCCTCCCCCTCCCCTGCTAAGCCTGGCCCTCAGGCATTACCCAAACCTGCAAGCCCCAAGAAGCCACCCCCTGGCGAGAGGAGGTGAGTGCTTTCTTGCCTGTTGTGGAAGGGGGGCTTGGGGTGAGTTCTCCAGAAAAGGGACCCTGGGTGAGGTTCCTGCTGGGGTGCCTCGTGTGGACGTCTGTGTCTGGTTGTACGGGAGGAGGAGTGCTGGACTCCTCCCTTCCTCCCACAGTGTTGTATTCTGGTCAAGGGCTGCACTATCCAACTGAGGTCCCAGGCCAAATCTGGGAAGTCATAGGATTCTTCCTCCCTCTCCCCTCCCCTGACAAGCAGCCTGGTCTCAGAGATTCTAGCTCTAAGTCTCCCCATTGCTGCTGCAGGGCTCTGGTCTGGCCACCGTCATCTTCTCCCGACTCTGTCCACAGCCTCCTCCCTGTCTCCCTGCCTCCACGCCATTCTCTTCCACACGTAGCCAGAGGGATCTTTCTAAAACGCACATCTGGTTACTTCCCTTCACTTCACAAATCCTTCCGGGACGCCCTGTGGCCTGCAGGATAAAGTGCCACCTCTGCGGGAATGGCGTGTGAGGTTCTTCACCAGCTGCCCTTGCCCGCCCTGTGCTCCTCCTGCCCGCCCCCACACATGCCCCGTGCTCCGGCCATACCCAGCGCCTTGCAGTCTAAGGAGAGCCCCATGCCTTTGGACATGCTGTTCCTTCTGCCTGGGATTTCCTTGTCTGCCTGGTGAACTCGTTCTGCAAGACTGATTCAAACAACACCTCCGAGAAGACTGCCCTGCCATTTCCCTGTCCTGCCCAGGTCCCAATCCTTGCTCTGGATCCCCAGGCCCATGCATATCCATCCTGCTGGGCTGTTTCCTATGTAGGGGGCGAGTGTGCCTTCATTGTTGACCTCCTTTACTACCAAACAAAATTCTTCCAAGGGCAGGGACTCTTTTATCTTTGCATCCCCCGCTGCACCCTGTGCCCTGTCCACTGGGGCACTCGGTGGATGGTGTGCGGGCGGATGGGTGAGTGCGGACAAAGGTGGGTCTGAGGCTGGCCCTGTGTGGTGTGAGGTTTGGTGGTCAGGATCTGGGTGGGTGGTCCTGAATGCTTGGCTGGTGGGTTTTGGAGGATGTGGTGCTATAGAGGCTTGCTCTGCTCCCTAGGTCTCGCAGTCCTCGGAAGCCAATAGATTCCCTTCGGGATTCCCGATCCCTCAGTTACTCACCCGTTGAGCGTCGACAGCCCTCGCCCCAACCCTCACCACGGGATCAACAGAGGTAGGGCCTATAGCAGGAGCTAACAACCTCTCTCGCCTAGGTACCATAAATTTGTAAGCAAAACTTAAGTTTTTGGTACTGTTCTGGGACCTGATTTCTCTTCTCTTGTAGCAGTGAGCGAGTTTCCTGGAGAGGCCAGCGAGGGGACAGTAATTCTCCTGGCCATAAGAGGAGGAAGGAGACACCTAGTCCCCGGTCTAATCGTCACCGCTCCTCCAGGTGTGTCTCCTTGAAAGTCTGGCCCTTCCGAGAGCTAGTAGTAGGGACAAGGATATTTATAGTGGCCCAAAAAGACAGACTTGATGACCAGTCTTCTCTGTTTCAGGTCCCCATAATCTGGATTCCACCACACCTCATACTCTGGAGACATGAGTATTCCTCATTTTCCCCAGAAGAATCATGGGAGGAGTCTGTATGCCTTCCCTTGAACCTTGGCAGCATCTTGAGGGGAAGAGCTTCTTCCCCCTCTCCCTTCCCCCCCCTTTTTTTTTTGTTCCTGTGAAATGTTGATCTCTGTGAGTTTTTCCTGGTTCATGTGTTTTGGGGGGTTGGAGTGGGAGGGAATGTGAGTTTAGGGAGGGAGGGGCACAGCTCAAGACATCTAGGCCTCGGGTTGTAATGATCCAGGGAGCTAGTCCTTCAAATTCTTGGGTGACTGAGTACCTGATGGTTTGATTTGGTAAGTTGTGTTCTTGGAAGAGGAAGGAGCTGAAGTTGGTTGGCCCTGCTGCACCCCATTGACAAGGTTGTGAGACCCTCTCCCCCCAACTTTGTTTCTTAAGGCATTTTGGTTTTTTAAAATCTGTACAGCAAAAGCAACTTTTCTGTCAAATAAAAAATGAAAAAATGGTCTGTAGTCTTTTACTTGTGGTAAGAGGGAATAGAAAAGACAGCCAGATAGACAGCCAAATCCTTTTTTTTTTTATTGGGGGAATGGGTCTCTAGGGGGTAGGCCTGGGGCCCTCACTGCACAGCTTGTTCATTGGCACTGCCTCCAGAATCCTGTGGCTTCATCACATCTGGAAGCTCTGGAGGGCTGGAGAAGGGCTCAATGCGCAGAGCTTCGAAGGTGTCATCTATAGAAGGAAAAAAGAGCTATAGAAGATTCTGTTTTCATTTATTCACTTGCAGCAACTTTTCACTTGAGAGAAATTTACCAAGGCCATCATCACCTTCCCCACCTTGGTTGCCTGGCTTCTAATTCTGCCTCTGACTCCATTACATGTAATTGATATTGGATCCACATTACCCTCCACCAGGGTCTTTATTTCCTTGATACCAAAAAAGTGGCTGAAAAACCCAACTATTTCTCTCAAAGTCTGAAAGCACCAGGCAGACATTATGTAGCCATTGCCTTTCTCTTTCCAATTAGTTTGTTGTTCCACCAAACTACTTTGTTACAAGGACACTTTTCAGTCCTATAAAGCTGCCAAATTCAGGATGTCTGTTTCAATTCAAATGTCACTTCAGAGTACTTAGCCTGAGCCCTGCCTTAGGAATATTAGGTATTATCAAATATTAGGTATTACACCATTGTTAATTGCTTATTATTTTGAGGCAAGATCATATACCTCAAGACTGGCCTCCAATTTGCTAATGTATCGACAGCTGGGATTACAGGCATATGTCATACCTGCTTTTTTTTTTTTTTTAATGCATGGCTGGGGAATTGGACCCCCAGCTTCATGCCTGTCTGGCAAGTAATACTTTAAGCACAAAACAAATTATACCCACCCCCCTCCCCCAATCTTTTCTCCTGTGCTTGTGTCTATCTGGAAACTCCTGACCTGGCTCTTAATGCTACTGGTTGGTAAAACTAGGAAAAAAGGAGGGAAAGAGCTGGGGTTGGACCAAGAAGTCAAGGATGTGGACAAGGTGCTTTCTATTAAAAGCAATATGCACAATTAACAATTCTGGTCACAAATGCCAGTGGTGCAAAGGTTAAGAAACTGACCATTAAGGCTGGAAAGATGGCTCAGAGGCTAAGAGCACTGACTGATCTTCCAGAGGTCCTGAGTTCAATTCCCAGCAACCACATGGAGGCTCACAACCATCTGTAATGGGATCTGATGCCCTCTTCTGGTGTGTCTGAAGACATCGACAGTGTATTCACATAATGAAATAAATCTTTAAAAAACAAAACCCCAAAAACCTGGCATCAGCCAAGTGGTTGTGGTACACACCTTTAATCTTAGCACTCAGGCAGGTAGATCTCGGAGATGTTGGACAGCCTAGGCTGCACAGAGAAATTTCTAGGGGTTGGGGGAGACCAAAACAAACCTGACCCATCACTTAAACTAGTACTAGTCTAGATAAAATGCCATTTGCCAAACCTTTCTAATACCAGTTAGTGGTAAGAAACTTGCTTTATCCTTCAGTATGAACATTTGAGTGGCAAAGGCAGGGAAGGCAACCTAATTCGGTCCAGAAACCTAATGCTGTCAGCTGCTTCCAGAAGTGCTCCTGCAAATCCCGTAACACATTCCATTTGCCAGAGGGTTAATAAAGCCTTTGCTTCAGAGTCTTGTTCATATCTAATGCCATATCAGGAGTTGTGAAAACACAAGTTACTGCCCTTAGCTTTGACATAACTAAAATTATGTTAGGCTCCAGGGTCTTAGATTCTGTTTGGAGAAAAAGGCTGACTTGTGAGACTACAACCTTATTCAGCTCTAAGAAGCAGATCTGGCCTGTGCATCTTCACCTGCCTTATAAGTGCCTCAATGTTGACTCACAGGCAGTTAGTTACCTTGGAGTAGATAACTCACAGGGTATTTATCATGATAAAAGGATATTTGCAGCAAGCCCTGCTTCAGGTGCCAGTGGAGATGGGGATTCCAGGCTGGGTGTGGCAAGACAATTGGCTATAAATAAGGATGTAGCTTGGTGAGCTGAGATTTACTTTACAAAACTAAAAAAGGATAACTAGAACTATACTTTTCCTATCTTAGCCTCTTGTCAGACTGCTTTGCTTTTAATGAAGGTCAAAGGCATTGAATTTTCTGGAACCGAAATTATGAATGGTTGTAAACTGCCACGTGGGGACTGGGAACTCAACCCAGGTCCTCTGTAAGAGCCAATATTCTTAATTGCCAAGCTGTGCTCGCTTTGGCAACACATATACTAAAATTGATCGATAAAGAGTCCTGCACAAGGATGATACCCAAATTCATGAAGCGTCCCATATTTAAAAAAAAAAACAAAACCCTGCTGAGCCATTTTTTCTACATTTTCTTCCCTATATACACAGTCCCTGGGTCCAAAGCTGTGAAAACAAGCCCCAGGACCACCACCCCTGTTTAAACTCTCAGAGGCAAAGGATAAAAAATGATTAAATCTCTACCTGCCCCTCAGGCAGGGTCTCTACATTGGCCTGGCTGTCCTAGAATTCCCTTTGTAAATCAGGCTGGCCTCGTCATAGGATGAAAAGGCATACACTACTGGTATAACATGTGATCTAACTTGTCCTTAAAGTCTAGCATAATCTGTCTGGGTGTGGTAGCACACACCATTAATCACAGCACTGGGGAGTTGGAGGCAGAGGCAGGTGGATCTCTGATGAGTTACAGGGATTTGCTAAACATAGCCTGGCACTGGTACCTGGCTCCAGCCAAGTAAGTCTGCCTGTCATCCATAGCACTTCACTGTCCTGGCCTCGAAGTCTGCAAAGTGAAGACAATGGTCTCACAGGAACTGTGAAAAGATTAGGTGGAGCTGGCTTCAGTGTGACACCTTTAATCCCAGCACTTGGGAGGCAGAGCAAATTCCAGCCCAGCCAGTACTGAACTCCGTGTATAAAGAACAAAAAAAGATGAGGTGGGACAAGGCCAAGTACTCAATAAATCCTGTTAAATGTGGCCGGCACCAGGAACCTGCGAGTTATTGTTAATTTCCATACCTCCTGTTTGTGTTTCAATTTTTAAAAATTATTTTTTATGTTTATGGGCCTTTTGTCTGCATGTGAGTCTGCTCTGTGTATATGCCTGGTGCTTGAGGACACTAAAGAGGGCTTCAGTCCTCTGGACAAAGAGTTACAGTTCTGAGGAACCCAACTCCTCTGGAAGAGGAGCCCTTAAATTCCTGAGCTATGTATGTCTCCAGTCCCTATGCTTTGCCTTTTAACAAGGAAACAAATACCCCACGCTCATGCTCTTTGTGGACTGAAAAGGCATTCCCTGAAAGCTCAGAGGAACAGCTATAGGCTTCCAAAGTTTCTCTTCTTTGGATGTTACCAAATGCTAGTTACCATCCAGGCTAGCCATCTTACCTGCTCGGAAGGCCAGGCCCACTGTGGCTGGGGCCTGTGGCCGTGCTGTCTGACTAGTGAAGCCACACTCGCCCAGAGTTTTTCCATCATCAAGGAGCTGATCGTCCTGAAGAGAGAAGCAAGGTTTGGGGAGAGGCCCTAAAGGAACAGGTCTCAAAGAGAACCTGCTGGCCAGGAACTTAGGGAGTGATCCCTAAGTATAAAACACATATTCCAGGACTATATCCAAGAATTTCCAAATCTGGCCACACTGATGGCTCACAGCAGTTAAAAGCTCTGGCAGAGAATCCCAAGGACATTTTTCTAGCACGTATATAAATTGGTTCATAATTCCACTTCCATGGGCTCTGATCCCTTTGGCCTCCAAAGCACCTGTACTGTGCGTGTGTGGGCAGGTACCACACAAAAAATAAAACTCACAGGGCTCTGGATTCTGGCTTTTCTAAGCTCTCTAGATAAATCTTAATTCAAAAAGTTAGATTTTTTTGGAGAAAAGATCTCGTACTGTGTTTTGTTCTTGAACTTCTGATCCTCCTATCGTTTTTCCAGCTTAGGGTTTCATGCAGGCTGTGTCAACACTCAACAGAGCTGCATTCCTGACTCCTATCAAGCCCCCCACCCCCAATCAACCTTAAATTTAAAACGGGAATTGCTGGAATTCCCAACTCATAGGTCGGCAAGAAGTTTTAATAACCTCGAGAGGCACAGAAAGCAGCACTAAGAACAAAGATCGAAAGGGTTTTTCAAGCAAAAGCCCAGGGGGTATGAAAGCAAAGCCCTGTAGAGACAAGAATCCAAGCTCTAATCCGGAGCAAAGGGTTAGCTCATGCTTACAGCTGGAATCAATGTACTTAAATTACTGACATCACGCTTCTGGGAAGCCTGAATCGCTTTGGGGGCATGAGGATCCAACTCCACAGCCTGGCTTACTGAAAACTGGAGCTGGCTTCTGAAGTAAAAAGGTGAGCTTGAATGCGAGGAGGTGGTTCTAGAACATCAAGAGACTGCTAAGGATAGACACTGGTTAGGTGAATCACTGGCAGGATCTTGACCTATCTTCTAGACAACACTTGCATTCCTTGAGTTCCACCTCACCCTCTGACAGTGGGATCCCGGTGGGCTCCCGGCAGACCGAAGCTGGCTAGCCAGGAACAAACCCTGGCTCGGCCACGACTTTCGGCTGCGTAAGATTATCGAGGCCTCGGTTTCCCCAACCGTTGAGCAAGGCGGCCTGGCAGGGCGGGGCGGCTGCCCCGGGAACCGATGCTGCCGGCCCTTCCGCACGATCAAGCGACCCCCCTGTTAAGTGTCCTGCCTGGCCCCCACGCGCGCAACCGCCACGCCCGCTCGTCCCACCTTGTACAGCCGCTGCTCCTCTGGCGGCCGCTTGAGGATGCCCTCGACGATGCGCTTCAGTTCGAACACGGTGCTCGACTCCTTGGCGTCCGTGAAGATGGTGGTCTTGTGGCGCCGGATCATGAGAAACACGTCCTAAGGACGGCGGGCCCGCGTCAGCGCTAGCCCGCGGTCCCCGGCGTGGCCCCGGAGCCCCCGCCGCCCCCGGCCCCGCGCCCCTCCCCCCCGCGCCCGCTCACCATCCCGGCGGCTGCTTCTGGCTCGACGCGCCGGCGCGGCCGCGCTCCGCCCCTTCCCAGCAGCCCAAGCGCGACCCAGCGTGCTCTGCGCGGCCCCACCGCTCCGCCCCCTTCTCCCGCAGCCCCTCCCACGCCGTCGCCGCCATCTTAAGCGATTCGGAAGCCACTTCCTGTGCGTGGCCGCCATCTCGGTGTTTGGGCTATAGATGTTATATGTTGAGACCCTCACGGATCCGTGGCGCAAGCTTTGGCTTGCTTTGGGTTGTAGAGATTGACTTACGGAGAGCTTCATGCGCATCTGCCATAAACAGTTTTTATATGAGTGTTTTATCTGCATTTATGCCTGTGGGCCAGTTACATGCAATGCCTGGGGGGGCCAGTAGAGTGCGTCGGGTCCTCTGGGCACGTAGGGTGCTGGAAATCGAACCTAGCTAACTCCTAGAAGAGCAGCAGCCAGTCTTCATAATCTTGAGCTATCTCTCCAGCCCACATTTATTTGTGGGTCAGGCTCATGCAGTGATCGTGAGGGGGTAACTTTACAGCCATTTTGAGATGGTGTACAATTTTGGATCTTATTTGTTTGTTTGTTTGTTTGTTTTTGTTTTTCGAGACAGGATTTCTGTGTATAGCCCTGGCTGTCCTGGAACGCACTCTGTAGACCAGGCTGGCCTCGAACTCAGAGAAATCCGCCTGCCTCTGTCTCCCAAGTGCTGGGATTAAAGATGTGCGCCAACACTGCCCGGCACAATTTTGGATCTTATCGCCACTCTGTATTGTCCTCATCCTGCTTCAGGCTTGAGCCTAAGGGTTTATTAAATCCAATTCAGCTGTGCATTGTGGCCCGTTAGGAGCTAAAGAAGCTATTGCTTTAGAGACTGGTGATGAAGTTATTAGGGTATTAGGGTCAACCCTAACTAGCTAGACTTGGCCACCTGGTCCTAGTACACCAGCTAAAAAATGTTACTAGTGAAAAGCAGAGATAGGTTTACTTAATTTGGCCATAGGAAGAGGTCCAGTGACTCTCCCAAGTCTGCTGTGGAGTTCTTGAAAGGGGTTAAACTGAACGAGAACAAATAAGCAGTGCTAGGCAATGTATAGCCCATCATTTGACTGTCCTACAAGATGGTCTGATGAGCTGTGACATTTTTAGGACAAGTCTTTCCTTAATTCCAACATGGGACTCCTGGGAAAATCCTGATTACTTGGGGACCATTGTTTTAACAGTCTTGAAAAGACTAGACTGATTGCATGACAGACTTCAAATTGGCAGTTAAGGAGACGAGGCCTAAAAACTGAGCAAGTCCAGGCAAGTCAGTTACTAATAGAAAAAACCCTAGGTTCTAGCCTTCATGTCCAAGTAATAGAAAGTGGATGATGGCTCTCTGGATTATCTTCATTCCTTTCACTATCTCTGGTACATTTCCTGGGATTGAAGAAGACAGGGTAGTGTCCCCTCTAGTCAGGAGCCCAGATCAACAGTCCACCTTCCCTTCTAGATTCAGTCTCCAGAAGGGTCCATGGACTTGATTTTTCAGGCCCTTCATACATTGATTTGTGCCATCCTAAACTACAAGACCAAAGGCCTCCTCACCTTCTCTGTTAGAGGTGGGCAACCATCAGAGTCCGATTTCAGACAAGGCTAGTGAGTGGCTCAAAGCTCCACACAGCTTTGAAGTTGGAGAATGGTCTGTCTGAGCTTGTTAGGGAAGTGGGAACAAAGTGTGACTAGCTGTATTTGGAGCAAGTTTTCCTGATACTCTTAAACCAGGCTGGCCTTGAACTCGGGAGCTACCAAACCTACCTTGAGAGAGCCTAGCTCATTCTGATCTTACTGGAATACTAAATTCTCTGATACAGGCATTCTACCCTAGTTAAATTTTTTTATATTAAGTTTATGTTTGTGTGGGGGTTTGTTCGTGTGAGTGCAGTGCCTGGGTAGGTCAGGGGTTCCCTGTAGCTGGAGTTACAGGTGGTTGTAGACTGACAGCTGTGGGTGGTAGGAATTGAACTCAGGTCCTCTGCAGAGCAGTATGCACTGTTGTATCCAATGGCCCCTACTTATTTATTTATTTATTTTAATAGCCTGAGCTGGCCTTGAGGTTTTGATTCTTCTACCTACAACCTCCTGACTGAGTGCTAGGATCACAGGTATACAGCACAACTTCCTGTTCTTCCTTTTAAGACAAGGTCTCACTGTGTAGTCCTAGCTGGGCTGGAACTCCCCATATAGTATCAACTGGCCTTGAGGTTACAAGCGTTACAGAAATCTTCTTGCCCCACCCCCTTTCTATGGTTTGTTTTTTTTTTTTTCTTCAATTTCTGAAAGCTTTTTCTTTTCTTTCTTTTTTTCCATTCTATGTTTTAAGCATGCATTGGGACTGAAAAGACGACTCGGCTCCCACAATGGCAGAAATGATTGTTCTTGTAGAGCTCAGTTCCCAATGTTCACAGTAACCCCAGCTCCAGGGCATGTGATAGCACAGGCTTCTGTGAGCACTCGTGCACACACGTATAGACACACTTGTACACATAATTAAAAAGGAAACACAAGGAACACAGCTTTAATCCCAGTACTCGGGAAGCAGGGGGAGGTGAATCTCTGTGAGTTTAAGGCCAGCCTGGTCTACATAGTTCCAGGCCAGCTAAGGTGACAAAGTAAGACACTGTTTCAAAGTTTTCTTTCAAAAAGTGAAGCTGTGAAGCATGATCTCAAACTGTACATATGCAAGAACACACCTCTTCATGTGATAAACCTCTTCATGCGATGGCAATCCTTTCTGGTATTAACTTTGGTGAGTCTTCCAATAAATTCCCCTTTCTCCGTTTTTTTCTGTGAGACACTGTCTAAGGGAAGCTCTCCAGGGTTTCCATCTGCTACAAGCAATCAAGGTCACTCATTTCCTGGCTTGGTTGACTTACCAAGTGAACCCATCATGCTGCTGGCCTGGCTCACATTAGACTGGTGACTGACTAAACGTGCTCCCGAGGTGACCCTGCAGCTCTGGGCGGTTAACTTCATCCAGGCCTAATTTTCCATAATGAGAGAATAGGGGGCTGGTGAGATGGCTCAGTGGTTAAGAGCACTGGCTGCATTTTCCAGAGGTCCTGAGTTCAATTCCCAGAAACCACATGGTGGCTTACGACCGTCTATAAAGGGATCCGATGCTGGCTTCTGACATGCAGGTATACATATGAACAGAGCAACTCATATTAAAAAAAAAAAACAAAAACAAAAGCAACCATAAGAAGAGAGAACAGGATTGGGGTTTTAAACTAGTAGTTAGTAGGTTTGCCTAGCATGCACGAGCCTTTGGGTTCAGTACAGGGATTGGGAGAATTAACAAGTCTATGAAGTTTATCCTTTTGTTTTCAGACAGGGTCTCAAGTAGCCCAGGGTGGCTTTAAACTTTCTGTGTAGCTGAGGATGACCTTGAACTTCTGATCCTCCTGCGTCCACTTTCAAAGTGCTGGGATTATAGAGGTGTGTATCATCATGCCAGTTTTATGGGGTTCTGGAGATCAAACCTAGAGCTTTATGTATTCCAGGAAAGCACTCCAGCAACGGAAGCACACTCGCATCCTTCTGTGTATTATAAAGCCTCTCTGAGCGTTAGCACTCAATATCTATTCCCGGAGGTAACAGTAATCTGTTATTTGAGCTAGTAGCCTCTGGCTCCTTGGGAAGCCTGTGAAGTCTCTCCCCGTCGTGTGCAGCGTCCTTCATTGGTCTTCACTGCAGTCCTCCTAGCCTCCAAGTCTCCCATCCTGTCTGCTAGTGGATCAGGCCTGCAGTGAAGAGCTGTGGCCAGTGGATAGGCTGCGGCTGATAGCTTCTGAGAGCTTCAGCAGGATGGTCACAGCCTGGATCTGGCCTCGCAGTCAGACTAGATGCAACAGACAGTAGAGACCTGAGATCCGTGCCTTACTAGCAACATGCACTGATAATCCACCAATGGGCTAAGAAGCCAGACAAGGTGGAGAAAAGCAGACTGCTTAGGGATGAACACTGGTCTACCACCCTGCCAGTTGTGACTAGTCTCGGGTGTGAGTTTGGGCACCGTTTTTCTCACTTGGCAAATAGGAACAACAAGTCTTTGATGAAGTGGTGTGGTGAGCCTCCTTCCTCCCTTCATTCAAGAACGTATCACACAGGCTGTGGTGTTCTTAGCTGATCCTAGTTCTCTGCTTCTAGAATCTCTTTGGCTACCTGGTCAGCCATACCTAAGAATTACTGGGCTGTCTGGACTAGGATTCATGACTTATATCATGGTAAGCCCAGGACCCCAAGGTTTTTCTCTCCCAGGGTTTCCTCATACACTACCCTCTTAGGCTTCTGGGAGGATTGCTTGACTGGCCCAGGTAAGGATGATGGTGGTGGTAGGTAGCGGAGAAGGGCATGAGCTGATACACTTACAGGAACATCATGAGCAGTCAGAATTTTCTCCGCAGGAACTCCGGGGTCCTGCCATAGATATGCACATGGCTATTTGTAGGTTGCCCTGCAATAATTATGCACTTTCCTGAGCACCCTCCTCCCTTATCACCAAAGGTGGGCTGGTTCTATGATTTAGTGCACTGTTCTCCACCATGGGCAGGAAAAGCAGCCTTGAGCTATGCTCCTACACAGCTCTCCCTTGGGCCGGTGAGCGTCTTGTACAGCCCACTGGATTCCTGACACAGAGGATGAGATGGGAGAAGAGGAAGCTGAGGAAGACTCAGACACACTCAGGCCTTTGGTCATTCTCTACCACATTTCTGCCTCCTCGTCATTAAGCTCCTGAGAGAAAGCTTTGGCCTTCTCTGGGTCCGACATGGTTTCTGTTTTCTTGGACCCACTAGGAGCTGACCCCTCTCTATCGATGTGTAGTGCTGGGCTTCCTGCGCCTGGGATGTGACATACAGATGGCTAGCCTCTTTTCCCTCTGGCATGTCTCCATCACAGTTAGGTAAAATCTATATATATTAGATTTTATGGCCCTGTCACAAACTGCCACAAAGGTAGCAGCTTAAAAGAACATATATTTATTAAATCTAAAAATTAGTGGATCCAAAGCTTGGGCAGCTCACTCGTGCTCTCTGCTGAGGGCTTCACCTGTGTGAAGGTAAGGGACTGGAAGATGGGGGAAATTGTATCCAGACTCCGGAGTGTTGGCAGAATGAGGTTCCTGGTGGCCACAGACTTCTCCCCCCACTGGCTGTCAGTGCCCTGTGGTCCCTCAACCTTCTAAGTCAGCAAGAAGACTCCCTGGTGTGGGAGTTCTCTTATGCTTTAATGCTTCTGTTTTCCTTTTATGCTTCTGTCTGACTTCCTCCAGGAAACAAAGGGCACACAGGCCAGATGAGCTAAATCCTAACCAAAAGGAGAGGGCAGAGTGTAACTGCAGGGGACTCAGAGAATCCCTGAGTGACAGAAGATGGGCCTGAAGGAGGGGAGGAAGGAAGGGGATAGGCAGATGGACTCTGAGCATCTCCGCTTCATGTAAGAAAGAGGGGGGCGTGGGATGGGCCGGCAGCTCCAGATTCACCTTATTAACCCCTCCAGCATCAGAGGCTCAGGAGAGCCTGGATCCAGGGACTATATTTGGCCACGTTGGTATAGACACCTGGACGGTTGGGCAGGGCACAGCCTTTGCCCCAGCTCACCACACCCACCAGGACCCAGCGGCCAGACTCCATACAGGTCAGGGGTCCTCCAGAGTCACCCTGTAGGTAAAAGGCGAGCTTTGGACATGGGATTTTTTCAAGGCCACTTTCCCAGGGTCCAGTTCCCTGGGGTAGTAGCTTTAGGCTGGAGGTCTGTAACCTCCTCAGTCCTGGATTCTAGGGAGGTAAGTGGCTGAGGAACCAATTCCAGAGGGTGAGGGTTAGTAGACACACCTGGCAGGCATCCTTGTGGCCTCTGCGGTAGCCAGCACAAAGGTTCCCTGGTAGGACTATGCGCTCGCCCTGGGGCACATTGGCACCCACATGGTAGAGGCGGTCACAGGCTCGAGAGTTCAGCAGTGGCACCCTCACTCCTTGTAAGGGTCTCCCCTTTGGGAGTGGTACTGAGGGAAAAGGAACAGATCTGAGAATCAGGAGAGTGAACAGCTTGAAGTGAGGCTCAATGGGAAAAAATGAACGGGAGGGTCTGATTTGCAAACCGGGACTCCTTGAGTCTGATAGAAGGGAGGTTTGGGTTCATGTGACTCTGCATCTCACACTGGGACTGAGAAAGACCAGGATTCACAGTCAGATGGAGGAGAAAGTAATACCCGGTGCCTCCTTAACCTGACTATGTTTTACCTCCTGGGCTAAGGCTACCCCAGCCAGTGACCCAGCATGGAGAACCTGGTGGTGGATAGGACCCTGGTGCAGGCAGGCAGACAGGCTGGATGCGGGCACTCAGGGACACTGGGTGACGCAGCTGCAGCAGTGCCAGATCACCGCGGGCCTCGTCCTCAGAGTAGTCAGGAGGCAGCAGTACCCGCAGCACAGGAACCAAGAGCTCATGGGGTGACGTGACATCCAGACTCAGCGCTCCCAGGAGCACACTGTACTCTGATGGTGATACCCGTCTGCAGAACAGACAGGGGGGCTGCTGACAGCACCTAGACCATGGGCCTGTCAGGAGCAGGCACTGCCCACCCCTCCCCAGGCAACACGCCTCTATCTTTCCTGGAGCTGGAATAGTGAGCAAGCACTGACCTGGGGAAGCAGTGACCTGCTGTCAACACCCACTGGGGTGCAACGAGTGAGCCTCCGCACACATGGGCTCCGCGGTGCTGAACGCTTGCTTGCCATGGCCATTCTCCATCCTGAGCATCCCGGCCTCCAACGATCCGGTTGGACATGCGGGGCTGCCCACAAGCTGTGACAGGACAAGAGGGCACAGAGGCTTGCCTGGGACTTGGGGTCTGGGAAGTGAGTGTAGGAAGGGGGACGGGGACAAGCTGAGGAGGAGGAAGTGGTTCCCAACCTTCCTTACCTGCACACTCCTGCATCCTGGTTCCTGTAGGAGGAAGCAGTCAAGGGACTAGATTAGAGATTTGGTGCCAGGTAACAGAGCCTGGGTCAGCGGTTAGATTAGGTAGAAGGTGGAACATATTTGTTACACTGACCTCATGCCAAGCTTCTGTGCCATTGGTCGCCTCCATCTCCCTCCCCAGAGCACTGGGAGGTGAGACTTAAGCACTACATACATACGGGCATACATACTCAGATTTGAAGAGCCCAAGGACAGTGCCAGAGAGCCTCTGTGCCTCGGAATGAAGATCAGATGTCCCACAATGCCCTAGAGGTACCAGGCTCCGGGAGAGGTGAGGTGAGCAACCTGTAGTTAAAGTCTCTGTGGAAGTACCCCTAACCCTCGCCCCCACTCACCTACCACCAACAGGAGCAGGAGCAGGAGGTGGGAAACACCCCTCATCCTATCTTCAGGACTGGCCTGGGTGCAGGTAGCTTGGTCTGGAAGTGGTAGGGAGCAGAGCAGAGCATTCTAGGCTAGAGGGTGTGTCCTACCCAATCCTGTACCTCTGTGGCTGTTTTGTCTGCCGTTAATTTCTGCTTCGTCCTGAACCTGTCACTGAAGCCCAGACTCTACACCTCTACCTGTGTCTTAGACTCCATGTGACCAACTCTGACAAAGCATACCCAACCTCAGATCTGGGCACCTTAGACCTCAGTAGGAACCCTGGAGCCTCACCCTCTGGTCCCCATCTTTCATTCCTAGCACCCCTTGGGTCCTGCTCTTACCCTTGAAGCCTGGTGTTCTCTCTGATAGGGCCAGGGGAGGGCCTGGGGGCTTAAAAGACAGAGGAGGTGGAGGCTCGGGTAATTATCAAGGCCAAGGCGGAGCTGTGGCTGCCCAGAACAGCTTTAAACAAAGATGCTTTGAACAGAACTTAAGAGGTGAAGGAAAAGGACACCAGAGGCTGAGAAGTGGGGTGGGGAAGCTGCGGTTAGTCCAGGAAGCTCCAGAAGCTCCTGGGAAGCTCATCTCTAAACCCGATCCTGCTGCCTTGGGAGACCAGCTCTGGGGCTTCTGAGCGCCATTGTTCTGCTCAGTAATCCCAGCTCAGCCAAGCCAGCTGACCTCACAGGGAAGCTCAGACCCCAGACCCACACTCTAGATCTCAGGCCTGAACACAGACCCCAGCCTGGCTGGTCCCTTCTGGGTTTTAGGTCAGTAGGAGCTTGGAGTGGAGAATGACCAATTTCAAATTGCCAGAACACCTTGGCCACAAGCAGCACTGTGCACTATGGGGAATGGTGTACTCTGTGGTTTGGGGGTAACCAGGATAGAGCAAGGAACACCAGAACTGAGCTGATGCCAGTGCCATGACTTTGCATCTATAAGACTATCAGGTAAGGGATCTCTTTTCTTTATAAAGTTAACCTGCTTCTGGCATTTCATTATGTCATGAAAAACCAATAAAGGAGAGGATGCATTCATTCTAAGAGAGTTTCCACTGGGCAGAACTGTGCTCAGTACAGGGCTGGCATTGAAGAACTGGGAATAAGGAGAAAAGGCTGAGCAACCCAACAGGATGAAGGCAAGACAAGGGCTCTGTTGTGGTTCAGTGCTTGGATTACAGGGAGGAAGGCAGACTTCAGACTTGGCTTCTGCTGTCCACAGCCAAAGACCAAACTTAAAACCCACACATAAGGCTTGAGAATGTGGCTAAGATGGCAGAGTGCTTTAACCCAGGATGACATAAACTGAGGGTGGGCACACACTTAGGGGTCCAGCACTTTAGAGACAGACTCAGGAGGATCGGGAGTTCAAGATGATCTTTGGCTACGTAGCAAGCTTGAGGTCAATCTGGGATACATGAAACCCCGTCTCAGATAAACAACCCCCCATATTTGTTGGAGGTGGATAACTCAGTGGTAGAGCCCTTGCTTATTTGAGGCCCTGGATTTGACCCCCAGAAACACACAGACACAAACACAAACACACACACACAAACACGGGGGGGGGGGAGGAAGGAACAGAGGGCGGGGTGGTGATGTGGTGATAGTAGTATCAGTTGATCCAACTGACTCAGCTCTCTGAAGTTTGGCTTTGGCATGTCCTCCCTCCAATGCTGAGCCTTTGATGGAGTTATTCAACTTCCGTTTCATCTCGCTTTTCTCATCTATAAAGCCGATCACTTGGTTGTTGTAAAGATTAGCTGGGTGAGCCATGGAGCATGGAGCAATGCCAGACATGTGTCCAAGTCTATAAAATTGCAGGAAGGATAGAAGACAAACGCGCCCATCCTCCTTGAACTTCAGGGATCTTCTGTTGCTCCAGGTCAGGCCCCTAGAAGGTGAGTCCAAGAGCCCCTAGTGCAATGTCTGTGGCTGTTAGAAAGATTAAGGACTAGTGGAGGAGGGTTAAGGAGGGTTTAAGGAGGGTCAGAGTGGCCTGAGAGGAGATGGTCAGCCCTGGGGTCAGGGCCAAGCTTTGTGGTGGGTACCCCATCTGGCACAGGGCCTGGAAGCTGCAGTCCAGAGTGAGGCAGCAAGGCTGGAAGACACGGAGAGATGGGTCGCACTGAACAAGGAGATAAACTCTGTTGGAGAATTTGGCTGAGTTCAGGGGAAAAGTCTGCAACTGGTTGAATGTTGCCCCTCTGAACCTTGGGAGAAAGAAGAGAGCAGCCCCAAACCCAAGCCAAACAGAGGCACAGACTGTCCTAAGCCCGTCTCCCTGTTAGACTCAGTTTGTAATGGTAAGAAACAATGCGTCCTCACCTACCTGGGCTTGCATTCCCCGACAAACTCCATGCAGCTAAGTCCTGATTCTAAGATGTGTTGCACGGGCCATGGTGAGAGCAGGGGCGTGTGGTACTGGTGTAATGGTTTGTAGGACCATGAAAGGCAGCCTGGTTTCTGGTTGAACACAGGCTAGAAACTGCCGGAGATCTCAGGTGATCCTAAGGGACGGCATGTGTTTTGACACGCTCCCAGATTCCAGGCTCCTGACATGAGACCAGCCTGGTCTACAGAGTGAATTCCAGGACAGCCAGGAATAAAAAGAGAAACCCTGTCTTGAAAAACAAGAATAAAACCAAACCAAAACAACAAAGAATGCCACCAATAGACAAAATCTGTGCAAAGATGCTTTTTTAGGCAGCATATTTTTGATTTTATTTTATTTGAGAACAGTTCTCATTGTGTAACCCCAGTTGGTCCGACTCGATATGTAAACCAGGCTGGCCTTAACTTATAGATATCTACTTGTTTCTGTCTCTCTTTGGTGTGCCAAACGTAAAGGCTTTGAGCCACCATATTTGGTCAATATTCCTTTTATATAGAAATATCTAAAATAAGAATGATAAAACAGAGCCAGGCGATGGTGGCACACGCCTTTAATCCCAGCACTTGGGAGGCAGAGGCAGGCAGATTTCTGAGTTCGAGGCTAGCCTAGTCTACAGAGTGAGTTCCAGGACAGCCAGGGCTACACAGAGAAACCCTGTCTCGAAAGACCAAAAAAAAAAAAAAAAAAAAGAATGATAAAACAGGATGAACAATACTTAAGGTGTGTAGCTGCAAATGTCTGGGAGCTGCTATGTGGGTGCTCGGCATCAAACTCAGGTCCTCTGGAAGCGCAGTCAGAGCTCTTAACCGCTGAGCCATCTCTCCTGTCCTTTATTTTTCAAAAGGGAGGCAATTTCTCGGGCACCAGATGTGTATGTGGTGCACAGATAGACATTTTGGCAAAACACTCATACATATTAAAAAAGAAAAATAATAATCAGAGAGGGGAAAAAATGAAAGAAAAGAGAATTCTTAGCAACTTTTTGTAGTTTCAGGAGCCACCCAAAATCACATATATGGTTACTGCCCAGACACCTACTGTGGCTCTCTTGAAGATCCCACATACACACTTGGTGTGTCGTATTCTCTCTTTTTTAATCCTTGTGATGGTTAGGTTTTTTTTTTTTTTTTTTTTTTTCCGAGACAGGGTTTCTCTGTGTAGCCCTGGCTGTCCTGGAACTCACTCTGTAGACCAGGCTGGCCTCGAACTCAGAAATCCGCCTGCCTCTGCCTCCCAAGTGCTAGGATTAAAGGCATGGGCCAACACTCTCATCCTGGCTGTCTTGGAATATACTAGACCAAGCTAGACTCAAATTTAAGGCAGTGTGCTAGGAAGCCTGTGTGATGGTCAATTTAACTATCAGCTTCACAGTATGCAGAATCACTTCAGAAGAATCTCTCACTCCTCTCTCTCTCTGTCTCTCTCTGTCTCTCTCTGTCTCTCTTTCTCTCTCTCTCTCCCCCCGTACCTCCCCCCACCTCTAAGTTTTTTGAGACAGTTTCTGTGTGGCCTGGGACTGTCCTAGAACTTAAATTGTAGATTAGGTTGGGCTTGAACTCACAGAGATTGGCCTGCTTCCACCTCCGAGAAGTGTTGGGATTAAAACAACACTGAGGAAGGGGGATTTCAGTGAAGGATTGTTTAAATAAGGTTAGCCTGTGACCAAATCCTAGAGGTGGCCATCTTGATTATGGTAATTGACATAGGACAACTCACAAAGTGGGTGATGCAGGTTCCTGGGTTTGAGTTCTGGACTGTAGAAAAAAGGAGACAGGCTTCCTCTGTCGCTCACTTTGTAGGTAAGGCTGGGCTTGAAATCACTGAGATCCACCTACCCCTGCTTCCAGAGTCTTAGGATTAAGGGTATGTGCCACCATGCCTGGCTGGCTAGGCATACTTTAATCCCAGCACTGGGGAGGCAGAGGCATTTAAGGATCTCTGAGCTGAAGGCCAGCCTGGTCTATGGAATGTGTTCCAGGACAGCCAGCACACCCTGTCTTGAATAACCAAAACAAACAAGCAAGCAAACAAACACCAAATTTGCTTGTGCACAGTCTTGGGGGGGGGTAATTGTCTGATTAGTGATTGAGGTAGGATGGCACAAGTCACTGTTGGCAGCACCATCCTGGGGTGGATGATCCTGGGTTTTATAAGAAAGCAGACTGAGCAAGCTATGGGAAACAAGCTTTCTCCATGCTCTCTGCTTCAGTTCCTACTTCCATGTCTCTGCCATGAGTGCCTGCCCTGATTTCCCTCAGTGATGGAGTGTGACCTATAGTTGTAAGCTGAAATAAATCCTTTCCTCCCAAAAGTTGATTGTGGTGGTGGTGATGATGGTAGTGTGTGTGTGTTTGTGTGTGTGTGTGTGTGTTTTCTCTGTGGAGCCCTGGCTGTCCTGGAATTCGCTCTGTAGACCAGGCTGGCCTTGAACTTGGAGATCTGTTTGCTTCTGTCTCCAAGTGCTGAGGTTAAAGGCATGCACCACCACTGCCAGGCTTGGCTGTGATGTTTTACTACAGCAGCAGAAGCTCTAACTAGATATGGGTTTAATCTGAAATTCTGCTCTGCATCTAGTCAGGAATCTAAGCTTCCCATGGAGCTGGGGCTCCTATTCACACTCCACTGTTGCTGACAGTGGGCTGTCTGCAACCAAAGCCTAGACAAGCAATCATGTGTCCTGGGCTGGACCACTCAAGATGAACACAGGGAAGTGTCCAGGAAGTCACAAGGTCTCCATAATGTCCTGTAAAGTGCCAACTCTGATATACACAATGAATTTATTGGCAAAGAAGACAAGACAAAGGCCTGGTGAAGCAGGATGTCCCTACCCTACACTGAATGTCCTGGGGCTACGGAGAGTACAATGGTGCTTTAGGCCCAAGGCTGCAGCCTCATGGGCTCAGGTGGGCCTTAGGATCCAGGGAGCCTGGAGCAGAGTGACAGACAGCAGGGGTAAGGCCAGATCACGCCTGCCTGCACCATTGAGGACCATCATGGTCTCAATCCAGTTGTAGTGATGACTGACGTTGGTGTAGACACCAGGCAGGTTGGGCCGTCCACAGCCTACTCCCCAGCTCACGATTCCAATCTGATACCAGAGACCATCCATGCTGCAGACCAAGGGTCCTCCTGAGTCACCCTGAAGAGCAGCAAGGATAAGCCTGATGGTTTGGTAGGTGGAGTTGGGAAAAGTCAAGGGGACAAGGAACACTGTGGGGTAGAAGACTGTGTGATGTCTCCCCCTGGCAGTCACAGATCCTCAGTCTCTTTATCAGGAAAGTAGGGCTATGGTTTCCACCTCTGAGGGTCTCAGGGATGATGGAGAAAAATATCATAAGTGGGAAATGAGAGGTAGATCTATAGGCTGAGTAATTAAAGGCTCTAAGTGATTTCTCACAGATGAAGTGAAGGCAGGCTGATGGCAGACCTGCAAGGTGGGGGGGCGGCTTCCTCAGAGACGAAGGCATACTCACACTGCAGGTGTCTGCGCTCCCATCCTCAGCACCAGCACAGAACACGTCCTTGGTGATCAAGTGGTGTAGGGAGGGAACACTGAACAGTTCCTGGCACCTGCTATTGTTTAGGATGGTGACCTGTACTTCTCGGAGGTGATAGGGCGGTGGCAGAGGCTCTGGAGGTAGGAAGATACAGAGCACAGTGTTATGGTCTCTTCTACTCTCTAGGGCACGAGAACACAGCTTACATGATGGTGGTGTCCCCTGCTGATGGCCCCACACCATGGACAGTCCAGTATGACAGAAGGAACCAGCGGGGAGATAAGTGGAGGTTCCCTGAGTCCTCTAATTCCTCCATGTCTGCGCTGGAAGGGCTGGCTCCTGAGTATGCAAGTGGGGACAGTCCTCTGCTGGAGCACAGGTGGAGAGAGGTTAGGGGTGCTCAGATAGTTTGGGGACACAGGATGGAAAGATGGAGATTCCCAAATTCACCAGGTTGGTGGTATATGCCTTGACTCTCAGCACGGAGGTGACAGAATTGTGAGTTTGAGGCCAGCCTAGACTACAAAGAAAAACATTGTCTTTAAAATGTTCTCAGGGTTGGGGCTGGAAAACTGATAAGAGCACTTACTGCCCTTGCAGAAGACCCAGGTTTAGTCCCCAGAACCCACATGAAGACTCACAGTTGTCTGTAACTATTTCCATGGGATCTGATGTGTTTTCTGATAGGCACGAACACGCACGTGCGTGCACACACAAACACACGCACAAACATGCACTTGGGTACACACACACGCACGCACACACACACTCAGGTACAACACAGAAAATAAGATGAACACTTAAGAAATATTCCCAGGGCCAATAAGATGGGCTCATGAGTGAAAAGCGCTTGCAGTACAAACCTGAGGACCACAGATACCTGATCATCTGAGTTCAGTCCCCAGAACCCATGCGAACACCAGGTGTGGAGGTGTGCACCTGTTACTTCTTTCCTTCCTTCTTTCTTTCTTTCTTTCTTTCTTTCTTTCTTTCTTTCTTTCTTTCTTTCTTTCTTTCTAAAGACTTATTTATCTTATGTATGTATGTGAGTGCACTGTCGCTCTCTTCAGACACAGCAGAAGAGGGTATTGGATCCCATTCCAGTTGGTTGTGAGCCGCTGCCAATACTTACATTAACAAAGAGGGAAACCACAAAGTAGTGACTTCCCCTTACATCTAAGGAAACAGAAAGAGAGTGCAAATGAAACCCAGAGCTGCCAGGCTGAGTGGAGTCACCTTTAATCCCAGCACTCAGGAAGCAGAGGCAGGCAAATCTCTCTGAGTTTGAGGTCAGCCTGGTCTACAGAGTGAGTTTCAGAACAGCTAGGGCTGAATGGAGAAATCCTGTCTCGAAACCACAAACAAACAACCCCGAGAACTGCCTGAGAAACAGAATAATGGAAGCATAGTGCACACTAACAAATGCCTATAATTTTATATCCAGGAGGCCCAGGTGGAAAGACTATGTGTTCAAGGCCAGCCTGGGCTACATAGTGAGTTCTGGAACTATGTAACAAACAGATGAGAGCAGAGGAGGACAGGGTGATAATCAAGCCAGACAGAAAAACTAACGTACCCGAAAGTCGGTTCTTGGAAAGTAGCACAGAAGACAAAATGGAGACATTTCTCCTGATCTTAAGAGGCAAAGGAGAACAACCTGGACTAGTGCAAACATCTTTAATCTTAGCGCTAGGGAGGCAGAAGCAGGCAGAACTTTGTGAGCTCAAGGACAGACTGATCTATATAATGAGTTCAGGGACAGCCAGTAACAGCAAAAACAGACCTTGTCTCAAAAAAAAAAAAAAAAAAAAAAAGGAAAGAAAAGAAAGAAAGAAAGAAAGAAAAAAAGAAAGAAAGAAAAAAGGGCCCTTTTCAGAGAAGCCCAAATCCGTGCTCTTTAAAAAAAAAATTATAGGGACAGGGTGGGGATGAGGGGATGAAGCAATGATGAAAGTCAGTGGACACCTGACTCTGCCCATGAAGTGGGACCTGGGGATTGAACTCAGGTCGCTAGGCTTGGGAGCAAACCTCTTCATCCACTTGTCGGCCCACACCTGAGCTTTTCCCTCTTACCTATCATGCCTAAAATGTATATCAAAATATTGTAACAAGCCCCAACTCTACTTCATAAGAATAGGGCTACAGAGATGGCTCAGCAGTTAAGAGCACTGACTGATCTTCCAGAGGTCCTGAATTCAATTCCCAGCAACCACATGGTGGCTCACAGCCATCTGTAATGGGATCTGATGCCCCCATCTGATATCTTCTGGTGTGTCTGAAGAGAACTGGAGTGTATTCATATAAATAAAAAACAAGTAAATCTTTTTTTTTTTTTTTTTTTTTGGTTTTTCAAGACAGGGTTT
>NW_021621401.1:1945944-1947489 GCF_004785775.1 Grammomys surdaster | reverse complement strand
TAAATAAATAAATAAATAAATAAATAAATAAATAAATAAATAAATAAAATGGACAAAATAAAATGGACAATAAGGAAATCTGAGAGTTGTATGCCAGACACAGAAAAATCCCAGGAATCTCATACACTATTAAACAGACTCAAGTTAGAGCCATAATAAACAAAAAGATAGAATCAGCAATCAAGATTTCCTGACAAAGGAAAGTGCCCAGGGGTGTCACTGGTGTAGTCTACCAACACGTTAAAAAAAAAAAAAAGATCTGTGATCCTTCCTGAACTCTCCCTAAAAACAGACCAGATTTACACACTCGGCCAGTGAGACCGAAGGGCTGAAGCCAGACAAACATAAAAGCCAAGAAAGAAAACCAGAACTCAGGACCCCTTATGCATATCCTAAAGCTGGGTGGTGGTGGTGCATGCCTTAAATCCCACCCAGTACTAGAGAGGTAGAGGTATGTGGGTCTCTGTGAGTTTAAGGCCAGCCTGGTGTACATAGTGAGTTCCAGGACACCTAGGGCTATGTAGAGAACCTATCTCAACAAATAAATAAATAATAAAAAAGAATTAAATACGTAATAAAAAATACAAAAATATCTCAGCATGCAGGACTGAGCCTATCCGCGCAGGAAAGGGCTGAGATCCATGAGCAAATACAGGGCTCCCATCACACACAGGGCCCTGCATGGGAGTAAGCACGGCAGAGACACATAGTAGCAGAAGAAAAAATACTCTCCATCAGTGCAGGGAAAGCATTTGACCAAATTCTACAGTCCTTCACATAACAAAGCAGAATTCAACAGCCAGGCATGGTCGCGTGGACCTGTGATCCTAGTACTGGGCAGGCAGGGACAGGAGGATCTCTGGTTCACAGGCAGCCAGCCTAGCAATGTCAGTGTGCTCATGGCACAGAGAGAGACCCTGACTCAAACAAACAAACCCAAACCCAGCGTGGGACCATTGAGATGGCGCTTACTGCTCCATCTGATGATCTGGGTTCTATTCTCCGAGCTACCTGGTAATAGGAGAGAGCTGACTCCTGCCACTTGTCCTCAGACCTCCACATGCTGTCATAGATGCACTCCTCCCCAAAATAAGTAAAATTTAAAACTGTATATTTTTTATATATGCATATTTTGTGTGTGCATACTTTATTAATGCATAAAATATACATTCATAAAAACTGAGGTGGGGAGCACTTGAGGAAGACACCCATGCTTGACCACACGTGCACGCACACTCATGGACCTGGACCTGCACATACACATGAAGATGCACATATCCTCCCCACCGCCATACCCCACCTAAAACCCAAAATCCCCTGCTGTTTCATAAAAGTACTAACCCAGCTAGGATGCAGAGGAAATGCCCTCCACAAAGCCACAGCTAAATTGTGCTCAATGGTGGGAAAACAAAGAGCTTTCGCTCCAGAGTAATAATGAGGTGGGCATGCCTCCTTCTTGTGCACGATATCCTGGAAGTTCTAGCCAGAGCAATTAGGTAGGAAAGAGAGATAAGTGCTGGTGAGATGGCTCAGTGGTCAGAGCCA
>NW_021621401.1:1875757-1945934 GCF_004785775.1 Grammomys surdaster | reverse complement strand
AGCTGGAAAGAAAAAAAGGCTGAATCTTAAAGATGGGGTGGTATGTGAACGAACCCAGACCCACAGGACCACAACTGCATTTCACTTAAGGGCAGACAGTGATGGCTCCATGCTCAGAAAGCTGGGCTGTGGTCATCAGGGACTGTAGGGAGGGGTTACTGAGGAGCAAAGGCGGTTGGGAACAGAGGTCCCTACTTGAGCAGTATTGTGATCACACTAAAAGGGGTTGGAGCACATTCTTTGTATGGTTCCTTAATGGTATGTGAATTACAACTTAAAAAGACAGAAGCAGTTCCCACTAAGGCCACAAGGGGGCAACACTTAAGACACTACATTACATTTCAGAATCCTGCCAGAAAAGGCCATTTTTCTCTGACTGTACTTGTGTGGCATTTCCTGAGCTAGCAAAGAGACAGAAAGCAGCTCTGAGCTACAGAATTGAGGGAAATGAGGGGGCTGGATTGAGAGAAATGGCGGTGGGGTGTGTGGGGTGTGTGGTGGTATGAAGTTTTCTTGTTTTCTTTTGTTTTGTTTTGTTTCTTTGTTTTTAGACGGGGCTACATGTAGTCCAGGCTGGTCTCAAACTTGCTATGGAGTCCAGGATACTGAGTGAAGGATAGATGTGAACTCCTGACCTTTCTGCCTTCCCTTCCCAAGGGCTCAGATTATACCACAATGCCCACTGAAGCTTTTGTTTTGTTTTCCAAGACAGGGTTCCCCTGTGTAGCCCTGGCTGCCCTAGAACTCACTCTGTAGACCAGGCTGGCAGGCTTTCTTTTTGAAATGATGAAAATGTTGCAACTAGACAGAGGTGACAGCCTATGGCCTCACCACCCTGAACACATCTGATTTTGGAGGCTAAAGTGTCATCTAGTGAGGACTGAGAGGTGTGATAATGGTGACACCTTTCACTGGTATTAAAATGTGTGATTTCAACACTGTTCACATTCATATTTTGGGACTTGTAAATTAAATCAGTGTCAAGGCGACTGTCCTCAGAAGGCCTTAAGCACCTATTCCAGCTATTTGAGGGATGCAAGCCTGCCTGAGCCCTCTCCTGTGCATCTGGCCACTGACCCACACCTGCTCTAGAATAGAAGGAGCTCCTTGCAGGCAGGAACACGGTGAGAAGCAATGAGGGCGGGGACAAGCAGGAAGACAGGAGGCTCTTGGAGCTCCAGAGAAGGGCTCCGGGGCCTGCTGTGGCTGAAACAGGGGACAGAGATAGCGCACCCACATGCCCACCCTCCGTTGGTAATCTCACTTAAATTCTCCCGAAGGACTCCCCAGCCGGTCACCCAGCACCTGGGCTGATGCTGGAACATGAAGGTGGAGGGCCGCACACATATTGGCTGGATGTATTTGTTGTAGATGACGGAGGAGGCCAGCCTCAGCAGGGCGAGGTCATGGGACTTCATTTTGTCTTCGGAGTTTACGATGATGTCCTTTACCCTGTACCGGCCAGAATAGACCCTCTTGTCCCAGAAAGACGGCTTGGAAGTGAGCTGCCCAAGCTGGACAGTCCACTTTCTTGGATCAAGGAACCTAGCGGGCAGAAGAGAGATCAAGACCCTCAGGAGGACTGCTGGCCACTTGAGCCCACTGGATCCCTGTGTGAGGTGACACTCTGGGGCCGGTACTGTTTATCTGCTGAGACTCCCTTGTAGGAACAGAGCTCAGACAGTGCATAACCAGATTCCCTTTTCCTGGCACTCTGAGGAGAGAAAAAGGAAGACCACAGTCCCCAGTGGTCTGGTCACTTCTTAAGGACACTGGGCCTCTCTAAAGAAAACCCGTGTAGTATAAAGAGGGCTTGGAAGCTGGAGAGGCTACTGTGGGGCCTGACAGAGTAGGAGAAATATCTGCTCTGGGGTTGGAGATGTAACTCAGTTGACAGAGTGTTTGCTCAGCACGAGTGAATCCATGGGTTTAACCCCAGCATTGTGTAGACGGTGGTGCATGCCCTGTAATCCTAGCATGCCAGGAGGCAGAGGCAAGAGGATCAGAAGTTGAAAGTCATCCTCTGCTAAGTAAAAGGTTCAAGGGCAACCTAGGCTTTAGCACCTCAAAACCAGTACTTTAGCACCATACTTGGTGTGGGCCTAGGATCTGCCTCATCTTCCTCCAGGGGAAGGTGGAATGAGACCCATGTCTTCCTGATTCGATTTGGTAGGGGCAGTGAGCATAGATGAATATATCCCAAACCACATGGGAATGTTTGAATAAAACATCCTGGAAGAATTCGAGTGGTGCTCCCGGCAGGCCAAGGGGAAGGTGATCTGGCTGTAAGCCGCTGCTACTCACTTTGGAACTCAGGCTATCAGGAGGCTGCCCCACCAGGATCCTGCCATCTCAAACTCACTTTTGAAAGCAGTGTGCAGCAGTGAGAACCCATCGGTGGCTGAGAAGGCTCCCTCCGCAGTGGTGGAACTTCTTCAAGCGCAGGCTGGCCTGCCACGGCCAGCGCCCTCGCACGGATTCTATCCCGCCCACTATTCGGGACCCAATGTCATTCCGGCGGCCACACGGCACTGGGACAGACAAATAAGACACGTGGCTGAGCAGCTGAGGAGGGCCCATAGGGTCCCTAGGGTACATGTGTATGGGAGGAGCGGGGCAGAACCATGCAACCGTACACCCCCATCTTCCAGTATCCCGGGGTTTTGTTGAAGAGGCAGGAGATGGCGCAGGAACCCTTCCCACGTGGTTCCCAGACACCCAGCCCTCCACAGAGCCCATCAGTCACTTGAAAGAAGATTGATGTCTGTGGTCTTGAGACCTGTGGGGGAGAAGTGGAAAAGATGAGGCGACCTCTTTATGCCTGGCCCCTGTAGGTGTTTCTCACGGGGACCACGGTTCCTCACCTGCAGCCTGGCTTTCTTCACCGGATCCTGGGTAGAGGGGAGAGGTGAGCTTCACTGGGCCTCAGAATTTCCCATACACCCCTATCACCCCTAGTCTGGCGGATGAATCTCCTTAGCTCACCAGGCTTCCCCAGCGTCACGCACACCGGCAGCAACAGTAGCAGCAGCAGGCCCTGTACACCCATGGCGGCCTCTCTGAAGCCGGGTCCCCAGCTTTAACTTCCTACCGCTACAGCCTCAGTGGCGCCCCCTAGGGGAAAAGCAGCAGAATAGGAGCTTTGCTCAGCCACCTTCTCCCAGCTTGACTCCAGGCTGGTACCATAGCACACTCTTTCATGTAGTGTGTCAGTCCATGAACCACAACCATCTTTTTCTTGTCAGAGTTCAGGAGCTGGATGCCTTCTCTCTCGTGTACTGACAGCTTTCTGTAGGACCAAGGCACTGGCCCTCAGCCAGCACTCCTAGGAAAAGCTCATGACCAGGCCTTAGGGTATGCTGGCTTGTGTTATGTGTTGTTAAAAGTGTTGACCTTTTGCTGGACACGCTCAACAAAGCCTGGCCCTATTTGAGGACAGAAAGAGCTTAGAGCCCTATACTCGGCTTGCTACCGTTGCAATGAGCCCTACACACTCTATGGAGATCACCAGACACTTTTACCCTTTGTAAAGGGACATGCCGGGGCCTATATAACCATGCTGGCTTCTCAAAGTTATCAGCTTTGAATGCACAGCCAGCTGGACATCCAAAACCCGCTGACTCCACCACTGATTAGAAGTTTTTATGGAACTCAGAGGACGTAATATGTTCATGGTCAAAGTTTATACAATAAAGGACACATATCAAAATCAGGCACATGCTTCTAGATTGCCTCATCAGCCAAGACTAATGGACAATGCTTGGTTCTCCCAGTAAGGATCTGTAACTCACAGGAAGTTAGCCCAGCACTGAGCAATAACCGAGGAGGGAAGCACTATAGCCTGGGACAATGAGCCAAAACAAACCTTCCTTCCTGTATTTATTTATTATTTATTTATTTATTTATTTATTTATTTATTTATTTATTTTTGAGGTAGAGTCTCTCTGCATAGCCCCCAGAATTTATTATGTAGGTCATAATATGGTCTTGAACTCATAAAGATCCACCTGTCTCTGCAACCCAAGTGCTGGGATTAAAAGAGTGCATCACCACACATGGCCTTATTTATTTATTTATTTATTGTTTGTTTGTTTTAAGATTTATTTTTATTTATTTAAGATTTATTAATATTTATTTTTTATGTATATGAATACACTGTTGCTATCTTCAGACACACCAGAAGAGGGCATCAGATCCTATTATAGATGGTTAGGAGCCACAATGGGGTTGCTGGGATTTGAACTCAGGAACTCTGGAAGAGCAGTCAGTGCTCTTAACCACTGAGCCATTTCTCCAGCCCCCTAATTAATTTTTTTAAAGAGCTATTTTGGGGAGAAGGTCCAGTGGTTAAGAGCACTTGCTGTTCCTGCAGAGGACCTCAGTTCATTCCCTGTACCCATAAGGCAGCTCAAGACTGTCCATAACTCCACTTCTAGGGATTGGATCCCGTTTTCTGACCTCTGCAGGCACCAGGCACACAGGTGCTGCAAGACATGCATCCAAACAGAATACTCATACATAAAAAATAAAGTAAGTTTAAAATATTATTTATTTATTTTGCTCTCTTGAGACATGGTTTCTCTGTGTGCTTTGTCTGTGCTGGAATTCGATTTATAGACCAAGCTGGCCTTTAACTCACAGAGATAAGCCTACCTCTGCCTCCGAAATGCTGGGATTAAAGATGTGCACCATTGTGTCTGACATTGGTGGCTGCTTCTCCTCCTCCTCCTCCTCCTCTTCCTCCTCCTCCTCTTCCTCCTCCTCCTTCTCCTCTTCTTCTTCTCCTTCTTCTTCTTCCTCTTCCTCTCCTCCTCTTCCTTTCTTTTTGAGACAGGCTTTTCTGTGTAACAACCCTGGCTGTTCTGGAACTCAATCTGTAGACCAGGCTGGCCTTGACCTCGCAGAGATCTGTCTGCCTCTCCTCCCTGAGTGTTGAGATTACGTGTCACCACATCAGGCTTTCTGTCTGGCTTCAAAAAAATTTTTTAAACAAAGATTTATTTGGTGTGTGTGTGCACATGTGTGTGTGCACATGTGTGTGTGCACATGTGTGTGTGTGCGTGCGTGCGGGCACACGAGCATGCACACATGTGCTGGAGAAGACCAGAAGAGGGCCTGCATCCCCTGGGGCTGTCTGATGTGGCTTCTAGAAACCATGTTCTGATCCTCTGAAAGAGCAGCAAGCAATCCTACTGCTGAGCCATCTCTCCAGCTCCTAAGTTGCATTTACTTATTAGTGTGTGTTTTGGTGCTTGTGTGCCACAGCATGAGTGTTGAGCTTAGAGGACAGCGTCCACAAGATGGTTCCAGGCTGGCCTCGAACTCAGAAATCCGCCTGTCTCTGCCTCCCAAGTGCTGGGATTAAAGGCTTGTGCCACCACCACCCGGCTCCTATTAACCTTTCTTTGCCTCTACCTCTGGTGAGTGGTTGATGTGTTCAAGAGCCCTTATTAAATTAGGGTTTGAAAAAAAATCTAAACCTACAGGCCACCTCGATTCCCAGCCTTCTGGGCAGAAATGAGGTTATTTATCTCTGTAGTGGTTTAATTGGATATGAAACACACACACACACAAACAGACACACACAGACACAAACACACACAAACACACACAGACACACACACACACACCCCAGTAGTTCTGTTTCTTTAGAGAACCCTGATTAACACAGCTCCCCAGCACCCACATAAGAAGCTGGCTATAATGTTTTATGTCTGTGATCCCAGTGCTGGAGGCAGAGACAAGAGAATCCCTGGGGCTTTCTGATCAGCCAGGTTAGCTAAGTCAGTGAGCTCCGGGAACAGTGAAAGAGCCTGTCTCAGAAAAGAAGGTGGAGAGCAACTGAGGGAGCTACCCAGTGCCAACCTCTGGTCTCCACATAAATGTTCACTCACGTGTGTCCTCGCCCACACACATATATGCAAACACACTCAAATACTCAAATATATATACATGCATGCACACACACTTTTTTCCGTGACAAAAAAGTGTTAGTTGGGTTACAGAGATGCTCAGTGGCTGAGAGGACTTGCTATTCTTGTGGTTTGCTTCTCAGTATCCACATGATAACTTACAACCATCTGTACCTCTGGTTCCAGAGGATCCGGCACTCTCTTCTGGCTGCCATAGGCACCAGGCACACAAGCAGTGCTCGTACATACGTGCAAGCAAAACACCCATGCACATAAAAATGAATAAATTTTAAGAAAAAAAAAGTGTTAAACTAAAATAAAGGGTTTGAAAAATCCGAACAGCAAACCAGGCTCTAGGATCCCCACCAATTACAAGGCAGGGCGTGTCAGAGGCAGGCCTGTACTCGCCGAGCGTCGGTGTCAGGGAAGTGTTCTAGGTCGTGAGGTCTGACGAGAGAGAAGCATGATGTGTTGGTTATTTCCAGAGCAATGCTTGTTGAAATGAGGAACATGATGGACATGCCCGGGAAGGAGGGATCTGCGGCTCCCTGCTGTCCTGATAAACTCCTTCAGACCCAGGGATGTTTACCAGTATGGCACCCAGCAGGGAACCAGGTACCTGAAAACACAGAAAGGGTTGTAAATGGGTGTGAGACCTAAGGACCAGAGATGAACAGGATAGGCGTTGGCTCTGGTCTTTGAGGAATTCTCCAACACAATAGCTTTTTCCTAATTCTTCTCTGCCATGTCATTCCTTCCCCTCCTCTCCCCTTCTCATCCCTCTCCTATGCCCTCCCCTTCCCTCTCTTCTCCTTGTGCCCCTTCCCTTCCCCTCCCCTCTCCTTTCCTTTCCTCCCTCCCCTTTCTTAGGGAGTATTGTGTTACTTTTCCTGGGGGGTGGGAGGAAATAACAGATCTGTCTCTTCATCCAGACAGGACACCAGTGACAGACATAGAGGAAGTTCAGCCTACGTGTAGCCCAGTGAGCTAGTGCTACTATTCACTACTACTGATACTGGGGCTATTGATTAGAACATGGGTCACTCAAAGGCAGCTGCGTCACCGGAAGTACACACTAGATGAAGATGACTCAAAGCACAGGCAGCTCTGCCCACTACACACTCCCCCCCCTCAGAGATCATTAACTGCCTTTATAGCCCAAGGGAGGGCCTTTGTGAATCTTGCAATTCTGTGAGCCCTCCTCACACAGGTGTGTGTCTCTGTGTGTGCGCACGCGCACGCTGTCCACCTTATTTATTACCTCTTCCTTCTTTCCTTCCTCCCTTCCTTAAAGATTTATTTATTTCTATTTTATATGTTTGAGAGTTTTGCCTGCATAGATATAAGCACATCACATGCATGCAGTTCCCACAGAGGCCAGAAGAGGGCATCAGATCCTCAGAAGTAAGGTTACAGATGATTGAGCGCTGCCACGTTCTAGGAATCCAAGCTTGGCTCTCTACAATAGCACCAAGGGCTCTTAACTGCTGAGTGTCTCTCCAGCGCTCTACCCCGGTTTGCTTATTTTGAGACAGAATCTCTCAGTGGGGCCTGGGGCTTGCTGATGAGGTTTGGATAGCCAGCAAGCTCCAGTGATCGGTCTTTGCTTCCCTAGCAGATTACAAGTGTGTACCATCGTGCTGGCTAGCCAGTACAGAAAGCATTTAACTGGGGGCTAGCTTATAGTTTCATAGGATTAATACATGATCATCATGGTGGCAGATAGGCAGGCATGGTGCTGAGCAGTAGCTGAGAACTTTACTTCCTGATCTATAGGCCGCAGCCAAGAGACACTGGCCTGGTGTGGACTATTGAAACCTCAACGCCCACGCGGAGTGACGCACCTCTTCTAACAAGGCCACGCCTCCTAGTTTTTCTCAAACAGTTCCACCAACTGCAGACCAAGCATTCAAATATATGAGCCTGGGGGGAGGGGCATTCTCATCACATCCATCACAGCCTCAAACTCAGTGCAGTAGCTTAGGATGATTCTGAATCCTGGAGCTGCAGGTGTGTGTTACAGCCAGTGCACCAGCTTTATGCAGCTGCTGGGATCAAACGCAGAGCTTTGCGCATTCAGGCAGGCACTCTACTGGCTGAGCTGTATCCTAAGCCCTTGTTTTCTTTATTTTAAATTACAAATATATTGGTGAACACATTGCACACAGGGTGGAAATGGATGTAGAAACTTTAATATCGGATAAACCGGGATCTGAGACTAGTGTTCTGAAGCAAAGTGTTATTTTACAGTGATCAAAGCCACACTGCAGCTGGCAATGTAATCACTGTGCACGGTTTCTATTTCAGCGGGTGCATCTGGGTGTTTGGAAAGCCAGCGAGCCTTTCTGGGAACAATCCTTGAAAGGAGTTGCCTAGAGACTGAGTGAAGGGTCGTCAACAGAACAGAGGCTTCTAGAGAAGACAAATACCACGGGAGTCTGAAAGGATGTATACACACCTGCTCCTGCCAAATGCTGGCATGCCCTTCTGCCTAGAGCCAGGCCCATGGCTGCCCTCTGGTGGACAGTGATGGACATGATGGCTCCTGAGGGTGCTATTGTGGTTGGTTCAAGTGCCAGGCATACTATACAATGATTCTGCATCAATGAAAGATGAGGGTTATGGATGCTGAGACTCCTGGATCAGGAAGGGGAGGACCAGAGGACCTTAGAGCATGAAGCATTAGGGAAGCCAGGGTGTCTGTGCCCAGGGACACTAGAGGTGTGAGGCCTCTCCCAAAGCTGCAGGGCAGGTGTGGAGGCTGAGCCCCACCCCAGGGCAAGTCCTGAAACCACTCCAGGGCTGCAGTCACTCTTCCTCCTTCCTGGAGTGTCTGGCCCCAGCAGGTGTATCATGGAGCTGGCTCTGGCCACCATCCTATTTACCCTCTTTCCTGGAATCTTTCTGGGAAGCGAGGTCCTCACAACTGACTCCTATAGCCTGTCTACCAAGAAGACAGACAGGAGTAGCATTGACCTAGATTCAGGTAAGGTGGGGAATAGGAAACAGGAGCTTTAGGAAGTTCATAGAATGCAGGTTTTGTTGGTTGGGTACTTTTTTCGACATCCTCTGGCCCACGCTGGTCAAGTTCCCAGCAGCTGTGAAAAATGAACCAGATTTGAGTGTATAGGGAAGGGCAGAATGGCCATGTGTCACCCAATTATTTTACTGGTTCCTTGCAGTGTGTGGACGTCGCAGGGCATCCAGCCGCATCGTGTCAGGACAGGATGCCCAGCCAGGCCAGTGGCCCTGGCAGGTCAGCGTGAAGGAGGATGGGGTGCACGTGTGTGGGGGATCTCTGATTGCTGAAGACTGGGTGTTGACCGCTGCCCACTGCTTCAACCAGTGAGTGTCTCCCTACCGGTGACGTGGGCTGGGGCTGGTTGGATTTCCCTACGTTCCTTCTAGACGACTTCATTTCTCCCTTTGAACCACAGCCTCTGCCTACTATGGCAGGAGATGAGGCTGGGCCATGTCAATTTAGTATCTCAGGTACCTGACCAGGTTGTCTACCCGTCTCTGGACTGCCCTGGTAGGTCAGTCACCTATCTTCTTAAGCCCCTAACTCAACTCTGGGTGGAGGGGATGGCTCAGAGAGCAGGAGGGTTTGCTGTGCAAGCGTGATGACCTGAGTTTAAATCCCCTGCCCAAATTCATGAGAAAGCTAAGTGTGGCCTATGCTTGGGGTGTATGGGGAGAGGAGGCTCTTGGGGGTTTGCTGACCGCCAGTATAGCTCTAGGTTATGTGGGTAACACTGTCTCAAGCCCAAGAGGAATAGAGCAGGGTATCTGATATTACCCTATGCTTTCTGTACATGCCCAGGAACATGTGTACCCACTGACACGCTGGCAGGCAGACACACACATGGGGGAGGGGAGAGAGAGAGAGGGAAAGAAAGAGAGAGAGAGAGAGAGAGAGAGAGAGAGAGAGAGAGAGAGAGAACAGTTACGCGGTTACTGAATCAGCCCTTGAGAACCCAAGGTCTTTGTGTACATATGTGAGCATATGTGAAGTATGTGGTCATGAGTATGTGTGAATGTGGGCACAGACATGCCACAGTCCATTGTGACTGTCAGGGGACCCCCTCAGGGTCACTCCTTACCTTTCACTTTGCTGTTGTTGTTGTTGTACAGAGTGTTCTCTTTAGTATGTATAGAGTCTTCTGCCTATAGGCCAGAAGAGGGTACCAGCATCATTACAGATGGTTGTGAGCCACCATGTGGTTGCATGGGAATTGAACTCAGGACCTCTGGAAGAGCAGTCAGTGCTCTTGACCGCTGAGCCATCTCTCCAGCCCTCACCTTGCTTTTTGAGACAGGGCTTCTCTTTTTGTCCACAGCTGCATATACTGGGCTAGTTGGTCAGTAAGCTTTTATTAACTCTCCTGTCTTCGCTTCCCACTCCTCCATAAGGATAGGCTGGGGTTGTAAATGCGGACACCACCGGGCCTGGCTTTTATGTGGGTTGTGGAGATCCAAACTCAAGTCTTTATGCTTGCAGTGTAAGCGTTCTTACACACTGACCCATCTGTCTAGGTCCCAAGACTCCAAGGTCTTGAATATCCTGCTCAGTAGCTGGGTGGCCTTCGGATGGGTGACTTGACTTTCCTAGTTAACGTTCCACATCTGAAAAGTGGAGAAAGTGACGGTAGATTTATGGGTGACAATGATCATTAATGGTGGTCATTAAAGGGGGTGCTTGGCATTGCTTTGGTGTGCTTAACTCTCAGAAGAGGCCAGTAGCAGTATCAGAGCCTGTGCATAAAGGCTGCCTTTTGTTTTCACCCACTAACCTCTCCATTCTCCCAGGGACCAGCCCCTGTCTGTCTACACCGTACTGCTGGGTACTATCTCCTCCTACCCCGAGGACAATGAGGTGATGGAGCAGAGAACTGTGGCCCGGTGTATCAAGCACCCAAGCTACTCAGCAGATGAGCACAGTAGTGGAGACATCGCCCTGGTGCAGCTGGATTCACCCATCTCCTTCAATGACTACATGCTTCCAGTCTGCCTGCCGAAACCTGGCGACCCCCTGGATCCCGGCACCATGTGTTGGGTCACTGGCTGGGGGCACATTGACATAAATAAACGTAAGGATGTTTGGAACTGGTGGCAGGGTAGGGGGAGAATGGGAGGGCCAGTCTTGATACCTTCTCTAGGGCTGGTCTCCACCCTCAGACAGGACCCATCCAGAGTCTATGCAAAGAATGTCCACCACAGAGTGTGCACTGAAACATTGCCACAGTAGCGCATCCCCAGCTGGCTGCTGCCAGCTCCCAGATGTCCTCCTAGCACCTAGTAACCAGAGGACAGTGTTACATCCAGCAATGGGCTAAGGGAGGCCGACCCAGCCTGCATCACGACCTTCCTGACGCCTTTGCTGCAGAGGCCCTTGTGGGCAGTGCTGACCAGGGAATCGTTTTGACTGGGCAGCCTTCACTATCTGATGGGTTCCTGATTCTTCCTCTGCTCAGTGAGTTCTCAAGAGTGCTGACCCAGAGTTGTTAATCCAGAGGTTCACAGCATGATGCTTTTAAAGGCATTTCCATTTCCAGCTGTCCTCTGCATGGCCCTCACCTCTGTGGTCATTTCTGAGATCTCACCTTGATTTAGTGTCCTGAGGCTGAGGAGAGTAAGTCAGATAGGTGGTCACTCTCAGTTCAGGAGACCAGAAGAAGCCTGAAATTAAGGTATTATCTGGGCCTCAAACCTTTCAGGGATATAGGGAGGGCCCCTCTTTGGCTCTCAACATCTGCCAGTGCTGTGTGATCCTGGTCTCTTAGCCTTGGGGTTCACACAGACCTCCTCTCTGTGTCTGTTAAGAGCTTCCCATCCTGATCTCCCGGGTTGGGAATGTGAGGACATCTATGTCTTCACCCTTGGGTACCACCCCACCCTCAGATGCCACCTTTGCGAAGCTTTCAGTGTTTCATGTGGGGAAACAAGGCCCTGATGAAAGAAGCAGAAGTATTGACCCCGGTCACAGGGTTCAGTTACACATGTGGAGCTGGGGGGTGCTGGAGTGTCCTCTTCTCCTAACTCTCCTCTCTCCCACCCCAGAGCTCCCACCACCCTTTACCCTGCAGGAGTTGCAGGTGCCTCTGATTGATGTCCAGACCTGCAATACCTACTACCATGATAACTCCATTCCCAGCATGGAGCCGGTCATCCTTGAAGGCATGCTGTGTGCTGGTTTCGAGGAAGGCAAGAAGGATGCTTGTAATGTGAGTCACCCACATCCAGACACCTCACCAGCAACCCCAGGGGGCGGAGTGTTCCTTTCCCCACCACACCAAGAACCTTCCAACAGGGCTGGGAACCTTAACAACACACACACTTCAAAAAGTCATGCCAGATTCTGTTTCCCTTCCAGATATTATATAAACATAATCACATAATCAGAGGGCTGGGAAGGCGGCTTGTCGTCGTCTGCATCACAATCGAGGAACTGAATTTGAGTCCTAAGCATCCATGTAGAAAAAAAAACAGACAAAAAGCCAGATGTGGCCAGGCAGCGGTGGCATACAATAATACAAGTCAATGACTCCGTGGTGGGGTGGGCGGAGCGTCAGAGGCAGGCAGGTTCCAGGGCCTTGTTGGCCAGCGAGTCTGATCAAAATTCATACCCCCAAGTTCAGTGAGAGACTAGGTGGAGAGTGATGAAGGGAGACGCGCAACGCTGACCTTTGGCCTCCACATGCGTACACAGGACGGCACACACCTCTCCCCACAGGCCTCACCTCTGTCAAATAAAATAAATATGACCAGAGTGCTGCGGCTGTGGGGGAGTGGTAGTGTGTTTACCAAAGGTTTGAAAGGCCTTGAGCTCCACCCTCAGCAGAGCTAGGGATAGAGAGAGGGAGAGAGAGACAGAGACAGAGGCAGAGAGACAGACAGACAGATAGACAGAGACAGAGAGACAGATAGAGAGACAGAGACAGAGAGACAGTAGAGACCTGTGTAGAGACAGAAAAACATAGAAACTAAGAGACAGACAGAGACAGTGAGAGAGACACAAAGAGAGAGACAGAGGGACACAGAGAGAGACACACACAGAGACATAGAGAGACATAGAGACAGAGACACAGAGAGAGACAGACAGACAAGGACAGGCAGAGAGATAGGCAAGAGACACATAGAGAAGCATAGAGAAATATAGAGACAGACAGAAAGAGAGACAGAAAGTGAGAGAGAGACACACAGAGAGAGACAGAAAGAGAGACAGAGGGGGACAAAGAGAGAGACAGAGACAGAGAGACACGTACGTGCACACATACACAGAAAAAGAAAGAGAGGGAGAGAGAGAGAGAGAGAGAAAGAGAGAGAGAGAGAGAGAGAGAGAGAGAGAGAGAGAGAGAGAGAGAGAGAGAAAGATTGACTGAGTTAAATAACTGTTATCGTCCCTCTATCCCGAAAGTTTTCTTTTGGGACCAGACTCCATACTCCATCCCCTCCTCCGCCACCTCCCCCACTGATACCGCTAGAAGCCTTTGACTACATTTTCAGGAGGAGCAGGCCATGTTCAAGCTTGGTTGGTTTTATCAGTTTTTATTTGCTCTTCTACACACCCCGACTGCCAAATACGTCTTGATTGTTACTTCAAAGAGATGTTTCAGATAAAATCAAACATGCTGAAGCAAAAATCTCGGTCAGCAGCTCTGAAGTGGCCTCCTGCTCTTGGTTCTGAACGTGCAGCTGTGGCAGAAGTTCATATCTTATTTAGACACTAGGTCAGGTGTCCTATCTGCTAGGGATCCCCTTTTCCTACAGTTCTCAGAGAGCCCATCCCCGAAACCTTCTAGAAACTTCCAATTCCTTGATCCTGTTTAGTATGATGCAGAGCGTCTGAAGGGACTGGATTGCAGAACTTCAATCTGTGTTTTCTACCTTGTAATGAAGGCAGTAGGCTCAGACGACCTGAGCTCCTGTGTATTCTGACCTTTGGCCTCTTCTTTCTCCTCAGGGTGACTCCGGAGGTCCCCTGGTCTGTGACATTAATGATGTCTGGATCCAGGCAGGGATAGTGAGTTGGGGATCTGACTGTGCTCTGTTCAAGAGGCCGGGCGTTTACACCAACGTCAGTGTCTACACCTCATGGATTCAGAACACAGTCTGGAACTTAGCCACAGAAGGAAAAAGTTTCTCCCCCAGCCTTTCAAGGACCCCACTCTCGGGCCTGTTGCTGTTTCTCACGTCCCTCAGTAGTGCCTTCTTCCTCCTGGGGCCCTAACCCGCAACCTCAGCACCTGTTTCCGGAACTGTTACCTTCAATCTGCTTCCAGGCTCGCACGGCTTCCCTCACAGACCCCTTCCTGTGTTCTCCCTGCACAGCCACCTGCAGACAAGCACATCATCCTTTAGGGACCCTCTCTTCACCTCCACAGGAGCCTCCTAACTCCCACATCAATAAGACCCTTGGGACCGTCAGCTAAGCTCTGGTCTCCTGGCCACATAGACCCCTGAGCTACCTCTCACACCCTTGGGGTCTGTGGGTATCAGGGGGCAGAGGGGCAAGAGTCTTTCTTGCCTCTCACTCCTGGGTGGAGCACAGGCTGCAGCCACCTTTCAGGGCACCCTTTGGTGGCTTCTGTGACTGGGCAAGTCTTTCTATAGTCTATCTGTGTCTGGAACAATAAAGACTGGATCCAGCAGCGCACACTTTCCCACTGTGTGGTTCCTCCTGTACATATGAGCGTCAGCCTCCACAGGCACCCAGAGGGATGCCCCTACATGCCTCCCACTTATGCGAATATTACCCATAATTCTCGACACTCCTGTGTACACAATGCTCTCCGTCCCGTTGCTCAGACGCAGGAGAAAGAAGAGCTGGAAACTCAAGCTTCCTTGCTTGTAGGGATGTCAGAGTTCTTCCTGAAGGTTCTGGGGCCATTGGTAGGTCTGGGATAATATTAGGGTCACAAGTAAGGCATGGGGTCATTTACAGGCTCATAGTGGGGCATGAGGTGAATTCCAGAGGTCGTTGGTAGGACCAAGATGAATCTCAGTATTACCAGCAGGTGTGAGCCCCACTCCCTGGGCTTCGGGCAAGGCTGGTGGTAGGTTAGGCCTGTAGCTGCCCGGGCTGGGCAGAGGAGATGACAGGTCACACTTCTGGGTGTAAACAGTTCTGGTGTGGTGCCAAGCTTGGGTTGTTTTCAACTTCTGTCCTTTGTGTCCCGTCCCTCCAGGAAAGCCTGGGAACTCCCCAGGTGGATGACAGTTCCGCTGGAGGGCAGTGCTCTGGCTGCAGCCCAGGTAGTGGGGAAGATGTCAGTGGAGTTTCCCAAAGAAAGGAGGGGCAGTAGGTGGGGGCACGCCAATCATGTTAGGATGGGAGCTTCAGCCTGTCCCAGGAAACCCCTCTGGCCCAATGGGCATACTGTCCCACAGGTCCCCTATGGCTCTGGCCTCAGGCCCACCTTCACGTTTTTGTGCTTGCTGTGACAGGACTGTCAGCCTCTGGAGCTATGTCCTGCTGGCTGGTCAGCCCCAAGGGCATCCACTGGCTCCTGGGCCTCCTGATAGCCTAGCGGTAGAGAGAGTGGGGGTTGCAGTGGTGATGGAGATAGGTTGGTGCTGGCTGGTCCTCAGGCGGTACGGCATGTCTCACACGCACACTGAGGTAAATAACTCATGCTTGTCTCCTGATCAGTCATTCAGTCAGTCAGTTATCATGATCAGATAAGACCATGGTGTGCTTTCCCCTGTTCCTGAGTCTCCTTCACCTGGGATGTTCCTCCACTGAGGTATATCAGGGAGGCGTGTAGACCTCTTTCATTCTCTCCTCACGTGAAAGACCCTCATGTGCTGGCCTGCTGGGACATGACCTCTGACTGTTATGTCCACCTTTGCAGGAGTCCCATGGAATGGCAGCCTAATGAGACAGAGTTGAGGGGTCAGGGAAGAAAACCTAATCCTCTCAGGGGGAGCTGGGAACAGCCAAGGCTCCTCTGAGCTTTGAAGATCCTGGCCTCCAAAGAGTTAACACCATCTGAGGGCCAGAGAGGGCTACTCATTTCTTGACCTGATCTTCTTCACCCTAGGGATGCTGACAGCCTGGGTACTTCCTTTTCCTCTTCTATTTCCTCTATCATCAGTCCTTCAACTCAGCAGATAGTCACTCAGCAGGCACATGGCACTCAGGCAGCTCAGGACAGCTATAAATCTCTCTGGCTCTTGAGTTCTGTGGCTGATGAGTAGCTGGTTCATAGAGGTCTCTACCATTCATTTTTGTTAAGATCAGGATGCAGAGGGCCCTGCTGAGGAGATGCCACCAGCATGGGGACCTGAAGTGCCAGTTCTGTAGCTATCTCGGGATAGTCTGTGGCCCCCTTGTGGCTGGGGCAGATACAGACTTCAGTGTGAACCGGTGGCCTAGGGCCAGAGAAGGAAGTCAGCTGGGCTGGGAAAGGTTGCAGAGGAGGTGGAGAGTACCCATGACAGCTCAGTGGGTAAAGACACTTGTCACTAAACCTGGACTCCACATTTATCCCTGGGACCTACATGGTAGGAGCAGACAACTTTTGTAACTTGTCCTCAGACATACACATACACACACACACACACACACACACACGCACATGCACACACATACACACATAACCCCCCTACACATATACACATACCATCCCATATACACACACACCCCATACACACATATACACACTACCCCATACACATTCTCATACACACACTCCACCCAATATACATACACACACACACACTACACACACACACACACACACACACACATACACACACTATCCAATACACACTAACCCACATACATATACAAACACAACCCCTTATACCGTGCACACACACATCACTTGATACACACACATACAACCACACCATACACACACACGTATACACACACTATTCCATATACACACACACATCACTCAATACAGTACATGTACACACACACACCATCCAATACACACATGTATGTACACACCACCCCATGTACACATAAAAACACAACCCTCCACATGCACCTATACATACATACATACACACATACACACATACAATCACATACACACACCACCTCATACACACACACACACACACACACACACACACACACTATAACAACAGCAACCACAAAAGCGTGGACAGCTTGAGAGGTCAGTTAGGGATCTGTGACCCAAGCAACCCCTTGGGCTGCAGTCAGGATTGTGCTCCAGTGTCCCAAGGGTGTAGCTGGCATTGTGTCTGGGTGGTGGCAGTAGGGAGTACACAGAGACTGGCTGGGAAATGAATGCTAGGGTGCTAAGGGACACAAAAGTCCCTTGAGAAAACCTTGCTCCTTTACCATTCCATGGACCTGGTCCCCTAACCAGCTGGCTGCTTCGGGATACATTCTGCCCTTGAGTGTCTTGACCAGCTCGTGTGCCCACTGTGCCTTTCTTGGCAGGAGTGGCTGAGCACAGCATGTGAAGTTCTGGAGATTCTTGGCTGTCTTTGTCACACCAGCATCTCCCTAGGTCACCATTTGAGAACACTTCCTGCAGAACCTCCTGGTGGAGTCTCTGGCTGATTGCTCCTGACTTCCTTCCAGATTTAAGGCTCAGGACTCCCAGGAAGTAGACATCCGTGACAGCAGAAATGCCTGGAGGGAGCCCCTGAGGGTAGCGCTGGGGAAGTCACCTCGGTCTCAACCCACTGTGTCCTGGAGGAAATGGGGCTCAAGACACACAGGGGGATACCACACAGGCACAGAGCCTGAGATCATTAATCGTTTATTTTCTGAGACAAGCTTTCTTTATTATGTTGCTCTGGACGTCCTGAAACTCACTATGTAGACCAGGGTATCCTTGAACTCACAGAGATCCCTCTGCCTCTGCTGGGGTTAAAGGTATGTGCCATCACACCCTGCCAATGATGGTTAATCTTAGCATTTACCTTGATAGCCGTAAGAATCATCTAGGTTATAGATAACAAATGTGTTTATGGGTGTGTTTATGAGGATGTTTCCAGAGATAATTTGATCTCTAGGGTTCTGATCCAAGGAATGAAATGCTCTCTTGATAGATTTATAACATGACGGCATTAACAGGAGATAGTAAGAACAGATGTGGTGATTTGAACAGGCATGGCCCCCACAGGCTCCTGTATTGGAATACTTGGTCCCCACTTAGTAGAAATGTTTGGGAAGGATTAGGAGGTGTGGCTTTCTTGGAGGAGGTGTGTCACTGCTGGTGGGCTTTGAGGTTTCAAAAGCTCAGGATAGGCCCGCCCAGTTAGCTCTCCCTGCCTGTGCTTGTGTCTCAAGATGTGAGCTCTCAGCTGCCGCTCGACCATCATCTCTCCCTGCCTGCTGCTGCCTCCTGCCATAGGTCATGTAGCTTAGCCACATGTAATATTGAAAGCAGACTTAATGATTTCAAGAGATGCATGATCTTTTCACAGACTGTTTTAAACCTATTTTAGCCTGATTTCTAGGCATTCAGAATGAAAGAAACCACCAACTTTATTGCAGTTGTTTTTATTTTTTTTAAAGCAAAAGCAGTAAGTTCAATAGGCATCTAATTCCTTATTATTTTCTAAAGTTCAGTAACCCCACCAGGTACCCGTTTACATTTCCTCCTGCACGTTCCAGCCTTTGTGATCAGAAGTGTCAGATATTAAGTTCTGAGAAACAAACTCATAAGAGCAATTTCCATTCCTCAAGGGGTGTGATGCAGGTTTGCACAGTATAGCACAACAAGCATCGATCCGTTTCCCAGTTGTGCTCCCGTGTGCCTGAGTCTTACAATATGGCCTGTTTTCCTCATACACTCCCCCAGGGAAGGTCCTGACATCTTACTCTTTTTCCAGTATGCTGAACCATCCTAAGTCCTTCAATGTAAGCTCCTGTATATGGAAGAGGAAAATCAAGCCAATCTAACTTAAGAGAATCTGCTCCTCGTGGGGCGCACCAGATCTTGCCATTCATCCTGTAGTCTCGTACCCAGGGAATCAATCGTGGGCACTGTTCTATACTTATTAACTGATCTCTTGCCTCAACTGCCAAGTCCTCAGACTCTGGGCCCATGTTTCTCTTTATTGTGTGCTTTCATCCTTGGGACTAGGTGTACCCAAGAGTTTCTGGCACCGTCTTTCAGTTAATAAATCTTTAACTTCTTTATTTTGGGGGCAGACAGGGGTGTGCGATGGGGAGAGGCAGAGCTGGCATGCTATATGGTTCCAGGATGGTGGAGATCTTTTTCAAAGAATTATTTTGTTTAGAGAGACTGCCGCTGTATGTGAACACATCCTCTACCAAAGCCCATACAGAAATTCCCAAAGGAAAAAGCACAAGGAGCCTTCCATGAAACAGAGTGAGAGTCATCAGACAGAAGCAAAGGACGCGGGAGAACTGTGGCCCTCAATATTGATATGCTGGAACTCTGTCAACCATGTGCTCCATACTAGTGACACAGAAGCCAGAGGCCTCCAACCAGACCAGAGACTCACTGCAATGAACATTCACACGTAAAGATGTGTGGACAGAAGGGTATCCTGTGGAACACGCTGTAACACACGACAGCTTACAGGGCAAGACTTTGTTGTTGTTTGTTTTTATTTTATGTTTTTATTTTCTTTTGAGGGGAGGTTACAAGGGTGGAGGACAGTTACAAATGGATGGGTGATGAGTGGGATTGCGGTGCATGATTGAAATTCACCAAGAATCAATAAAAAATTTTAAAGATGGGAGAAGAGGTAACCACAAGATGAACTCACGTGTCTTCATTCATGTGGAATATAAATTTAAATACTCTACTATATATATATATATATTTTTTTTTTTTGCTTTTTTCGAGAGAGGGTTTGTCTGTATAGCCCTGTGTGTCCTGGAACTCACTCTGTAGACCAGGCTGGCCTCAAACTCAGAAATCCGCCTGCCTCTGCCTCCCAAGTGCTGGGATTAAAGGCGTACGCCACCACTGCCTGGCTTCTCTATTTTTTTAATCAAAAATATATGTGTAAGAGTTTTTGGCCTGCATTTATGTATATACGTATGTGTGTGTATGTGTATGTGTATTTATATGTATTTATGAGTTTGGATGTGTGTGTATGTATGTATATATGTGTATGTATATGTATGTATTTATGTGTATGGATGTATGTGTGTATATGTTATATATGTGTGTATGAGTGTGTATGTATGTGTATGTATGTATATATGTATGTGTGTGTGTGTATGTATGTATGTATGTATGTACACCACATGTATCAGAGGTCAAATCCCCTAGAACTGGACTTATCTATGTATGTGAGCTGCCCTGTGAGTGTTGGGAGCCAAACTGAGGTCCTTGGCAAGAGCAACAAGTGCTCTTCACTTCTTTCTCTAACCCTCCACTATTGTTTTGTTATTTGGAAGGTGACCAGTGGAAAAGTGGGAGGGGCAAAGAGAGAAGACGAGGGAGAATGTGCACAAAGCACAGTGGCGCGCACAGGATGGGAATGTTGACACAGACTACAGCTAGCATATTAGTAAAGAAACGAATTGAAAGATGAAGAAGAAAAAGATTTGACCCAGACCTTCAGCCTGGGCCTGGTCACTGATGCAGCATTCCCAGCAGCCAAGACAGACTTAGATGGGACATCTGTCAACGGACGCAGGATAAAGACTGTGGTGCCGACGAGTAACTGATTATTATTCAGCCACAGCTAGAACAAGATCCTGTCTTTTTGCAGCAACATGGATGAGACGATAGGACATAAATGGATTAAATCAGACGCAGGAAAAATACCAGAGCTGGGCATGTCAGTCATTGGGAAAGGTCTTGCCTAGCTAGCGTGCACAAGGCTCCGAGGTTCATCTCATCACAATAAAACAAACCCTAAACAAAAATCAAACACCGTAAAAGTTCTCAACGTGTAGAACCAAAGAGTGGTAGCCAGAGTCTGGGAGGAGGGTGGTGGAGAGAGTGGTGAGCCATAGGGGCCCAGGGTAGAAGAATGATCCCTAAAGTCCCAAAGCATGGGCGTCAACTGTGAGCAACAGCCATTGATTATTTCAGAATATTAGAGAGAATATTTCCAGTACAAAGAAACAATGAATGGTATGGATCTACCCATCTAACCTGATCTGACTGCTGCACACTGTCTATATGTACTAATACCATACTAGCCAGGCATGGTACTGTATTTCTTAAATCCTTGTTTCTGCCTCTCTGATATGGACACATGAATGGTTGCATATGCACTCACGAAAGCACATACCTGCATGCGCGCACACACACACTCATGCTGACACAAGCAATTTTTTTTTAAGAGAAAATAAACTGAACATGGTGGCATATGTCTTTAGTCTCAGCACTCGAGAGGCAGAGTCAGGAAGATCAATGTGACTTCAAGACCAACATGTTCTACATAGAGTTCCAGGACAACCAGAGCTCTGTAGTAAGACTCAGCCTCAAAAACAAGCAAACAAACACCCCATAAAACAAACAAAACAAAACAAAAACCCCAAACCAAACTACCTCACAGAAAAGAGAAAATAAATGTTTAATTAAAATCTTTCTCTCGGAGCCAGGCAGTGGTGGCACACGCCTTTAATCCCACCACTTGGGAGGCAGAGGCAGGCAGATTTCTGAGTTTGAGGGCAGCCTGGTCTACAGAGTGAGTTCCAGGACAGCCCGGGCTATACAGAGAAACCTTGTCTCAAAAACAAAACAAAAGCCAAAATCTTTCTCTCTGCTGGGTGGTGGTAGCACATGTCTTTCATTCCAGTCAGGATGCAGGCAGATCTTTGTGAGTTCCAGGCCAGCCTGGTCTACAGAGTGAGTTCTTGGATAGCCAGGGTTATACAGAGAAACCATGTACAGAAAAACAAAAACAACAAACAAACAAAAATATCTCTTTATATGTTTTAAAATCTTTTGATAGTCTTTACGTGTGTGTGTGTGTGTGTGTGTGTGTGTGTGTGTCTGTGGAAATTCTAGGACACACATGTCTGTAACCTAGTACTGAGGAAACTCTGGCTGAGCATCACAAACTTGAGTCCAGTGTGGGACACAAAGCAAATTACTATCTTAAAAAGAAAAACAAAGACAAAAACAACGAAGATAGAGAACAAGAAAAAAGAAAAGTAAATACATTTAAAAAGATGCAGCGGGCTGGAGAGATGGCTCAGCGGTTAAGAGCACTGACTGCTCTTCCAGAGGTCCTGAGTTCAAATCCCAGCAACCACATGGTGGCTCACAACCACCCATAATGAGATTCGATGCCCTCTTCTGGTGTGTCTGAAGACAGCTATAATGTACTCATAAATAAAATAAATAAATCTTAAAAAAAAAAAAAAAGATGCAGCAAGGAGGAAGGCTACTGTCGGCAGGCAGCGGGTAGCCTAAGCCGCCAGGCTCAGGGTTTGCCTTGCTAAGGGAGAAAGCCCAGGCGCCTCGTTTTCGCCAACAGAGTCCTGTGAAGGAGCAAGCTGTTAGCTGATCCCAACAAGAAAAGACCTCAGAAGTGCTCACGGTCCTTCAGCTTGATCCTGGAGGAAGTCGTGGGCAGGGGACAGAGGGCAACGGGGGAGGCAACCGGCACCCCCTGAGCTCAGATGACACAAGAACAGCTCCGGTTCTCTAAGGTGCTGTGCCGCCATGTCATCAGCTATAATAAATGCCTTGGAAGACAGTGTTAGGGCACCATGGCCCCCCGGACACCCCTTGGGCCTAGGGATCTGTGTCTTCCCCAGAGTGGGCGCGGGCCTGGCGTAGCAGGAAGTAAGAGGGGGTGCCAGGTGGCAGGCGAGGTGGCCATGAGCGCGCGGGGCAAGACGTTGGTGCCACTGCTGGTGGTTGTGGCGGCGGTGGCGGTGGCCTTACAGTCGACCTATTTGCAGGTGGAACCCGTGGATTCCGACAAACCCGGTGAGCTGCCCGGGGGGTACAGTTGTGGGACTGGGGCCAGTGACAGGCAGATGGGGAAGTGAAGGTGAAGGGTCGCTCATTCTTCTCTCCCTTCCACACAGAAGTGCAGGAACCCGACCTATTGTCAGGTAAGATGCTCAGAACGTGTTTCCTGCGTGGTGGGCCTGCGTCGGGGGTGCACTTCAAGTATTCCTCTCCTTTGCCCCAGGATGGAGAACTCAAGTGTGTTTGATTGTAATGCACACCCCCGCCCCGGGGTGAGGGAGTTGGGGGCAGGTGCACACTGATCGCTTGGGGAGTGTCCCAGGAGATCCTCAGGAAGTCCCTCCCTTCCTTCGCCCCATAGCTAAAAAGTGTCGATGGTGGGGGGGTGGGGGGGAAATCTCTGCTCCCTCTGATCCTCCTCACAGGGCCCTGCGGTCACAGGACCATCCCTTCACGTATAGTGGGTGGCGAGGATGCTGAGCTTGGCCGCTGGCCATGGCAAGGGAGCCTGCGTGTATGGGGCAACCACTTATGTGGTGCAACCTTGCTCAACCGCCGCTGGGTGCTTACAGCTGCCCATTGCTTCCAAAAGTGAGTCTGGAGTCAAGCCCGGGCAGCTGAGGGGTGGGAAGGTTATTCATTTTGGCCCTGAGTTTGACACCTGAGTAAGCATTTTAGTGTAGCCTCAGAAGTAGCTGTGACAGATTAAATCGGTAAGATTTTACATTAATGTCCCTGGAGGGAACCCTCTCTCAGTTCTTCTAGAATGTTCTTTCAGGACATTCTCATTCCCCCTTGAGTGTTTTGACGGCTCTTCTTCCTTCCTTAAGTCCTTCCGAAACATTCCCCACACAAAGTTCCCACATTTGCACAGCTCCTTTGGGGACTACACAAGGGCTCCCCGAGGCGCCCCAGGCCTCTGTCTTTGGGGCTGTTCCAACAGACGACAGGACCACTGGGGTAACCACTCTCCAGCTCCTTCACTCTCAGTGCCCAGGAGCAAGGACTATTTCCAGCCTGTCCAGGTTCTGTGGCCCCTGTAGGAGGCTTTGTGGCCCATAAGGACTGGGTAGTTATGCTAGGGCTGAACAAGAGGTAGCGCTGTAGAGTGTCACCTCAGAGACAGGCCTGGCAGGGCTCAGGTGGCTTGAACTGCTCTCTCCTTGTCTGGCAGGGATAATGATCCTTTTGATTGGACAGTCCAGTTTGGCGAGCTGACGTCCAGGCCATCTCTCTGGAACCTACAGGCTTATTCCAACCGCTACCAGATAGAAGATATTTTCCTGAGCCCCAAGTACACGGAGTGGTATCCCCATGATATAGCCCTGCTGAAGCTCTCGTCCCCTGTCACCTACAATAACTTCATCCAGCCCATCTGCCTCCTGAACTCCACATACAAGTTTGAGAACCGAAGTGACTGCTGGGTGACCGGCTGGGGGGCTGTTGGAGAGGATGAGAGTGAGGCTGGGTACAGACGGGTTGGGGAGAGGGGCGCTACCCTATTCTTCCACATTAGCCCTAGCCCTCCCTCCCTGGGCTCACTCAACATTTTCTTGTTTCTTTTCCTTACTTCTGCCTGCAAGGAGGGCAGGAACCAGTCCTTTCCTTCCAGATAGGAACTCAGAGGCGCCAGGGAGGCCTGAGGGGGTGGGGGCCTCACAGTACCTGTAGGTGCTTCCACAACATTGCTTCTGTGATCTTCCCACCTCGGCAGGCACACGCTCCTCTGTGCCTGCTCCATCCTTCCCAGTTCTGTCTGTGCACTCCCCCTCTAGGCTTGACCCACCGCTGAAATCCCTTGGAGGTCCATAGAGGGTCTAATCAAGCACAGGCTGCAGCTCAACAGGAACCCTTACACAAAGCCCCCCCCACTCCACACCAAGAAGCACTGAGAACAGTTTCGTCTAGTTGCCCTAAGGCTTACAGCCCCCATCCTGGGGCATGTCCTTTGTGCCTGGAGTGACTCAGCTCAGTTCTCTCTGACCTGGTCCAACTCTGCAATGCCCCCTAACAAGAGCAGTAGTGGTAGATTTGGCTTGGCACTGTTGCAGGCTTGGGGACCCTGGTGCATCAAGGCAACAGCATACATATTTTTTAAACTTCATTTTATTATTTTATGTATATGAGTATTTTGCCTGCAGGTGTGTGTCTCAGATCCCCTAGAACTGGAGTCATAGACAGTTGTGAGCTGCTATATGGGTGCTGGGAATTGAACCTGGGTCCTTTGGAACCAGATCCCTAGAGTATAATTTTAAGAAAAGGATTTAAAGTCTTTGATTTGATTTGTATGCGTGAGCATGTCTCAGTGACGTGCGTGTGTGTGCAGATGCCCACAGAGGATAGAAGAGGGTGTGGGATCCCCAGACACTGAAGTTAGAGGGGTTTGTGAGCCCCTCAGGAGTGCAAGCCTCTCAGGAGTGCTGGGATCTAACTCCAGTCCTCATGATCGGGAAAGTGCTCTTAACTTCTGAGCCATCTCTCCAGCCCCCTTTAGAGGGATTACATATATTTATTTTGTTTTAAAAACATTTATTTTAAAAGGAGGGAAGGGGCAGGCAGTGGTGGCGCACACCTTTAATCCCAGCACTCAGGAGGCAGAGGCAGGCAATGCTCTGTGAGTTTAAGGCCAGCCTGGTCTACAGAGTGAGTTCTAGGACTGCCAAAGCTACACAGAGAAACCCTTTCTTGAAACAAAACAAAACAAAACAAAACAAAACCCAAAACAACATCAAAAAAACAAAACAACAAAAATTTATGTGTGTTTGTGGGCTTGAGTGTATGTACGTATGTACGTATGTACGTATGTATGTATGTATGTATGTATGTATGTGTGTATGTATACCACATGCATGAAATACCTGCAGAGGCCAGTAGAGGGCTTAGGCTCTCCCGGAGCCAGAGCTACAAGGTGGTTGTGAGCCCCCTGTGGGTACTGGGAACTGAACCCGCGTTCTCTGAAAGGGCTGTAAGTGCTCTTCACTGCTGAGCTGTCTCTCCAGCCCTATGTTTTGCGTGTGATGGGGGCACAAGTTCATGCAATGGCCCACATGTGAGAGTTGGCCTCTTCTTTTACCATGTGTGTCCTGGCAATCGAAATTAGACTTGATGGCCATTACCCACGGAGCCATCTTGCCTGTGCAGTTTTACATCCACTTTATAGCTCAGGAAATTAAGAGTGTTATGGAAAATGTCCAAGGCCCCAGAACTAGTAAAAGGAGGTAAGGCCAAGTTCCATGGCTCAGACAGCATAAGGGAGACCCCCAAGGTCATACAGCTGGGACTGGCAGGGAGAAGAGAGAACTCAATGGTCAGCCTGCCTGTTTGGTAGGAGACCATTTCCTTCTCATAGAGGAGTGAGCCTAGGATACATTCCAGGCCCACTTAACTGCCCACATTCCAGGTGTGGAACGAATGGGCGTGGTGGTGGGGGTTGTCTCTTTGAGCCCTGGCTTCATTCTTAGTCTCGGTGCACACGAGGCAGGCAGCACATCTCTGGTGTGAATGTACGTTTGTTCACCCTGGAACTGGGTGAACATTTTCTTTGCTGTGTGCTAGCTGGGACACTTTGATCAAGACATCTGTCTGAACTGTGCCTCAGTTTCCTCTTCTGTTAATCTTGCTGGCTTGGTAGAGCACTTCTGAGGTCTGCGATCTCAGAGGACAGGAGACAGCCATTGTGACTCTTGTCATCTTCTGCAGAGTTGACAATGCCTGGAGCCTCGACTTAGGGATCCAACCATGTGAGTTCACACCAGGAGCTGACAGTTCCCTAGTGCATGCTAGTAATGTGGTTCTCGTCCAGAACTGTTCTTTAAATTATTGTATCCTGATAACTGCTGAATTCTAGAGCTGTTTTAGGGCTCTTGGCTCAGGCCCAAGAATATCCTAGAAGGAAAGGTCACCATAGAGCTGCTCTCCCTGGTCTCTGGATGTCTCTGCAGGACTTGGTTTGCTGCATCCACTCTAGTTCCTTCTGTACATAATTTGGTTGCCAGCTCAGGCAGTGACTTCATATACATTCTACATCCAGCCTCAGTGGCATGACAATACCTCCATCCACTGAGTCCTGTGATACTGTTGATCACCCATGAAGTTAGCATGGGGCTGCAGCTGGGAGCTGTTGACAGTGATGTCTCAGGCACAGTAGGTGCCCCAGGACACCCCTGGTCCCACACCTTATGCCATTACTTCCAGGAGAAAAGGATCCACTGGTCCATCTCTCTGTCTTCCATCCCCAACACAGGTCTGCCACTTCCCAACACCCTCCAGGAAGTGCAGGTAGCTATCATCAACAACACCATGTGTAACCATATGTACAAAAAGCCAGACTTCCGCACGAACATCTGGGGAGACATGGTTTGCGCTGGCTTTCCTGAAGGTGGCAAGGACGCCTGCTTTGTAAGTGTCATCTTGTACCACCATACTCTTCTGGGCCCAGGATCCTACCATCCCTAGCTCCAATTTCCACCCAATGGAGGTTTCATATAGGACCTCATTTCATCTCCGGATATAGACTATGGCCCCACTTTGCAGATGAAGAAACTGAGGGTCCACTGCTGTCAGGGCAAGAAGTAGAATACTCACCCAGCCCCACAGCACCCCCTTCTCCCCTAGCTTCTCTCCTGGTCCCACTTGTCACCTTCCAGGCCAGGCTTACCTATGCTGCTCCTCAGGGTGACTCAGGAGGACCCTTGGTCTGCGACCAGGATACGGTGTGGTATCAGGTTGGAGTTGTGAGCTGGGGAATAGGCTGTGGTCGGCCCAATCGCCCTGGAGTCTATACCAACATCAGTCATCACTACAACTGGATCCGGTCTACCATGATCCGCAACGGGATGCTGAGGCCTGACCCAACCCCCCTGCTGCTGTTTCTTACTCTGGCCTGGGCTTCCCCTCTGCTGAGGCCTGCCTGAGCCCATGTGTGTAAAGCAGGTCACCTGTGGGGTCAGGGTGTGTTTCTTTTGTATCTTGCTTGCTAATAAACATGTTGATATTTTCCTATCTTTCCTTGAATTTAGATAGCCTCCTATTGAGGCCCCTCCATTTCTCTCAATCCAAGACCTCTATGTAACCGCTATAATCTTGACCCACCTGCATTAGCCAAGTTTTGGTTGCAAACAGTAGCATCCTCTTTGTTTAATGCAATTATAAAAATCACTGTGGCTGGGTGTGGTGGAGTGCACCTGTAACTCCAGAACACGGGAGACCGAGGCAGGAGGATCATGCATCTTCTTAAAAGACAAGCAACCTGGAGAACAAGTGGCTGTGGTCCCTGCATGTAATGGCACAGGCTGCGTTCACTCAGCACACTGAATGGGAGCTCAGAACCACTTGGTGGCTCACAACCATCTGTAATGGGATCTGATGCCCTCTTCTGTCATGCAGGCAAGCATACAAATAGAAAGCTCATGAATAATAAAATACATAATACATAAATAATTTTAAAAAATGGTGAAAAGGGAGTGGGGAAACTGCTCAGTAAGTCTTCCTGTCTTCTTTTTGAGACATGGTCTGAGGTACTCTGGTCACCACTCCTTCCTGGTTCTGCAATCTCAGCACCCACAAACCTCATCTTTTGTTGATGAGGGACCAGTACATAGTGTGCTGGGCACTGCACCCTCAGACTCTTCAGGAGCTTTTTCTGATAATGCCTCACAGCACCAGAACTGACGCTGTGGGGTAAAGTGTGTGATCAAGCCCCATAGGACTTCTGTTCTGTACTGCAGTGTCTAAGGACCAAAGATATGGAAGGCAGCAAGAGGGACATGAACTGAAGTCTCTAGGACATTCTAGAAGGTTCCCTGGCTAGGCAACCTCACTCTGACCCATCAACCATCCATGTTTAAACCAGGGCCTGAGGTCATGGGAAAAGCCAAAGTCCCTGCTGTGTGACCATATAGAGTAACCTCCTGCATGTCCGTCACTGACCATCAGGGGGCAGCCATGAGCCTGGCTTATTTGCATCCTCTAGTTAATTTCTGGAAAAGTTGGTGAGGCCACAGAGGGTAAGTGGAAAAGAGGCAGATGGTGGTTCAAGGGAACATGTAAAAATCAAAGGCAGGTCACAGCCACCAAGTGACCCCTACGTGCATGGTCACTGGGAAGGGCAGCCAGCAAGAAGTAGCTTTTCTAACTAGAGAAGTTTATGGGAAGCAGAGAGCTGGAGCCTAGGGGTGGGATTGAGAGGGCGGGCCCCACGATGGAGAAGATGGTGGCCTGGACAGAGACAGATGTCTGAGGGACCGTCAGTGGGTGGGAACGTTGGTGGTGGGTTGGGGTTGGGGATAGATACATTGACTAGAACAAGGCTTTGTAATTCTCTGCACTTTGGACCTTTTGACTTTTTTTCCCTGAAGAGAGTGGTGTTTGTTTGTTTTAAAGAAATCTATTTATCCTGTAAATTTTAATTATGTATATGCATGTGTCTTCTTGTGGGGCTATGTACATAGGAGGACAATTGCATGCAGAAGCCAGAAGAGGGCGTTGGATCTCCAGGGCTTGGAGTTACAGGCAGTTTTAAGGTACTGCCATCTGGTGAAAGTGCTGGGAATTGAACTTTCTTGGCTGGAAGAGCAATGGTGCTCTTAACCACCGGGCTATCTCTCCAGTCCCTCACTGGAGAAATGATTATGGGACTCCAGTATATGAGTATATAAAATAGGTGTACAAATGTATTGATAATAGATCACAGAGAACTTTATTTTAAAACAATTATTTGGTGTATGCAAGTTTTACCATTTAAAAATATTTATTCATGTGTACATGTGTGCGTCTGTGTGGGTTCTCGGGGAGGTCAGGAGGAGGTGTCAGATCCTCTGCAGTTTGTGAGGCACTGGTGTGGGTGCTAGGGACAGAACTCTGACCCTCTGGAAGGGCAGCAAGAATTCCAGCCCCCCTTCACAATTTAAAATCTATTTATTTGTGTATTATGTATTTTATTGTGTACAAGTGTTCTGTTTGCATGTACACCTGCATGCCAGAAGAGGGCATTGGACTCCATTACAGATGGTTGTGAGCCACCATGTGGTTGCTGGGAGTTGAACTCAGGACCTCTGGAAGCAGTTAGTGCTCAGAACCTCTGAGCCATCTCTCCAGCCCTTTCACCAGTTTTAAATGAATGCAAATCTGTGTGCTAGTTGAGATACTTATTTCTCCACAATCCAAAGATATAACTCCTGGATACCTAACATGCTGAAGAATGGCACGGGAAAATAGTAAGTCTTTGTTTCCTATAATTAAACAATTACGTCTCCATAAGAGTAGAGCACGTTGTGTGCACAGCAACAACCACTGCAGTTAATAACGTACAATAGTCTTGAATCTGAGCCCAGGCACTTCCGGCAGCTTTTGTTGGCTTTGTGTGGTACTGTGGCACATGCAGGATCCAAAGCACATTGTGTGTTTAGAACCGAGGCTGCGGCGAGGTCCCAGGATCCAATGTGGACAAGTGCCACCAGAAACACCTTACCTTCATTATGAATTTCATTATTTAGTCATCACACTCTCAGAAATTTTTTACGGGTAGCACACCTACTCTCACATTCAGTTCCGAGCCCTCACTGTTATGCAAGCTTTGAGTTAGGTGTTTGAATGTGCTAAGCACTGTCCCTCACTGTCCCTTTGTTCCCAGTTGTCTGTGAGTAATCCTGGGAGGTTTGGGAGAAATGAGGTGAGCATAAGGACTTGTCCTGAGGATTGGAGACCCAGTTGGGGTGAAAACATCTCCACCTTCCGAGCTGCTGGAGCAGTGTCTTCAGAACTTGTCTTATTCCCAGCTGGGCTTCAATACTAAGTACCCAGACTCCCACACTGAAGGGCGGAGGGGGGCCTTTCCCAGCTCTTATAACCCAGCTCTCACCCAAATGTGCTCCTCCATTTCATAGTTTGAACTGGTCAGAGGATAGCTTGTAGGAATCAGTCCTTTCTGCCTATCATGTGGGTCCTGGGATAGAACACAGCTTGGCAGGCTTGGTGGCAAGCCCCACCATCCACTGAGCCATCTCACTGACCCACAGATGGAATTTTAATTATGTTAATGATGATGTAAAACATGTGATTGGCACTTTCATTTTCTAATACAGTGTTTTAAAGAATTTTCTGGGTCAGAGTGTACCAAAAATGCTTAGCACAGAGAGAGGCACCCAGTAGGGATTTTGGCGAAGGTTGCTGGGTCTTTCGGTAATATAGAAATAATTTGCCTCCCCAATCCTGGTTGCTTCTTAGTCTCTTTTCCCGGCAGTGTTGACATGAGTCTCTGTACAAGGACAGCCTCTGTCCCTCGTTGTGCAGATATGCCATTTGGCTTCTGGTCCTTCCCCTTCCCCTCCCACCAGTCTTGTCTGTAGTGCCAGGATCAGCTGGGGATATGTGGAGGCTCCAGCTTCCTCCTTGGCCCCAGCAATCACACCCTGGCCAAAATTTCCCAAGACCATAGCCAGAGACCCAAGATCTAGCCTCTCAGTGAGGATAGAAGCTTCTTGTAGTTGGCTGGCATGGGGCCGTGGATATGGCTCTGAGTGGGCTGCAGATGGAGACCCAGTTATCCAGAGTGTCCAGAGGAGTCTTTTCTAGTCGTATATCAGGGGAGGAAGGAGCCCAGATCTGTGTGTTATAACCACCTCCTACCGTACAGACTCAGGAGGCCAAGGTCCACCTCTGTTGAAGGAGAAGGCTTCATTGTTCCATCCCTGGCACAGTGCAGCCTGAGCTGCGCCCAGGGCAGTTGATAAATGCCCAGTAAATCCCCCTTTGGGGGAGTCCTGATCCTGAGGGACAAAAGGCCTGTGTTGAGCATTCCTTAGTGTAGGCTCAGAGCCAACTCTGTAACTGAGGGGTTACAGAGAAAGACTTTTTTTGATATTGGACCCCCCCATACCCCCTGTACATGTGAGGACTCTATCTGTTCAATGTGGGTGTAGCTGGGTGAGTCTGTATTTTGATGTGTAGGTGTATGAATATGTGATAGCTATTACTACATACCAACACCATGGAAATATTCCTTACCTGTGCAGCTGGACATGTCCCACAATGCCCTCTGGCCAGGCTAGCCACAGTCTATTCCTTCTCCCTTACCCTCCACTCAAGGGGTGCTTCCTTGAACCTCAGCCAGCCAGACCCTCCTTTTGGCATTTGAAGTGACAACAAGCCCACAAAAGTGCCCTTGGGCTGGGTTGGGACAGAACACAAGCCCCCTTTGTGTTCCCTTCCAGGCCCCTAGCTCCAAGAGTGTGTCTGCCAAGAGCTTAGGCCCTTCCGCCTCCACCTCCCCAAGGATCCTCCTGGGGCATCAGGAAGGAATCTGTTGCTCTGTCCCCAGGCAAGCCTCCACGGTGTCTGCAGGGTAGAGGTGTAAGGAGGGGTGGGAGGGCGAAAGAATGGGTGCTTACCTCCGCAGCATCTGTCAATGGGGCTTGACAGTCTCTGAGCCTCCCTAGGGAGACAGTGCAGTACTCAGATCTAAGTGCAGGTGTGCGAGTCCGAGAGCCTCTTCCTAGCCCCCATCAAAGATAGCTATTGAGCAGAACCCCTTACACTCTTTTGTCCAGCCAGCCAGGGATGAAGCTGTAATTGCTCCAGGGTAAGGAGTTTGTACAGGATCGGCAGATTGTGTGAGAGAGCAGATAACACCGCAGTCTGCTTTGTGAGCCAGAAGCAGTGCAGACAGCAGACAAGTGCTCTCTGACTCTTGACCTTGGGAGAAAGAAGGCATAAAGATTACAGAAATCTTTTTCTTTTTCTTTTTTTTCTGGCAGGTATGGTAGTGCAGGTCTTTAATCTCAGCACTGGAGAGGCAGAGGCAAACAGATTTTTGGGAGTAGGAGGCTAGCCTACTGTATTTAGTGAGTTCTAGGCCAGCCAGGGCTACATAGTAAGACCTGGTATTCAAAAAGGGAAAGATTTATTTTTAATTACATGTCCACTTGTGTGCATGTGCACATGTCCGAGCAGGGGTGGGGGATTATAGTCATGTGAGCATAGGTATTCTTGGAAGCCAGAAGAAGCCATCTAATCTCCAGGAGCTAGAATTGTAAGTGGTGTGAGCCTCCTGATGTGGCTGCTGGGGACAGAATCTGGTCCTCTGTAAGAGCAGTTCATGCTCTCAACCACTAAGAAACCCATCACTCCAACCCTGAAAACTGTCATGAGTCACAGAATATTTTTCTGCTTTTTAAACTTTTTTGATGATTATAACACATGAAAAATGTCCTCAGCTCAGAAACACAGGGCAGGCTACTGTGGCCTCTGAGTCTCTAGCTTTCCCGTCTCTTGTACAGGTATTAGGATCTCCTGGCTCAGAAAATGGAGGTCCCTCTCAATTCTGAAGCCCATCCCTCACTGCCAACCCCATGAGACCAATGTCTCTAGTTCCTGGCAAGGCCATTTTTTGCAGCCCCTTGTGACACATGAGGGCATCAAGACACATTGACTTGCTCTCAATCCATTCACCAAGAAGGGAGGCAGGGTGTGGAGAATCACACTCCTTCCCGCGACCCCTCACCTCAGTGCTCCGGAGCAGGGGGTCACCATGGTATTGGCCTTCTGTTATCCTAGAGACATGCATCTGTTATTTCTAGGCTTTTGTCCTTTCCATATCATGACTTTGACCTGTACAACATAGACATCTGGTATTGAGGTGGAAAATCTCTGTGGAGTCTCACAGTAACACTGAGGGTGGATTCTGTGATTTTCCAGATATACCAGATGAAAGGCTCGAAGCACAGCAGAGACCCGGTTCACCCATCACATCCCTCCTGAAGCTGGGCTTTGCATCAAGTCTGGCTTCTATACCATATCTGCAGTCATGACCTTGTACTATTTCCAGAAATCCTGGCGATGCCCTTTCTAAAACTGCTCTCTGCCCCAGGTTGGGTACCAAATAGCCTCCTCCATAATTATCCTTCCCGATCCCATCTTCCCACACCATTCCAATGGGATGCTTTTCAGTCACCAACATGAAGTCTTGACAAATACCTTTTTGTGTTCCTTTCATAGGTCTTCCTTCAAGAAGAGGCTGAGTAGGGGCAGATAGAGGATAAACAGAGAGAAGTATATCAGACAGAGGGAAGCTACCCTGCACCCAAGCCCTGGAGAATATCACCACCCAGATAGAGGGCTCTTGGGGTTTGAGGAGAAGACATGGAGATGGCTCAGTTGGTAAAACACATGCCATCAAGCAGTAAGGGTCTGAGTTTGATTCCTGGCGCCCGTGTAAAAAGGTTGGGTGCATCAGCGCATGCTTGTAACAGCAGTGCAGGGGAAGCGGGGACAGGACATCCTTGCAGCCTGTTGACCAGCCAGTCTAACCAAATCAGTGAGCTCTAGGTTTAGTGAGAGATGCTCTCAAAAACATAGGAATAAAGGGCTGTAGAAGTGGTGCAGCAACTATGAACACTGGTTGCTCTTCCAGAGGACTGGGGTTGGACTCCCAGCACCAATACAACTCTCTATAACTCCAGTTCCAGGGAATCTGATGCCTTCTTCTGGCCTCCAAGAGTACCAGGCATAAAAGTAGCACACAGACATATATGCAGGCAACACACACACACACACACACATACACATACATATACATATATATATAAATTAAAAAATAGGAAAATTCTAGGTGTGGAAAACCAGGCCTTTAGTCACAGCATTTGGGAAGCAGAGGTAGATCTCTATCCATTTGATGTAAATCTAGTCTATATTTCGAGGTCCTGGCCAGTCAGGGTCATAATACAAAGATTCTACCAAAGGAGGAAGAGGAGAAGGAGGAAGAGAAAGAGGAGGAGGAAGAGAAGGAGGAAGAAGAAGAAGAGAAGGGGAGGAGGAAGAAGAGGAAGAGGAGGAGGACAAGGAAGAGGAGGAAGAAGAGGAGGAGGAGGAAGAGGAGGAGGAGGAAGAGGAAGAAGACATTTGATGTCCATCAACATGTGCACACACACTCACGCACTCCCAACTCTGAATGCACGTACACAGTAACAGAGAGGGAAAGGTCCTTAAATAGCTCAATAGTAGAGCACTTGCCAAATGTATTGGTAGTCTGGGTTCAATCCCCGGTAATACACACACACACACACACACACACACACACACACACACACCTCAGACTGGTCCTAGGTGCTGCCAGATGGGTTGGACAAGAGATTTTACTTTCTGCCTTTTATGGCTACAGTTATGTCTTGGGTATCTGTATCTCATGACCTCTGAGTCCTTTCCCATCTGTTCATCCTTACTATACCTAAATCCAGCATAGGAGAGAGGCCACTACAGATAGCTGACTGACAGGTCAAGTAACTATTATCAAAATGCCTCTTGTTTGTTCTTTAAGCAGGCTAGAAGGAGCAAGATTTGGCACTGGCTTTCTGAGGTTGGCAGGGAGCTTGCAGGGGCTCTGGGAAGTGTGCCAGACCGAGGACCTGCCTAGGCCCCTCAATAAGAGGCCTGCTCTGGAGTGTTTCTGAGATCTGTACCTTTGCCACTTAGAGGGTTGAAATCTGAGCTGGGAAAGGGCTCTCAGCAAACCTCTCCAACTTCTAAAGTCAAGATCTGACCAGATGCCTGTGAGAGAGAGCCCAGAGGTGACAATGGAAATAAACGCCTGTCACTGTCACCAGCCCTGTTGACGTAGGTTGCAGTGCCAAGTCGGCAAACACAGTGTGTCCGGGAGCCTCCCCAGATGGCTTTGAGAACTCCCCCAGGAAGAGACCCCCCACCAGCTCCTTCCTGTCTATCTGGTGGCCTGTGGCTCCTTCCTTCTGGACAGGGGCCCAAGAGGCTCCAGGAGCATATAAGGAGAGGGGAAAGAGGTCCAGGCACAAGATACCCAAGGCGAATTCTCTCAGCCAGGTAAGGTGTGTGGCTCCCAGGGGTGGGCATGGCAAATGCAGCTGACTCCCTGTCTAGAAGTTGGGTGGTCTTTGCTCTTTCCCTCAGACTTTCAGATGTTCCAGCTGGAGGCCATGCTGCCCTTACTGATTCTTGCCTTCTTGGGGACCCCTGTCGTTTTGACAGAAAGTAAGTCAAGTCTAAAGTCTGCCTCTCTCTCTCTAGTGATCACCTCATCTCTCTCAACCCAGGAGACATGGGGACTACTCCCAGCCTTTGCCACAGACTAACTATTGTCACAGGACTATCTTCCTAGCTTCAAGGGCGGGAAGACAGCTCCTCCACATGGCTGACTGGGTTTTCTCCCTCTGGGGTGTTTATCCACCCAGGTTATCATGGTTTAGAAAGTGGAAAACATTTCTGCACTAGTGCACCTGAAGGAAAAAATGTAACAGGAATTCGGGCATTTGTTAAAGGTTTGGCAATTGCTAGGTAAGTAGGATTGGGGTCATGGCCCCTACCACCGGGTCCCAATTCTTCCAGTGGCTTCAGGAACCCATGTAGATGGTCCACTTCTATTCTCCCCATGGAATCTCCATCTGGCTTCTAATGGCTCTTTACAGTCATTTGATAAACACAGTCATAGAGCTACCAGCCAAACCTTTGGCTTGTCCCTGTCTCCAGTTACCTTTCCTGCGCACAGGCCTATCCTGACAGACTCCATTTGTAAATTCCTGCTGTTGCCTCTTGGGTTGATCAAAGAGGTTGGAGATGCTTCTTCTTACTGAAGTCAACCAAGAAAGGTCCCTCAGGCCTCAAACTTGATAGCAAAATCTTCTCTGTCAGGTTAGAGTCTAAGGAGGCGAGGATCAGAGTGAATCTCCAATGGGATATTAGAAGGCACCTACTGTGTGATCTGCTGCTTATAAGTGACCTAGGCTGAGGAAGTCCCAGCTTGGCCAGGGTCAGTGCCCCAGGACAGGAGCTCCTTCTTTTGAAGGTCTCAGTGAGCAGCTTCCCAAGGTCTTCTCTGCTTGTGATGTCTCCTGTGTGCATGAGGGAACTGAGCCTTCTCATCCTGAGTAGTGAGCTTCAGATCACAGTATTTGGGAGTGGCATTTTCTTTTTTTTTAGTATGTCTCAAGAAGCCAAAAGAAAGGGGGGGGGGGAGGAGGGAGGTACCAAGGACCTGGGAAGGCGGGTCATGCACTGTCTTAATGGATATTCAAAACTTTTCCTCTTTCCTAGAATTCAGCTTAGATTTGGCCAAGAATGGGGTAAAGTATATGGCGGTTCTGGAGGGAATGAAGCGGAAGTCGAACTGGAAAACGAGAACATTGTCGGGGTCTTCGGCACAACCTCTGCATTTGTAAATCAAGTTATCTTACTTACTGACCTGGGTCGGCAGATATTGTTGGGGAGCTTCCGGGGCAGAGATGACTACTCTAGCTTCCCTAAAAAGCCCATCTATGTGTTAAAGGGGGTTTGTGGCTATTATGTGCCAGGCGGGATAAAGGGCATTAAGTTTTTGTGGGGAACTTTAGACAGTACATGTTCATAATAAGGCATGTAGCCACACAGACTGAAGCAGTTTGTGTCAGGTACTTCCAAACTGAGCCCACTAATAAACACAACATCTGCATGAACTCTGTCCAAGTGTAATCCTTGGGTCTGAGAGAGTTCTGTGATCCAAAATGAAGGGTGGGTAGAAGTAGATCTGGCAAGGATTTGGGGCCTGCTTACAAAAACCCTAAGCTATAATCTCAGTGTCAGCTCAGAGACCACCATTGCGTACTGTGCTCCCCACCAGGGCACACCCGGCTCTCATCTGCTGGCCCAACATCGCTCCAAATGTCTCTGGTTGTGTAAGGGAGCCTGTTACACATTTGCCAACGGCTTATTCTCACCAGGCTCCTCTTTGCACTAGGGGATCAAAAAAGGGGAACCTGGAGGAGTGACAGAGATGGCTCAGTGGATAAAGTGTCTGCTGTTTAAGAAGGAGAAGCTAAGTTTGGGTCCCCAGAACCTGCACAAAATCTGGTGCAAGTCTGTAACCACAGCACTGGGAGAAGGCAGGAGGGGTAGAGTCAGGATACTCCTCAGTGCTCACTGGCCAGCTAGTCAAGCCAAAGCTGCAAGCTTTAGCTTCAGGAAAGAGATCTTGCTTTACAAGATAAGTAATAGAAACCACCTCCCCCCAAGACACCCACGGTCAGTCTCTGCCTTCCACATGTATGTATGTGTATGACTTCCCTAACATTCATGTACACACACATACAAACATATACAACACACACACACAACACACACATACAGACACAAAAAGGAGCCAGCAGTTCAGCAGATGGACCGTTTGCCAATAGGGATCAATGCAGAAGCTCATGGTGACTGCGGACGTGCCTGTATCCCTGGGTGTATGTGCAGACGGATGTGTGGAAGCATCTCCAAGGGGTGAGGCAGATTGAGAGAGCTTCAGAGACCCTTCCTGAAGGCAATGGGATCTGAGCTTTGCTTTCAGAGAGGAGGGAGAGTCAGCCAATCAGATGCATGGAGGGGGGGCTTCAGGCCCAGGCTCAAGCTTCTCGCTACCTGCACGGCTCAGATTCTCAGTCTCACTCACAAAATGAAAGCTTGGCTGGGTGTGGTGGCTCCAGAGCTCGGGAAGCAGAGGCAGGAGAATTTCTGTGAGTTCAAGGCCAACCTGGTCTTTACAGCAAGGTCCAGGACAATCAGAACTACATAGAAAGACCCCTCCCCACGAGGAAACTGAGGCATAGAGGGCAAAGGAATTTGTTCTGGGTCACACAGCGGTAGCACCGTTGAAGTCCAGCTGGGAAGTCTGAACCACGACCCCAAACTAAGGCAAAGATTTCGCAAGTAGGTTGGAGGCACAGCTCCGTTGGTAGAGAGCCTCCTAGCATATATGAAGCCTGGGTTCTACCCCTAATAGCACACAAAATCAGGGGTGACGGTTTGTGCCCGTAACCCCACTTAGGAGATGGGGCCAAGGAGAGCACAGATAATGCTCACGGCCGTCCTCTGTTACATACTGAGTTTAAGAACAGCCTGGGCTACATGATATCTGGGAGCAAAGCCACACACACACACACACACTCACAAAACCACAATACATAAGAAAAAATTATTAATAAACACTCCTCATCTGTGTATGAGACACAGACTAACATTAATTTCGTTTATTTTTGTAGCATTGGGCACTGAGTCCAGGACTTCGACAATGCTTTAGCTGCCACTGAGCTATATCTCCGTCCTTAGGGAAAAAAATTATAATTAAAAAACTAACTGATTGCTATCTATGGCATGCACACTTTCAGTCTCAGCACTCCAGGCAGGAGCAGGCAGGTCTCCCTGAGTTTGATACCACCAGTGAGATTCAAGTCAGCAAAGGCTAAACCTTTTGGAAAGTGTATGTCAGTAGCTGTACAGAAGGAAACAGAAGCCACTGGGGTTGGCTGTGGCTCTCCCACAGGACTTTAGGGGGTCCACCTTACTGGAGTTCTATCTCCTGGCTTGCTAAAAAGAAACATTTTCTGTGCTCTTCACCTTTTCTTGAGGCTGCCGGTGCCTCCCGGAATCATCATTGTCATTATCATCATCACCATCATCACCATCATCACCATCATCATCATCATCTCCTCTTCCCTCTCCTCCTTTAAATTGATTTTACTCTCTCTTTTTAAAAATGATTTGTTCACTCATGTATTTTATGTATGAAGGCTCTGTCTTCATGCACACAAAACGAGGGATTCAGATCCCATTACAGATGGTTGTGAGTCACCGTGTCGCTGCTGGGAATTGAGTTTAAGAACTTAAGTACTCTGATCCGTCTCTCCAGCAACCCCTCTCCCGACCCCCACCCAATGACTGTCATTAGCTGGGTCAAGTGTTATAGGCAGGTCTGGTCTGTAATCTTAGACACTCCACAGGGAGAAAGCTGTGGCGAGCTGCCACATTGGTAAAGCCATTAGCATGCACAAGCCCTGGGGTTAAGCTCCAGTCCCGCTCAAGAGAATAAATACATTAACTAAAATGAAATAAACAGACCATCTTCTCAGGCAGCCTTCGCTTTGTGAGGGAAGGTGGAGGCCAGGCCAGGAAGATGGGGAGCAGGAGGTGGCTGGAGAAGGACCAGGAAATGCAAGAGAGGCAGTAACGCCCCACCCCTTTCAAGTGTAGCTGTGCCCATCTTTGTAAGACCGTCCCTGCCACCCTCGTTCTCATGACTTTGGTCCTTCTACCTAGAAAGTGTCCTCCCTTTCCAATTCCCTGCTTAGTGAGCCTCTAGGGCCCAATGTGGGGACAATTGAAAGGAGGTCCAGGGAGTCCCGGGCACTCCCTTGGTGGCAAGGACCACTCAAGCTTCCATAAATGCAGAAACTTTATTCAACAAAGGGATTCAGAGCCGCGTTAGCCTTGCCCATGTCAGTTCAGGGTCATCTTGTCCCCCGGACCCTGCCAGGTGAGCGCTGCTGGCCACAGGATGGACTCTGCTCTAGTCTGTGGCCTAGTCAGTCTTCACCTTCTTTTTGTTTGTTTGTTTGTTTTTGTTTTTTTCGAGACAGGGTTTCTCTGTGTAGCCCTGGCTGTCCTGGAACTCACTCTGTAGACCAGGCTGGCTAGCCTTCACCTTCTAAGAAGCAGATTCCAGCCCATACACGTCGTTGATCATCATCAGCTGCTGGCCCGGCCCGCGCATGACTACAGGGTGTGCTACTGGAGCTCCCAAAGGTGGGCTAACGGCCAGAGCTGGGCACCCAGGGGGGCAGGTGCGGCCAGCAAGTGCCCGCTGCCCTACACGGTGAGACCGGTTCTGCAGCGGGAGAGGCACGCTGCCTCCAGGTGCTCAGTAGGGGGCGCTGCAGTATCCAGCGCTCCTACCTGCACTTCCCTAAGCCATGCCCTGCCCCGGTTCCTAGAGCAACACTTCAGCCTGGCATGGACTGTGTCGCCTTCCCTCCTCTGCCTTTTTAGAATACACCCCGCCCGCCGCTTCTGGAAGATGAGAAAGAAAAAAATTATTTTTTAAAGTCAGTTTCCTGTCGCTAAGGCTTGCCCTAAACAGCTATGTAGCAGAGGATGGTCGATCCTGAACCCCGATTCTCCTCCCTCGACCTCCTAAGTGCTGATATTACAGATCTTCTTGACCATCACGCCTTTTTGGTGTGTGTGTGTGTGTGTGTGTGTGTGTGTGTACGTGTACAATGTCGTCAATGTGGATATCACAAAAACAGCTTTAGGGAACTTTTTCTCTCTCTTTCCACTATGCAGATCCCAGGGCTCAAATCCTTTATGTTTGGCGGCAGGTGCCTTTATGTTTTTACACGCTGAGTTGTCTCTGCCAGTCCGTGATGATGATGATGATGACGATGATGACGACGATGATGACGTCATGATGTTAATGATGGTCTGCGGTACTCAAGATTGCATCGAGGAAAGCACTCCATTGAATTATGGCATCAATCCTCTTCCCCCCCCCCCAAAAAAGTCTTGTTTTAAAAGTTTAATTAAATGAAGCAAAATTAATAAACTTTGGTTTTTCGAGACAGGGTTTCTCTGTGTGGTCTTGGCTGTCCTCCAGTTCTTTCTCTCTGTAGACCAGGCTGACCTTAAACTCACAAAGATCCGCCTGCCTCTGCCTTCTGAGTGCTGGGATTAAAGGCTTGCACCACCACCACCTGGCTTTGTTTTCATTTTTTATTTATATGACTTCTGATCCTCTACAGGCAGCAGGTGCTCTTGGCTGCTGAGCCTTGTCTTGAGTAGTCCTTCCCTAGAATACTGCCCTTTTACTTACTCGCTTGGCAACAGGATTCTTACGCACCTTAGAGCAACATAGCCTGGTGAGGACGGTCAAGAGCTGCCTGTCAGAAGGGCGGGTGCCGAGAAGTCCATTTCACATCCTGTGACGGCAGGCAGGGTCATCTCTCAGCTCACATGAGCCGTTTCTGTCACTACCAGTGGGCCATAAGGTCACCAGAACTACTTGGAAGAGGGACCCTTCAAGCCTCTGTGATCCTCTCTGAACCAGGAGTCTCTTGAAGATGAGCCCCACCCTTACCCAAGCCTGGGCATTCCAGCTGAGTGTGCTCTCACAGGTCAGGCTGGGGAAGCAGAGGCCAAGGGAATGCTGGGTAAAGTTGGGCATGTGAACCCAGAACATTCTCTCAGGGCCACAGGAGGTGGGCACAACTGGATGTGCTGTGGAGAAACCTGGGAGCCAGAGTTCTCTCACCACTCAGTGTGCTTGTGGGATCCATGAAGACTCGGATTCCCTGGCTCTCCCCTGGTTAGGAGCAGGAGAAGAAGCAGGTGCCCTCACTCTCACCACTCTCTGAGGAAAGTAAAGCAACGGGCAACAGGAGAGTTCTCAGGCTAGCCCTGAACCTCTGGTATTGAACTCCTGTAACGCTAAGGCTGCAGTACAGGTACAGGCTGGCTCTGGGCTCTCCAGGAGTGACTGGTGAGGAGAGCCAAGGTAGACATGGTTCTAGAATATCAGTTCTCAATGTGTGGGGGCGACCACAGAAAAACATGTATTTCCAATGGTCTCAGGAACCCCCAACCACAGATTTATTTTCCTTGCTACTTGATAACTGTAATTTTGCTACTGTGGGGTATCTCAGTTCTTAAGAACATCTGGAAATATGTGTTTTCTGATGGTCATGACCCACAGGTTGAGAACTGTAAAAGTAGCTTTTATTCGGCTGAAGTAATTGTTATCTCCAAGATTTACTGCCTCTGTCTGCTAACCTTCATGGAAATGCTAAGCTTCATGGAAATGCTAAGCTTCATGGAAATGCTAAGCTTCATGGAAATGCTAAGCTTCATGGAAGCTTCTAATCTACAGTCTAATCTAGACCTAGAATGTTCTCAGTGTCCGAGACTTGGTGCTCAGTAAGCTCAGCCTTCCTAGTTCTTTCTGATCGCTGGCTGGCTCGCTCAACTCAGCTCTTCTGGCTCAAACTCCTCTCCAAGCTGAGTGATTCAATCTGTTCTCTCTCGTCTCCCGCCGCGCCCCCCCCCCCCCCATTGTTCTGATTGACCTCAGAGTAACTCTAACAATCTGTTCTAATCTTCTGGCTCCTTCTCATTCTCTGGCTCTTTCTGTCTTCACCTGCTTCTAGCTTGTTCTCTCTTCAACCTGTCTCTGAAAACTCTCCAGGTCAATCTACCTTCCCCCTTCTCTCTGCACTGCTCTCTTAAGTAGCTTCCCTTTCCCCTCTCTTCTCATGAGAGTTGGGCATATCTTATTCTGTCAAATCTTTCTCTGAATCATCACTTTGTCTGCCACTCAATTAAACACTTTCAAACAAGGATGTTTCCTTCTACAAACTAACTTTACCTTTATTGTTTGGGCTTAAAGGTGTGTGCAAAGGCCTGAGCCACACCACAACTAGAAACAGTTTTTGTCAGTAAGTAACACCATCTCAGGGTTCACAGTGTGATCAAATATCCTGCAGCAGACAACCGCTATTCTAGAGGATTCAGGAGACATATGCAGTGGCAAGACTTTGGGACATCTCAGGGAAACATCAGATGTAAAACTGAAGGTCACCAAAGGTAGGTCAAGGGAACATTGTGGAACCTTCTTTTCCCACAGGCTTATGAAGACCTTCGCAGAGGGGAGACCCTCACTCAAGTCTCAGAAAGTCTCGACCACCCAGTAATCTGCTCGAGACACCATGTACCGGAGCAATATCGAGGTTTATTAGGGCGTGACAGCTAGCTGCCGGTCAATTCGTATGCCCACGCAGGAGCTGAATTGACCCCAACAGCCAGTTTGAGAGGGGTTTTTAAGGGGAAAAACCACAAACCAAGGAATGGGGAGGGGGCTCATGGTTGTTAAGGTGGCATAACATAAAAATAGCAGAACATTCCAAAGGAACCCAACCTACACGAGTCAGGGTCATGTGAAAACTTTCTGTACGCTTATCTTTCCTCAAGAATGTGGTCCTGCCCTGTTATTTCGGCCTTGCCCTGTCACTGCAGTTCTCAGCTTGGTTCTACCTGGCTATCTTGCATTCTAGCCAGTTCCCATAACTAGCCTGTCCACATTCTTAACTTGTTTCATGGCTCGGTTTCTCCATGTCTTTATAAAGAAAGCCTAAAGAATATTTTATATGTCTAAAAAGAATTCTATATACCCAGTATCTATAATTTTTCACTCTACACTTATACGGTTTAAGAAGACTTGAGGGTTGTTCTTACCACGTGCATGTTACATGTAAAATGCACGGTGGCTCAGACTACGCACCTATGCAACACTTCAACATCACCACTGTGCAGTATTCACTGGAGAACACTGCTCAGACATGGGTTTAAGCCAATAGAAAGTTTTCATTAGCCAGCCAATGACTACACTACATTGGGTGTTAGGGATCCCAGTGTAGCCCCGAGGCTTTCTCAGGGTGAGCCTTTAAGCACAAAAATCATACTTTAGTTAACAAGAACAGTTAGCCAGAAACAGAACTACAGAAGCCCAAAAGCAAGGTCAGTATGTTTTGAGACTTTCCCAGAACTATGTGGACTTTGATGGATTTGGCCTTTGTTTAAGTTTTGGCCGAAGCTGTTGTCCAAGTGCTGAATGACGTATCTGTTAGGCAGTCAGTTGTATTAAGGTCTGGGGCCCTGTTACAGTCATGCTGACCACTCAAAACAAGTAAAAACAACAGCAGCAGCAGCAGCAACAACAAAATTTCCTCTTCTTCTCCCTCCTCCCCTCTTCTTCCTCCTCCTATTTTTCTTCTTTTGTTGTTGTTACTTTGAGACAGGATATCAATTATGTACTTCTAGCTGTCCTCAGACTTACAGCAATCCACCTGCCTCTGCCTCCTGGAGTGCTGGAATCAAAGTCATGTTCCACAATGCCTGGCCTGTTTAGGCTGTTTTGAAACAGGAGCTCATGTGGCACAGACTGGCCTTTAACTTTAATGTAGCAAAAGAAGATGGCCTCGAAGAGCGCCACTTCCCAGAGCTAGGAGCTGGGATTACAAGAGTTTGACGTCATACTCAAATTTAAAATTTTTAATCTTTTTTGTTTTGTTTTGTTTTTTGTTTTTTTGAGACAGGATTTCTCTGTATAGCCCTGACTGTCCTGGAACTCACTCTGTAGACCAGGCCTCAAACTCAGAAATCCACCTGCCTCTGCCTCTCAAGTGCTGGGAATAAAGGCATGCACCACCACTACCTGGCTTCAAAAATTTTAATCTTTATTCATAACAAAAGCAGCACACTACAGATGTACAAACCTTAGGCAGCATGTAATTTGTATCAACTGGTAAAAATAGCCCCAGATGAGCTCACTTGGCTTTCATACGTCAAATCTAGAGATAACTGTTAAACAGAATCTAAGGACAAATGTCAAACCTGGTTAAAGAGAACAGCAGACAAGCTGTCATATCAGACCTGAGCTGTCTTGTTATAGAACCCAAACAACCACTGGGCCTGTAGCTTGGTCCAGACTTCAAAGCAGCAAGCATTTCAAATAAACCTTACGAACAAATTGTCCCCAATGGCACAAAAGAAGGTCTGGACTTGGAGAGTTTATCAGCCAAACAACTTGAAATTTCCTAGGGATCTCACCAGAAACCCCATTTACAGTAAGAGGACATGCCTTAAGTATTTTGTGGCTCTTGGTTTTATTTGGTTAGAGTGTAAATCCATCCTTGGCACCTCGAGAGCCACCGTATAATCGTTTACCAAAAGAGAGAAGAAAGAGGAAGAGGAGAGCTGCTCTCACAGCCCTTGAGATGCATCTTGAGAACTTCTAATGGAGTACCTGGCTGTCGCAGTTGGGGTTTTACTGCTGTGAACAGTGACCAAGGCAACTCTCATAAGGACAATATTTAAGTGGGGCTGGTTTACAGGTTCAGAGGTTCAGTCCATTATCATCAAGGCAGGAACATGGCAGCATCCAGGCAGGCATGGTGCAGGAGGAGCTGAGAGTTCTACATCTTCATCTGAAGGCTACTAGGAGAAGACTGGCTTCCAGGCAGCTAGGATGAGAGTCTTAAAGCCCACGCCCTCAGTGACTCATTTCTTCCAACAAGGCCACACCTCTTAATAGTGCCACTCCCTGGGCCGAACATATACAAACCGCCACAGTAGCCGATCTATAAACTGATGACATCACCTCTAAAATGGAATACGTAGCTGATGTATAAACTGATGATGTCACTTCATGGTGTGGTTAAGGGGAAAGAGGGAGAGAGAGAGAGAGAGAGAGAGAGAGAGAGAGAGAGAGAGAGAGAAGCAGACTGAACATGGCTAGGAGAGAAGCAGGAACAGAGCAGAGAGAAGAACATGGAAAGAGGAAGCACAGGAGATCAGAGGGAGAGTAAGGGAGAGGAATACAGAGAGATGCGGGGGAGGGGAGACAGAGAGAGGAACAGTGAAATAACCGGAAAGAGCAGGGTTATAAGGAGTGCTTCGGTATGCTAATGGGCAACACAGGTAGCCATTTGCCGCTCTGCCAGTGACATGGAAAATGGCTTCTTTTAGAAGAGAGAACCAGCTTCACAAGTTCCTGAGGAATGGTAGCTTTTATCTAACCACCTCCTAGAGTCCAGGCCAACCTTCTAGATATCTGCCTTCTGGAGTTTTAGGGACTGCAGTTTCCTTTGGACTTAACAGCTGAAGTCATGGCAGTTAAGTGTGGCTGCTCTTTGAGAAATCCACGCCCACACTCTCAAAGTGCTCTATTCTTCCCCGACTAGCTTTCTATTCTGCATGAAGTCTGACTCTGCTTCATGCTGGTTTATCCTGAAATTATTTTCTTCATTGAAGCCAAGGATCTGGTTTTATCTGAGTCGAGGTCCCCAAAAGATTAAAGAAACTCCTCAGGGGTGCTTGCCTCTCTCTTTGCTGCTTCTGCCAATGACAAAAATTCTTGCATATATTACTTGATCCAACACTGTCCTGTCAGAGACCCGACATCTTGATGGAACGAGGTTTCTTACTCAGATGATAGCATATGAATCCTAGGCATCTCACTGATGTGGGCTATTATTTCTTCTCTTCAGGAAGGCGAGGAAAACCCTGCTATGGTTACAATAAACTATGGGATAAACTTATAGATAGAGACACGTCTGTTTCTTTAAGAGTTGATCCAATAACTCTGTAAGCTAAAGACCACTCCTCAGGAAGACTGGTTCACCCGAAGCTGTATAAAAGAGTTAGGAGGAACAACTATTCCTTTAGTGAGATGAACTTTTCCCTCCCAGAATTCCCTCCTCAGGGCCGATGCTCCAGGGCTGTCCGTGAGGCTGTGTTGGAGCAGCCTGCCTTTCTGAGTGGTGCTTCAGGAAGGTGTAACTTTCTCTTTTTTTCCTCATGGACTTTCTTTTGAGTGATGACCAGAGCTAAGTAGGGTTTTCTGGTACTCTGGGGTTCCTTATTCTTTCTCTAGAGCCCCTTCTTGGCTATGTAGCTGCTTGTCACCATGTGGCCGCTCTCTTTGGTGGCTTAACTCTTATGTCTTGGTTCCCTATCTGGGATGAACAGACATTTGTTCATGTCCTCCAAGGACAAGTTTCATACAACACTTAATTCTCTTTCTCCCAAGTTTTTGATTACAGACGTGATATTGTGTCCAATTTGTACAGTACTGAGTATTGAATCCAGGAGCATGCTGGGAAAGTGCTCTGCAATGGAGCTAAACCCCTAGTCCAGTAATGAACTCTTGAATTTTATACTTCATCTGTGACTGACTTTATCTAGGACCCTCGCATAATTATCAGAGGGACAAAACAAACAAACAAACAAACAAACAAACAAAACCTCTATATCGGAACTGGGGGTGAGGCTCAGTGGTAGAGCACTTGCTGCACACAGTGAGGTCTTTGGTTTAATCCCTAGTACCCAAAAATAAAGAAAAGAAAAGAAAGAACCCCCACGTTGTAGTTCTACAGACGCTTTTTCTAGGTAAAGCCTTTTACTTTTTATCTACGTTATGATCAAGCAGAATTGCATATAAAAGATTTTGTTACCATCTGTTTTTAAGTGGTTCAAACTATGTACAATGTAGCTTAAAGGCTGGCGCTCAGGGATAGATGTCTGATTAACCACAGCTTTGTGTTATCCCTCGATTTGCTTGGATATTTAAAATAAAAAATTCAAGTGTAATATGAGATAGGCCTTTATTTATTTATTCAGACAGGGTTCATTTATGTTACTCTGACTTTCCTGGAACTCTCTACATAGCCCAGGCTGGGCTCAAACTTACAGAGATCCACTTTCCCCTGTGCACCATAACAGCTGGCTTGAGGTACTGCTTGCTTTGAGTTCTCCTGGTCTAGACACAACTGGCTTGTCCTATATTGACATTTCTTAGTGTTGGGGATTCCCACAGATGGGGGTGGGATTTTCTTCCACATGTACTGGAGGCTTTCTCTGAGGATGCCATATTGTGTCTTCTTGTCATAGCTCTAAAGATAAGGCTAGAAGCACAGAGTATCTGTGTAAAAAAGAAACCATGGGAAGCATATTAATCTGTTTCGGTTTTGAATGTGTTAGAGACCCTGTTCCTAAGCATTATTTAATTAGAATCTAGAAGCACTGTGAGAGTCAGAGTCCACGTAAGTAAGGAAACACTGGAGGCTGACACAGACAGTTGCAAGGCAGTGCTGGAGAGAGGCTGCCCAGGCTCCTTATACATGAGGCTTAAGCTTTCCAAAGACGATTAGAGAGGCTGGAGAGACGGTTGACCTCTTAGGCGTGTTTATTGCTCTTGCTGAGAATGGGGGTTTGTGGGCATACAGTTTCTGCAGCCCATTTTAATAAACTTTCAGCCTCTCCTCTTGCCCACCACCCACCAGAGGAAGAGAAAAGTTATTAGGATCTGGGGGAAGTAGACCTGTTCAGCAATAGTTCTTTAGAAGTGAGCTCAATCGTCTTTGGCAGGAGTTTAGTCCCATAGCAAACACCAAACAGCAGCTTCAGAGCAGTCCTCTAGGCAGGCAGACACCAGGCACAACCCAGCAGCTGCAGTCCAGTCCTTACAGCAAGCAGACACCGTACACGGACCAGCAGCTACAGGTCAATCCTGTAGAAACCGCCAGGCTGGTCCACTGGCCTGAGGCCACAGAAGCGGCAAGCTGCCGAAAGAACCTCACGAACAGTTCTTGGGCAAGTTTCTCTCAACGGCAGCATTATCACAAGATGAGCTCAACAATGCTATGTAAGGTGAACCAATACATCTATGTCTTAGCAAAGAATAGCAAGACAGAGAAAGCAAACCAATGCTCAATGCTCGTCTCACACTGTGGCGTCACACTTTCATACAGATGAAAGTCACAAATCTTTTTTTTGTTTGTTTGTTTTTTTTGTTTTTTCGAGACAGGGTTTCTCTGTGTAGCCCTGGCTGTCCTGGAACTCACTCTGTAGACCAGGCTGGCCTCGACCTCAGAAATCCGCCTGTCTCTGCCTCCCTAGTGCTGGGATTAAAGGCGTGCGCCACCACTGCCCGGCAAAAGTCACGAATCTTTTCATGTGTCTGTTATATCAAAATATCTTTTCACCTGTGTCTGCTTCAGGAAAACATCATTTGATATAACTGACTTTCCAAACAAACCAGAAGATTCCACTTCAGGGGTTTGATTCCCAGCACCCACGTGACAGTTCATAACGACCTGTAACTCAAGTTCTGGTGCATCTGGCACCATCTTCCAGTCTTCAGGAGCTACTGCATATATATGAATAAACTCACTCAAGTAGCTTAGGAAGGGGGAAAGATGACAGACAGAAGGAATTTAGTGCCTATTGAAAATGGCAAGAGTCTTCCTAAACAGTTAGTCGGGACTGGAGGGCAGTGATGGCACACACCTGTAACCCTGGCACTCAGGAGGCAGAGGCAGATAGAAGTCTGTGGCAGGAATTTCCTGCCCAATGTATTTACAGTAGAGCTCTGTCATTGGACAGAGAAGAGGGAGGCGGAGCTAGGAGTTGGGAGGAGAGAAAAACCCAGGGAGAGAGGAGGACAGGAGGGGAGGCAAGATGTCTTTGGATGTCACCGTCATGTCTCTAGCAGTCTCAGGTAGTTATTCATATTAAGGTTAGGTAATTAGGATAACAATTCTAACTGTGTGGGCATCTTGTGTATTGAGTATTTGCTAATACATAAATCCATTGGTTAATCTTTAAGCTTTAGAGGTTTACTTTACTGGGTTACTGGAATGTGGGTCCTCCAACAACCAGATGGCTATGGCTGTGAAGGAACTAGCAGCTCCAGGGATTGAGCGAACTGGAGCTGAAACCACAGTGACCAGTCACTACTGGAACAAGCTAGAGGGAGCAGCCTCGGTAAAACCAGCTCGGGAGCTCTCGTCCTGCTGGAGAACTTTCCGAGACAAATGGGCTTAGGGTGGGAACATGGCAGCAAGGCTGGGGGCTAGCCGGACCGTTCCTTTTTTCAAATACCTCCCGCAACAGATGCCTGTGAGTTTAAGGCCAACCTGGTCTATACAGTGAGTTCCAGGACAGCCAGGGCTACACAGAGAAACCTTGCCTCAAAAAAACCCAAACCAGCCAACCAACCAACTACTACCACCAACAAGAACAACAACAAACTGGTCAGTTGGCTACCTAAAACTTTGGATCTGAAAATGGAACTCTTAATCAGATTAGCTTCTCTGGTTCGTCCCAGAGTCCGTTCATCTGGACAGGATCTAGGCAGCTCTCCTGCTTTTGTCAAGACAGAGGGCAGCTTAGGACATCTCCAGGGTCAGTCCTTTAGCGATGTTCTCCCAGGCAAGCTGTGTACTCCTCCATTTAATTCAAGAAAAGTGTATGGGAGCTTCTTTAGAGTCTCCTATCTGATTTCTGGATACACTTACAAAACACTTGATGGGTCTTTAGCAAGAAAACAGAGACGTGAAATGAAAGAAACAGAAGCCGGAGGAGTACGGCTGGACTGGTAAACAGCAATCGAGACAAACTTACCGGCAGTTTCAGAAGTATCCAGATGAGCCCAAAAGAAGGATCTCTGTAGGGAGACCCAGCTCAACACAGCTGCAGCAGCCTGCAGGTGTCCCTTCCCCTTTAGAGACTTCTGCTGTTCACATAAAGCCAGATCCTTAACTGTGCTCCAGAAAACAACTTCAGGATTAACCAGAGCAAAGCAAAGTTAGTGAGTTTAGTAAGTATTTAAATAGAAAGTTGCATAGGAAAAGGCTAGTACACACCCCAGGACCTCAGTGCAGTATACGTCTATGTAAAATGGATTTAAATATATATATGTATGTGTAAACTGTGTGTATGTGTGTTTGTGTGTATAATATACATATTCCTCTTATCAAAGGTCCTGATTTACAACACATTTTACAGATTATGCAAAACTTAAAATTTAAGTAGAGTTTTAAAAGTTAAGTAAAACTAGATGACCTGGTCTGTTTGTTTGTTTTTCAACCTTAAACATATTTTTTAAATGGTAAATGTAAAGTGGTTGTGCTGGCTAATTTTACATGAACTTGACACAGACTAGAGTCATTTTAGAAGACAGAACCTCAGTTGAGAAAATGTCCCTAGATAATTAGCCTGTACGCAAGCCCATGGTACATTTTCTTAATCATTGGTGTGGGAGGGCCCAGGTCTTTGTGGGTGGGGTCGTCCCGGAGCTGGTGGTCCTGGGTGCTATAAGAAAGTAGGCTAAGCAAGCCGTGAAGAGGAAGCCAGGAGGCAGCACCCTCTGGAGGAGCTCAAGCAGGGGGCAGCCCGGCAAACACAGTGCTGGCAGGCTTTCTCTTCTCCCTTCTCTCTTCCTTGCTAAGAGCTATTAGATCACATTTCTAAAGCTGGCCACCAAAGTCTATTCCCTTATTTGGCCACTTCCTCTTCCTGAGGCTGACCACCTAGGTCCGGCTGTCAAAGCACTGAAGTCCAGCTATCAAAGGCCCCCTCTTGGCTCACCTAATTAACATGCCCAGTTAAAATTAAACAGGTCATCATAACACAGAGTGTTCTCTCTTGTTCCCTTCCCCTTCTTCCTCATCCTCTGTCTCCTGTATTTTGCCTCTTATTCTCTGCCCTCTGTTCCTCTGGGGCAAATCTCCTTTGTTCTGAGAACTTGGTCTTGAGGTGTCCTGTGCTGACTCTGGTCCTTTCTACCTCCATGGCTTCTGTTTTAATTCCTTCCCTGAGGTTACTCTGCTGACTCCTTTGATACTGGACCATGAACTAAGCATTGTAAGATGGAATAAACCCTTTCCTTCCCAACTTGCTTTTGGTCACAGGGATAGAAACCCCAATTAAGAGTGGTTTTATGAGATGGACTGTTTAGACATAGGGTTCAAAGAGAAATGCTAATAGGGTAAAACTCAGGGTTACAAGCATCCTGTCCCTGAGTAAACACAGCTCATTTGTTGTTTTGGACATTCTGTTTGAGAAGTCCTTAGGAAAACACACATTGTCTCTGTGGGCAATTGTGTGGTTACTGTCACTTTTATTCAAGTCTCTTGAGTCTCAGCAGGAAAGGTGAATGGGCAGATTTTGTTTGCTGAACCTGGGATCTGAGGACCTGAGGGAACAGGGCAGACTCTGATGCTCTACTCCCTCAACTCCCCTCCCCGTGCCCTGAATAGGCTCTATTCTACACTACGCCTTCGCCTTCGTGTGTGGCTGGTCCCTCAGGGGGAACGGATGCCTCAGCAGGGGCCCGCAGAAGTACCCCTTCCCCCCACCAGATTACACCTAACTTATTCCTTCTCTCCTTATATTTTTATAAAACACAACACTGGCCAGATTGGGTTCTATAGCTGTGTTCTGGCATTCAATAAGAATAAACATATCTTATAAATTGAATGCAAATGTTTGTCACAGGAGGCACCAAATCACGTCCAAGAACAATTCAGGGAACAAAATGTATGTGAGGTAAAAGTTTCTTTGCCCCGCCGCCGCCCCCCAGCCTCTCTCACAGTTCCCCCAAGGCTTTGTTCACCATGAATTGTTCTTTTGACCTTGTTCCAGTTCCGACAAAAGGCGATTAGATCCCAGGGTGAGACACTTCTCTCCCTCTGTCCCCTTAACTTTTGCTATCTTTTGTTATCTGTGGCAGTCACTAAATCATCTCCTTTCCACAAGTAGTGAATCAAGAGCAACAAGTGCCTTTATCTAGTGTTTTGCTTTTTAAACAACATACCATTGATTATCAATACTTCCCATATTTCGATTGTTTATTTTATTTTATTTTTGGTTTTTCGAGACAGGGTTTCTCTGTGTAGCCCTGGCTGTCCTGGAACTCACTCTGTAGACCAGGCTGGCCTCCAACTCAGAAACCTGCCTGCCTCTGCCTCCCAAGTGCTGGGATTAAAGGCGTGCGCCACCACTGCCTGGCAATATTTCGATTGTTTAATTGATTGTTTTGTTGATCCTAGGCTAGTCTAGCATTTGCTATGTAGCCCAGGCTGGCCTTGGACTTTTACCCTCAAGCTTGTTTTTAACTATTAGTTTATCTTATGTGTATGGGTGTTTTGCATGCGTGGATGTCTGTGTACTGTGTGCACCTGGTGTCTGATGATGGCCTTGAACTTGTGGTTGTTGCCTCAGCTTGTGAAGAGCTAGGATGACAAATGTGTGCCCCCACTCCCTACATTTGGCTTTTAAACAATTTTAGTCAGCAGGGTTGTTGCCCCTGAGAGAAGCTTCTGTGTAGATACTGTTACTGGAGTTTTTAGGGCAAAAGGCTGGACTTGCAAAAGGCTACTCTCCCCCAGTATGCAGAACAGAGAAGTGATAGCAAGAACAGAGACAGGAGATTTAGTCCCTGTTTCTACAGGGGCAAGAGCGGCAGACAGAGGTCCAGTGTTGACACCAGGCCGTGTCCTGCTCTGTTACCCCACAGTGTGTGAAACAATGGTTTTCAGGCCGCTCTTTGCCCCGAGAGGCCCTGCTTACAGGCAGTTTAACTCACACCTCTATACAATGAACTTCAAGCTTATCCATCCCTACTACTTGTCTCCAGTTGCCCGGGACCCATCAACCTGTCCCCCTCCCAACTACATGTCCTTGATTTAAAAATAATTACGCTCTCACATAATACATCCCAATCACAGTTTTCCTCCCTCTCCCCCCAGCCCCCACCCCACCCTGTTTCTCTTCAGAAGGGGGTCCTCTCAGGGATATCAACCAAACTTGGCACATCCAGTTGCAATAAACTAGGCATTACTTTTATTAGCCTTCATATTAAGACTGAACGAGGCAACACAGTAGGACAAGGGTCCCAAAAGCAGGCAAAGGCATCAGAGAGAGGCCCCACTGTGGGTCCATGTTCTGCTTCTCTTCGGGTGTCAGGGGGCCAATACACCAGCTCAGAGAGGACAGGGCAGGATGGCTCCAGAACGGGTGGGTCTGTAATCCCTTCCCTTCCGGGTGTCAGATGCTGCTGTCTGCCCGGCCAGGACTGGGTGAAGTAGAGTCCAGGAGGAGCAGGATCCCAGTTGGGAGTGAGTGGGGCAAAGAGGAGGGGAGAGAAGACCTTCTCCCAGGATCTCAGTGTCATGGCTCTTTTATATGAAGACCTTTTCAAATGATCTTTAATCAGGCAGCACTCTGAGATGATCTTGTTTACATTTCTTTATTGGGGGTGTGTTTGAACACATACACTTTATTCATGATGAACCAAGGATTTTATAGTTTTGGGAGAAGGGCATGAGACTATCCGGGGAGGGAAAGGTCATTGGCTGAAGGATAAGGCTACTGAGATGCCTCATAAACCTGGAGAGGTGCTCCAGGTGCGGGTTCATGACTGACTGCTTGTGGCCACCTGGCTGGAGATCATCTGGGTCATCCTGAGGCAGGCACAGAAACAGGGAAAGAGCTAGCTAGCTCTGCTCCTGCCAGTCTCAAGTTCTGAGATTTCAGGGGTTTGAACTTGCTCAACATCACAAGTTCTGTGCCAGTTCCTCTGGTGGCAAGGTCCATGTGCCCTTCTCCTCATCCTTCTGTTGGGAGTCCTGCAAAAGCACCAGGATGCACAACTGTAACACAGATGCTGAGGGTCTAGGTTAGACCCATGTAGGCTCCCTTGTGGGAAAAAAAGCCACGGTGGTGTCCTGGAGACTTTCCATATGGCGGGTCCCACAAACGGGGGAAAAAAGTCTGGAGATCCAAAGGCTGGAAGCTTTGGTGACAGTAGGCCCTGAAGACATGAGAAGGTCCATAGTTCCAAAAGGGTTTATTTTCATGGCAGATGGTAGATGGATCTGGATGTAACCCCCTAAGACTCAGGGCAGACCCAAGTTAAATAGGGAGGGAGAAAGGGGGGAGGGTCTGGGAAGAATGCTTAATTGGCTCCGCCCTTGGGCCTTCATTAGTATGTAAATTTCTCTGAGACCTGTAGTCATGCACTCAACCTGTGCACTTTGGGAGGGGTTGTAATGGCCTACATGACTGAACAATGTCAGGACTCCGGGTTCTGGGGCTGTGGCTGAACACCTGCTGTTTCTTGCTTGGAGTCCCGAGGTTCCAGGCCCATGCCCAACCAAGAACCAAGATACCCTTATACAGTCCCACACTCCCTGACTGTCCATTCGGTCTCAGTGAGCCCCTATGAATCCAGGTTTGTTGAATCTGTGGGTGTCCTTGACCCTTCTGGCTCCTCCTCCCCTCTCCCACAGGATTCCCTGAGTTCCACCTGATGTTTGGCTGTGGGTCTCTGCACCTGTTTCCATTAGTTGCTGGATGGAGCCTCTCGTGATGATCACAGAGTTATAGTAATAAAAACCACGTAGTATCGACTAAAAACAAAGAGGTTGATCAATGAAATTGAATCGAAGCCCCAGACATAAATCCACACATCTGTAGATACCTGGTTTTCGATACAGAAGCTAGAATTATCCAACAGAAAAAGGAAAGCATCTTCAACAAATGGTGCTGGTCAAACTGGATGTCTGCATGTAGAAGAATGCAAATAGATCCATCTCTGTCACCTGCAAAGACCTCAGTAAAAACAAGATACATTGAATCTGATAGAAAAGAAAGTGGGGAATAGCCTTGAATGCATCAGCACAGGAAACAACTTCCTAAGCAGAATTATCAATAATGCAGGCGCGAAGGTCGGTGATTAATAAATAAAACCTCATGATTCTGCAAGGCGAAAGACACCGTTTACAGGACAAACCGGCAGCAGTCGACAGAGTGAGGAAAGGTCTCAAGAACTCGACATCAACAAACCAAATGATTTATTTAAAAAAATGGGGTACAGAGTTCAACAGACAATTCTCAGCAGAGGAATCTCAAACGGCCTGGAAGCACTTGAGGAAATGTTCACTATTTTTTTTTTTTTCAAGACAAGGGTTTCTCTGTGTAACCTTGGCTGTCCTGAAACTAGCTCTGTAGACCAGGCTGGCCTCCAATTTAGAGTTCCTCCTGTCTCTGCCTCCTGAGTGCTGGTATTAAATGCAGACACCACCACTGCCCAGATTTTTAAAAGGTTTTCTTTAAAAAGAAAATCAGGCCGGGCGGTGGTGGCACATGCCTTTAATCCCAGCACTTGGGAGGCAGAGGCAGGCAGATTTCTGAGTTCGAGGCCAGCCTGGTCTACAAAGTAAGATCCAGGACAAACAGGGCTACACAGTGAAACCCTATTTGGAAAAAAAAGCAAAAGAAGAAGAAAGAAGAAAAAAAGAAAATGGTTATTATTAGTAGACCCCTGACTCCATCTAGTGCACATAGGTGTGAGGTCACACTCTGAGGCATGAGCAACCTCCCAAAGTTCACACTCCAAAAGAAAACTGACACTCCCTCCCTCATGTGTCACCAACCGCCAGTAGCTCTTCAGCTGCTGCTGGGGTCTGGGAGCCCCTCCCCCACCCGTGCTTGAGCTTACGCAGGAAGCCACAGCTGCTGTGATTAATTGTGCATCAGCCCTATCATGTTTACAATACAGTATTTCCCAGTGGTCCGTCCTGCCCATTCTCCAGCCCTTACACTCTTCCAGACCCCTCTTCTGTGACGGTCCCTGAGCCGTGGATGGGGACAAAGTTTCAATAGGTGTCCTATCTACGGCCGAGCTCTCACAGTCCCTAATTCTGGGCCATTTTGACCAGTATTTTCTCATTGTAAAGAGAAATTCCTCAGAGCAGGGTTGAGAGTCACCTATCTATGGGTAGTCTATATAAATATTAAGTAGGTAGTTAGTTGGGCAGTGGTGGCGCACACCTTTAATCCCAGCACTCAGAGGCAGAGGCAGGCAGAGCTCTGTGAGTTAGAGGCCAGCCTGGTCTACAGAGCTAGTTCCATGACAGCCAGGGCTATACAAAAAAATACTGTCTTAAAAAACCAAACCAAACCAATCAACCAAACACAAAAGAAGATATTTTCCTGGGTATGGTGGCACGCACTTTTAATCTCAGCACTCAAGATTGGTCTAGTCTACATAGTGAGTTCTAATGCAGTCAGGATTTCATAGTAAGACCTTGTCTAAATATAAAATAAGATAAAAAATAGTTTCATTTAACAAAATGCCATTAAGTTTCCCCAGTGGACTACGGTCTCTTTAGTCATGGAACTCTAACCAGGTTTATGCCAGCTATGAAATCCTTTGAGTAGAACAGGCTTCAAATCTAATCAGAAAATGACTGGCTATCCCTGTGGTCATAATTGCACAAGTGAGCACAACTTGCCTAGCAAGTTATCTTTAGTCAGTGTTCTATTGCTCTGAAGAGACAATGCAACCATGGCAACGCTTTCAAAAGAAAGCATTTAGTTGGGGCTTGTTTAAAGTTTCAGAGGTTTAGTCCACTATCATCAATGGTGGGGAGCATAGTGGCAGGCGGACAGACACAGTGATGGAGAAGTATCTGAGAGTTCTACATCTGGATCACAGGCAGCAGGAAGACTGAGCTACAGGACTTAGCTTGGGCTTCTGAAACACCAAAGCCCACTCCCAATGAAATACTTCCTCCATATGTATGTATATATATATATATATATACATACATATACACATACACACACACACACACACACACACACACACACACACACATATACACATACATATGAACTCTGGGCTCCTCCAGCACCATGTCTGCCTGCACGATGCCATGTTTCCACCATGATGATAATAGACTGAACCTCTGAAAGTATAAGCCAGCCTCAATAAATAAATGTTTGCATATATATGGAGAGAGAGAGAGAGAGAGAGAGAGAGAGAGAGAGAGAGAGAATAGAGATTTACTATGCAGTATATAATAATACATAGTCTAAGAGGTAACATTTATAATTAAAATTGGAATGAAAGAAACTGTATTGACTTACACAGAACTATCAGGGTTGGAACTACCTGGGAAATTGCTGCCAATGAAGCCACTGTACCTTGTGAAGTTTTTGTTATTCAATAAATTCTGACAATGTGGAAACACAAACATATTTACATTTATGACCTACCCTACTTATGACATCAGTGACCCCAGTTCCACCTTTAGGGCACTGGCATGAGTTTTAGATCTAAATAGAGAAGGAATGGAGAACTGGTCAGTGGCTGAAAGTGCTTGCTGTGCAACCATGAGGACATGAGTTCAAATCCCAGCACCCACATAACGTGATAAGCATAGGTCATGGGTCCCTGTAACCCTGGTGGTGTGTGTGTGTGTGTGTGTGTGTGTGTGTGTGTGCATAGGGAAGGGTGGACACAGGAAAATCACCTGGGCTTGTTGGCTGCCAACTGGAAAAACTGGAGCTCCAGGTTTGAGGACAAGCTCTGCCTCAAAGGAATAAGGAGGACTGTGGTAGAGGCCACGTGATGCCTTTGTTTAGCCTCTGCAGGCACACACACATGCACAGAGCACATACACAAATGCCTGTAAACACACACACACATATATACACTCACACACACACACTCACACTTATACACTCACACACTCACACATATACACTCTCTCACACACATACACACTCACACATACTCTCTCTCTCTCTCTCTCTCTCTCTCTCTCTCTCACTCACACACACACACACACACTCACACACAGGAGCTGAGGTGTCTTAGTTATGGTTTCCACTGCTGTGAAGAGACACCATGACCAAGGCAACTCTTATAAAGGCAAACATTTAATTGAGGCTGGCTTACACTTTCAGAAGTTCAGTCTATTATCATCATGGCGGGAACATGGCATCGTGCAGGCAGACTAAGTGATGGAGGAGCCAAGAGTTCTACATCTCTGCTTGGAAGGCATCTGCAAAGAGGCTGTCCTGGAGGGGGCAGAGCTTAAGCACTCCCACAACGATGCACTTCCTTCAAGAAGGCCACATCCATCCAACAGGGCCACACCTCCTAATAGTAGCGCTTCCCATGGGCCAAGCATATTCAAACCACCACACAAGGCATGCATAATTAAGTCATCCTGGTCTAGTGGTGGTCTAACCTGTCATTATCTCAGTTGTATCCTGCAAGGCGCTAGGAATTTTTTCTTATTGCTCTAAGGACAAAACTAGTTCCCAGGGGAAATTATGCTACAGGGTCCAACCTCATCCCCATGGATCTTTATTGGGAACTGTCTTTTCTGTGATGTTTTTGGAGACACTGGAATCCAATTTAGGACAAGAACACTCGACATGCTTTGCAAAGAATGGAACACCATTGTCATCTAGATACAAGCTCACTGAGTGTCCTGTGCTGATGTAAAGAAATAAACAGGTAACGAGAAGCAAAGGCAGTAGAAAAACAGAGAAGCCAGACTTTCATTTTGCTTTCAGTTATTTTGTGCACAGAAGTGAAGAGGCAATGCTTTTTAGTAAAGCAACTTCTAAGTGTCTGTTTAAACAGGATGAGTGTGCAGACATCTGCCTACCATAGCCATTGGATGCGGCGCCATACCACATCTCCCAGATTCAGAGCTCTTACTAAACCCTCGCCCCCGATCCTAGCACAAAAGGACCTTCCTAGTCTGCCACATTAATCTTGGGGGCTTATGGACCTTATGAGCAGCAATTCCATCTTCTGAGCCCTCTACAAATATCATCTGGGGAGGGATGCAGAGAAAGAGGAGATACAGGGGCCATATTTGTGCATAGTCAGCACCAGGTTGGAACCGTTCTGAAGTGTTCTTGGCTGTGTCAGCCTTTCCCTGGAATCTCTGGTAGCAGAAGAGTAAGGTGAGTGAAGAATTGTGTGTTGAATGGTGAAGTCCAGTGTTACACCTTCTTCTGGGGAGATAGTGAGGAGCCCAAGGAGCTCACAGGAAAAAGACTCCACAGGTCAAGTGGTGGTGGCTCATACCATTCATCCCAGCACTCAGGAGGTGGATCTCTGAATCCAAGGTCATCCTGGTCTACAGAGCAAGTTCTAGGACAGCCCCAGTTACTCAGAGAAAATCTGTCTCAATAAAGTGGTCCTTGTTACCTTCAAAAGAATCCAGAGAAGGCACACAGACAAAAATGGAGAAGACAGCTAGAGTTTATTCCAGAGTAAAGAGAAAGATGAAAGAGTGAGCAGTGGCCTAGGGCCTTGTTGTCCTAGTCAGGCTCTGTACTATTTCTATAATCTCTAAAGCAAGCAGCCTTTCCCAAGGTTGTTTCCTGTACAGATGACTGACAGGCTTGTTTGGTGTGGTTGCATTAGGAGGGTTGATAATATATCTCCAGCTGTCAGTCTATTGAAACAATTGAATCTCAAAGTCACAGCCCCCTTATGACGGGGACAGCAGAACCATTCTCATGCAACGTATTCCAGAGGGCAATGAAAATGAGACTATGTTGGGTGGCTTTTACCGGCAGCCCAGGAATCTCCGGCTGGGAGAACGGACAGGCTGAAACTCTGGTGCTGGCCAGAGGAAGAACTTACCTATCAGCAACTGATTTCACAGTTCTGATAACTCATTAAACAACCTTGCAAGACAGATCAGAACAGGGGCATTGATGGGTAGAGCTGTACTTTGATCAGGGCTTTTTAATTATGCACACAAATTGCTCTCTATTGAGACCTAAAAGTCATGTCAGGATCCTGAAGATAGACTTAGGGTTTGGTATCTCCGGGGCCCTTCATTTGTTCCTTATCCCAATATGACCACATTGACTATGTATCTCTTCTCTGCTTTTCAATATTACTTCTCTTAAATTGGTATCCTAAGAATGGTGGCCTAGTTTGTTGGGACAGAAAGAGACCAAGCCTCTGTCGTAAAAACATTGATAAAAGTGACACTCCAAGCCCTCTGAGCGTACTCATGGAGTCTCAGCACACCAAATGACATCCTCGAGTCTTGTAGGCAAAATAAAAATGAAAGCTGGTGGCTGTGTCTGTGGAAAACACAACGTGAAGTGTTATGATAGCTGGGACAACAGCCAGGCTCTAACTTGTTGCTCCTGGCACCCAAAGCAATTTCGAGTTTGTATCTGTCTGTCTGCTCTGGAGGCAAGCAAGGCCAAGGATTAGTAGACTGTCATTTGTTCCCACCAGGAGCTGTCCACTGTATTCCCTGCCTGTGGAGCAGGAAGTCACTCTGATGGATGATACTGTTTGGTGTGATTCAGGAGAGATCCGATTTAGCTGCTGAACTTGTCTGGGAGGCGCAAGATAAGGAAATGAGTGTGGTTCGTTGTTCCCAGTTTAAGGAGATGGGCTGACGCAAACCGGCGTTGGTTGGCATAATTTGTCCATTTTCATTCTGGATTTGAAAGCAGCTATCCTGATTGCTAGGTTAGCTAGCTAATAAGTGAAGGGACTCTAGCCATACTGGGCGTGGCAAAGGGGGATGAAGGGGGTATAATGGATCCATGTTAGGATGAAGCGTTTCATTTTAATCAGACATATTATTAAGTGAGCCAAAGGGGCTTTTGATTGCTGGACTTCGATAGCTGGACCTCAGTAGTCAGCCTCAGGAGGAGGAAGTGGCCAAATAAAGGACTAGACCTTGGTGTCTAGCTTTAGGGATCTAATCTAACAGATTTTAGCAAGGCAGGGGGTGTTGGGTTCGGGATGAAAGCTGAGAAAATTCACTTCAAAGCCGGAAGCTTCAGGGAGGCGGTCAGCTCGGGATCTGAACCTGTATTGCATATTTAAAGGGAGAAACTGCAAAGCAAGGGGGCTTGGGTGACCTGTAGGGGTCATCCGATCATATTTTGACATTATAGGTTAAGCAGAGGAGTATCTGTTAGAGACTGGGGCTTTACCAGGACACCTGGCTTCAAGGCCCTTAACTCATTCCCTTAGACACTCACTCCAGAATCCAAGGCCCTCGTCCTCCTAGACACTTGGTCTGGAGCTGGAGTGGTGAGGGAGCGAAGGAGCTGGTGAGCTGCCTGTAGTTACTGAGGGCTTGGCGGGCATCGGTTACCTATTTTTACAGCTCAGGTACCTTGGCTAAGATAACAGCAAGTTTTATATTCGTTTGCCAATTTAACAGGCAATTAAGAAAATATTTGGAGGGACAGGGTAGGATCAGGTCCCGAGACTAGGAATGTGAATCTAGTTTGACTGTTAGCAAAATGGGAATGTTGCTTTGGAGAAGGCTGGGCTCTGGTGGCTGTTTCCTTACCAGGGAATTGGGGAGAGGGGAGGGCCTGCCAGAGCTCTGTTAGCCATGCTTGTGCCGGCTAGAGTCCCTTCAGTTGTTACACAGCTAGCCTAGCTGAATCAACTCGTTAATGGTTTGGTGAGAGATCTCTGCCTCCCCACACATATGCACACGCTCACATATCCACATAAGTACATATAACACATGCACAGTCATCACCACCACCATCATCATCACCATCACCATCATCACCATCACCACCACCATCATCATCACCATCATCATCATCCTCATCAAACCAGATTTGCTTGCCTACCAATTTAAGTAACGTTTTTAGCGTTGCCAACTGTAATTGTATAGGTATGAGAAACTATGCGCCTCTTCTCTCTCGCTGGTTCCTGTGAGGAATTGATATTGAATAGCTTTTATTTTCTAATTGACACATGAAGTCATGTAGTCCAGGATGGAGACCAGCTTGCTATATGGCCAAACACGAACTGCTTCCATCTCTCAAGTGCTAGCACTCCAGGCCTGCGCCACCATGTCCCGTTTATGTGATAGTGGGGACCAAACAAGTGTCTTGTGCATGCCCGGCAGGCTCGACTCTACCAGTTGAACCACATCCGCAGGCATCGAATAGTCTTTCGATGATCTAAGCGTGCACTCTAATGTTACTGCGTCATTTTGTGTTTTAATATATGATCACTTTCAGATAGAGGCAGAAAATTAGATGGCTGTACCATTAGTGCTAGTACAGATTTATCTACGTGAAGAGCCTCGACAGGAGAAAGATATGCTCCCTCTGACCCACAGTAGGTGAGTAGGGGCTTAACTGTGCTGTTAGTAGTGTCTACACAGTGAGAAGCTGTTTTGTGGTTGTATGAATTACTTTCCTATTGCCGTGATGAAACACCACGACCAAGGCTACCTTGGGAAGGAAGAGTTTATTTGGATTAGAGTCCATGATGTTGGGGACAGTGTGGCCTCTGGAGCAGCTCAGAGCCTACTTCTTCAATGGCAGGCACGAAGCAGAAAGGATAAACTAGACACATTTCGAATCTTTAAACTCTCAAAGCGCAGGCCCAGGCGACATACTTCTTCCATTAAGGCCATAGCTTCTAAACCTCCCCAAGCAGCGCCACCTACAGGGACCAAGTACTCAGATATGAGCCTCTGGGGGATACCCTCATGTATGGGCCTCTGGGGGATATCCTCATGTATGAGCCTCTGGGGGATACCCTCATGTATGGGCCTCTGGGGGATATCCTCATGTATGAGGCTCTGGGGGATATCCTCATGTATGAGGCTCTGGGGATATCCTCATGTATGAGGCTCTGGGGGATATCCTCATGTATGAGGCTCTGGGGGATATCCTCATGTATGGGCCTCTGGGGGATATCCTCATGTATGAGGCTCTGGGGGATACCCTCATGTATGAGGCTCTGGGGGATATCCTCATGTATGAGGCTCTGGGGGATATCCTCATGTATGAGCCTCTGGGGGATATCCTCATGTATGAGCCTCTGGGGGATACCCTCATGTATGAGGCTCTGGGGGATATCCTCATGTATGAGCCTCTGGGGGATATCCTCATGTATGAGGCTCTGGGGATATCCTCATGTATGAGGCTCTGGGGGATATCCTCATGTATGAGGCTCTGGGGGATATCCTCATGTATGGGCCTCTGGGGGATATCCTCATGTATGGGGCTCTGGGGGATATCCTCATGTATGGGCCTCTGGGGGATATCCTCATGTATGGGGCTCTGGGGGATATCCTCATGTATGGGCCTCTGGGGGATATCCTCATGTATGGTGCCCTAATGGTAAACATTGCTATGTAACTGGGAGTTTTAAATCTACTTTGGCATGCATGTACGTTGCAAGATTATCAAGATTTTATTTTTTTAAATCAATTTTTAAAAAAGATTTTATTTACTTGTTATATATACATGATGAGTACACTGTAGCTGTCTTCAGACACACCAGAAGAGGGCGCCAGATCCCATTACAGATGGTTGTGGCCACCATGTGGTTGCTGGGAATTGAACTCAGGACCTCTGGAAGAGCAGTCAGTGTTCTTAACCACTGATCCATTTTTCCAGTCCCAAGATTCTATGGTATTTATTTATTTATTTATTTATTTAGGATAATTGCTTATAGAGCTGGAGAAATCACTCAGTAGTTAAGAGAGCTTCCAGCTCTTCTAGAGGACCTGAGTTTAGGTCTCAGCACCCATGTGCTCACTGCCTATAACTACAGCTTTAGGGAATATGACACCTTCTTTGAGGACCTCTGCACCCCTCCACATATTTACACATAATTAAAAATAAAATAAGTTTTTAAAGAAAGATAATTACTTATGTTTTCTGAGGTTTTCGCAAGGCTTTTGGATACTCAGAAAAGGGTCCTTTAGGTATCTATTTATGTTGAAGTCTTTTAAATGACCACTTTATAAACAACTATAATTTCAAAGTGATTCAATTACATTTAACACCCAGTGTAGCTATGATTAAAAATGTATGCACCCATGGAATAAAAATAATAAGAAATGAAGAATAGCTTTAAAATATGTGTAGGGCCAAGAATGTGTGTAGGGCTCAGCAAGTAATGATGCCTGTCGCTAAGTCTGCCGCTCTGAGTTCAATCCCTGGGACTCACATGGAGGAAGAGTTTTCTGGATCACTGACTCCTGTCAATTGTTCTCTGACCTGCATACATGTATAGTGGTACATGTGCAGCCTCACAGGATAAAGAAATAAATTAAAATGTATATACCTATATGTCTAAAGTCTATATAAATGCTATATAACACTTTCAATTTAACAGCATAGAAATCTAATACAATAAAAGCATATGAGAAGCGTTCTCTTTCATACAATATTCTTGGATGGTCAACATGGAAAATGGCAAGAAAAAAAGAGATTTGTTGTTTTCATCTTTATTATATCTAACCAACATGATTCAGATAAACTCATGCACTTGGGAAATCATAGTAGTTAAAACCTGATCTGTGTGTATTTGCCATGACTAAATTAGAATTGAGTTATTATATGAGATACACATGTACCAGAAAGCATGTGCTACAAGCTGTCTTCAATTAATAGGATGTCTAAAAGCTGGATTTCTGTCTGTGCTGTAGATATATGACCCTAGCAAGCCAAAGATTATGAATTTTGCTTTAAAAGAAAATATGTAGGTACACACACACACACACACACACACACACACACACGTACACATTTCTTATTCTGTAGCAGGACATAAAAAGAGAGCCAATGCCTTGTCAATGAGTCTGAAGAGAAGGATGCTTAGAACTTAGAGGATGGGTTTATAAGAAACATTAAATATTAGTCTTTTATATCAAATACTATAAAACTTTTATTTACTACTATGAATATATTTATAATTCAATCTCCCCACATTGTAAAATGTTTACACAAACCTTTTACTGATCCTCACCTTGTAAATAGTTATGAAAAAATTTTAATTTCCACCATTTGGTAACATGTATGGAAAACTTAAAACATAGTTTGACCTTTATTTTATGTGTATGTGGGTTTTGCCTGGGTGTATGTATATGTACCACATGTGTGACTAGACTCCACAGAGATCAGAAGAGGGCATTGGCTATCACAGAACTGGAGTTACAGAAGGTTCTGAGCGATCATGTAGATCCTGGGAACTGAACACTGGTCCTGCAATCTCTCCAGCGCTTTTGCAAGACTTACTAAGAGTTTTGTTTATACAAATGTTGGTACGTTCCCAAGACTTGAATACTCACCCTTTCCCACTTTCCTTCATTGCTTTTGCAGCAATTCTTTTAAAACCAACCAATCAACCAACCAACCAATCAACAAGCCAGCCAACCAACCAACCAACCAACCAACCAACCAACCAACCAACAAGCCAGCCAGCCAGCCAACCAACCAACCAGCCAGCCAGCCAGCCAGTGAACCAGTGAGCCAGCCAGCCAGCCAGCCAGCTAGCCAACCAACCAACCAACAAACCAACCAACCAACCAACCAACCAACCAAGACTGAGATCTTTCCCTCCAGGAAGTGAGTAGAAAACTTGTGAGGATAAACACCTGCTGAATTTCCTGGTTGAGCTGCTCACCTTTCTGCTTCTGATCAGAAAGAAAGTTTTGCCATGTGGAGGAGCTTTTTGAAACCCAGAAATTAATTTCTAGTATGGTCATTTAAAGCAAGAACAAACCAAACTTCACCTGCTCCTTCCTGTTCAACAGAAGGGTACCCTCAGAACTTACTGTACAGACACAGTAACAAGGGAGGGGAAAGACATACGGAAATTTTGTCTTAAGTATCTCTTACCAGACTTTTAGTTTTACAAGGGAAGAAATTTCTTTACTGGTCACTACTGACCCAGTACAGGATTAAAAAACAAAAAAAAAAAACCGAGATTATCTGCCTGGATTCATGTTTAGCTTCCAGAATTTATGATAGATATTTGTTATCTTCAAGGTTGTCTTGAAGTAGGTACTCTCAGCCAGTGAAGTTCTCAGGCCAGGCAAACACACATTACTCTAGGCCAGGGGATGAAAGGGTCCTAAGTACAGAACAAAGTTCAAGATTAAAACTGCCTGTTCAGTCTAGCTTGTAAAACTTGATTACTTGGGAGTCAAAGGCATAGTAAGGTTAGTTATATTGTTTTCTTAAAGGCAGGATAAATTTAAACAAGTCGAGTACACAGCAGGAAAACAGGCTGAGTACATAGTTTTAAATGGTCTCAAATCATATGAATATCTTGGTGGCAAGGTCTGGCAAAAGTTAAGTTCTGAAGACCAGCTGATGAGGCATTTCCAGAAACCATTCCCGCAGCAGCCATGGCTGAGTGACATCAGGATATAAAGGGAGAAGCCAAGGGGCTCAGTCCAGAGAGCACAAGTAAGGAAGGAGCAGGGACCTAGTCTGGTGCAGGAGGAGAGGCCAGAGCAGCAAAGGGAGAATGGGTTAAGCCAGCTAGAGACTGAACCATGGAGGATGGCTTTGGAATACGGGGGTTTTCCAGGTGCACCTTTAGATTTTGGGAGCCAAGTGTCATATAACAACATGGGACCCACTGCTCAGCTATTAATCAGAATGTTAGCACAGTGACATTATGTGTCAGGAAGGTCACAGTGTGGGCATGTGGATGAAGCCATCTCTTCTGAAGCCTCTTGAGCCTATGGGAGAAGAGGGTTTCTGAATGTTCTCTTGTCTGAATGTGGGGTATGGGGATCTCTTACATCTGATATCTTTTTCTCAGAGCCTCATTGAAATCTTACCATCTCTGTGTGGCTTCTAAGTGCCAGATTGTAACATACACCCTCAGGAGCCATGCTGCTGTTGCTGACCTTGGCTCTCCTTGCCGGTCCTACCTGCAGGGCCCAGAGTGAGTACCTGAGCCTTTGTGGCCTTCACTTTCCCTGTCCTGTACTAAGCACAAGGGCCTCTGAGGGAAGGAGTGGTCCTGAACACTCTCCTAATGTCTCACTTTCAGATGTCCTGGGGAATAGTGGCGGCACTTACTTCTATGTTCACGGTGAAGACCAGGGGGAACTTAAAGGCATGAGAATCTTCTTAACAGCAATAAACCTCATCAAAGGGTAAGTAGGACTCCGGTTCCTGGGTTTCCCTGCAGCACCCCTCAATTGGACCCACTTCCTGTGGCTTACCTAGAAACCTGATCTGAGCAAGCCTACTCAGGACTGTAATACCCAGGCTTGATTAAGACTGGACAGTCCTCAGAGATACAGGTGGAGAAGGACCTCCAACTTTCTTGTTCAGAAAGGACCATAGAGGCTTGAAGAGTCTCTCTTCCAGGTGGTTGTGGTGGCTTTAGTGCCTCTTGGTAGTGACAGAAACTGATCACATGTCTGAGAAGTCTTCACAAGGCATAAAATGAGAGTTCTCTCCGTCACTCGGAACCTTTGATTCACTCCAGAAAGGTGGTCATTCCCTTTGGACAGGCCAGGTCTTGACTGGCCTCCTCAGTGTCTGACTCTTGAGATCTGTTCTCCTAGATTGTCACTAAGACCTTTGTTACTATTTCCCAACTTGGTAAATGCAAACACAGTCCCCCAAGATTAATAGAATTTCAGAGGAACAATGAATATTCTTTTTTTTTCCCTCAGACAGGGTTTGCTCTGTATAGCCTTGGCAGTCCTGGAACTCATTCTGTAGACCAGGCTGGCCTCGAACTCAGAAATCCGCCTGCCTCTGCCTTCCAAGTGCTGGGATTAAAGGCATGAGCCACCACTGCCCAGCATGAATATTCTTTTAGTGTATCTTCTGTGCAATATTGAGGTTATCTTAATTCTTAAAACCTTTGATGTTGGGTGAATGGGGAGAAGGCTCGGTGGATAAAGTGTTTGCTGTGTGAGTGTGAGGCCCTAAGTTTGGATGCCCAGAACCCATGTGAAAGCCAAGAGCAGCAGCATAGGACTGTACCCCTAAACTGTGTGAGCAGAGATGGGGGGCCTGAACTGCCCACAAGCCAGGGTCTTACTCAAAAGGCAATTCCAGGTTGCCATGGAGACTGCCTAACAACATGAGGGGCATGTCTGGGAAAAAGACAGGGAAAGTAAGAGCGAACATTTGCTCTGCAAACATGAAGGCCTGGGTTCAGATTCCCAGAAGCCATAGAAAAGGAAAAGGTGTCTGGAAGGATGGAGGTGGCTGTCAGGTAAGCACTGGGGTCAGTGACAGGAAGATCCCAGGAGTCCTGGCCAGCCAGTCTAGCTGTAACACAGTCTCCATTCAGTGAGAAACCCTGTCTCCAGGCAATAAGGCATATGGCCATAGAGGAAGACACTGGTGCCCAACTCTAGCCTTTACATGCCCACACATGCATCGCAGACAGACAGACAGACAGACACATGCAGAATACACACACACACACACACACACACCGTCATCATCATCATCTTCATCATCTTCATCTGCATACTCAGTTCAACACTGACAACATGAAAATACTGTCTTGTTTCCTTCCATGGTGCTGGGAGTTGAACCCACCTCCCACCTCCACTAAGAACTTGCTACATGTGGGCTAAATGGATGAACATCTATAAATGCATACACATACACGTGCACAAAATGAATAATGAATCAATGTCAAAAATGACCAAACAGACCCTGTAACATGTGGCATAGTGTACTGAATATTACTCATGGTTATCTGAAATTCTAGTTGTATTGGACATCCTTCCTGCATTCTGTTTCTGATTTGATAAGCATCTTAATTTGCAAGCAAAGAAAGAAGCTGGCATTAGGAACAGTCCGGAAGATTTGGGGTGGTCATGTCACACCTTTGCTCAGTAGGACAGCTTCCAGGGCTCCCCCGTTACCCCTGTTCCTCCCTGACTACACAAGGAGAGAAGAGCTGAGAAGAGCCTGTCTCTCTGGTCTCTGCTCATAAGGTCTGTCTCGGGTATACTGATCTTAGCAGTGTGGCTCCTGCCTCATTTGGGGCTGATAAGGTAGAGGACTCCAGAGGGGGAGCTGTGAGTTGGGTAGAGCCTGCAAAACATTCCAGCTCTGGGTGGGTGCAGTAGCAGACATAGCTGCCCTGGTACAGGTGTCTGACCTGGGCAAGACTCTCTGAGGTCGTTTGAGGAGGGATGTGCCTGGAAGGGGAAGGATCCAGGCTGCCCCATGAGAGCTGGGCATTTCTGGAGACTGAACTGTGAACCAGGAACCAGAATAGATAGGATGCAGATGTGAGAAAAACTGGCGTCCTGAGGTTGTGCTGACTTGATCTCTTTCCAGCATGCAGCTGCAGTTTGGCAATTACTGGAGTGAAGTCTATGGATCCCGGTCACCAAAGTATAGAGAGTTCCTTCTGCAGGACGGAGAGCTCGTGATAAAGGTGGACGGCACTGCAAAGCTCTGCCTGACTTCCCTGAACTTCACTACAAACAAGGGGCATGTGGCCACCTTTGGTGTTAGAAGGGGCAATTCCTTCAATGACAGTGGAGGTGCAGACAAGTATCTAGTGACTGTCAATGGTGTGTATGCACCAGGCCTCTGTATCAGAGGGATGGGCTTCAAATGGGGAAACATCCATGATGACAACCATGGCCATGATGACAATGAGGAAAGAGATGGTGATGACAAAGGTGATGATGATGATGA
>NW_021621401.1:1874092-1875747 GCF_004785775.1 Grammomys surdaster | reverse complement strand
AAATCCTAAAGCTCAGGATTCCCCAAGAACTTCCCTTGCCTCCCCACTTTTTGGACCAAAACACACACTCTGAGTTAGGGATAGCACAGAGAGACCCTTGGTCAAATCAGCAAAACCAAGATCCCCAGAACGAGGGCAGTACCAGCCACTTCCTGTCTCAAAGCAGCCCAGGGCTACAAGGAGAGCTCAGTGTGTGCTGACCAAGCTGGCAGCAACTGGCTCTGCGAGGTCCTGTCTTACTGTGTCTGAGCAGGTGTCATTACCAGAGGAGCAGGTCTGTCCTCCTCCTCCTCCACCTCCTCTCCCTACTGTCCTGGTCACTGTCCTCCTTTACACCTCTAGGCTGCCTGGAAGGTGTTCCACACCCAACTGGGGATTAAACCTAGAGCCTCCTGCCTGCAGACAAGTGCTCTACACTGAGCCACATTCTTAGCTTACATCTGTCTGTCTGTCTGTCTGTCTAGCTATCAGACTATCTATCTATCTATCTATCTATCTATCTATCTATCTATCTATCTATGAGATAGGCTCTCGAACAGCACAAGCTCATCGACAAGGAAGAATGGCAAGCCTGCTTAGCATAGAAAACAAGTTTCATCCTGCCAGGCTCCAGAAATCATCAAAATCAGAGTTAGTCAGCAGCCAGGTGGCCTGCCATGGTCAGGAGAGTTCTCCAGCCACTGCCATGCCTTCCTTTCTCCCGGCACAGTGGCAGGTCCACACTTTGAAGAATTTTAGAAATGAATCTCACAGGTACTCCCATTTCAATTATAATATCTCTGAGTGCAAGTTGATGGGGACCATATATCTCAGGCCAATGAGTGTAAATTTCAAGTGCAGCTGTGACAGATGTGGCACCTTTGTGAGAGGTGTAAGGCCATGTGCATATCAAGGGAAGATTGCAGAAGAGGGTGATGCAAATCAGAGGAACTTTCTTCTCCATCTCAGTTAAGTGGATTCCCTGACTGTTGTCCGCGGACTCCAGGTCACTGCAACCTTCAATCGGCATTGAAAATTTAATAAACTAGGCAAGGCAGCACAGGCCTATAATCCAAGCTACTCGAGAAACTGATGCAGGAGGATTCAGAGCTCATAACCCTGCTAAGCATCTTAGTGAGGCCCTGCCTCAAAATATTTTTTTAAACACTATAATTCTTTGGCAGTTTAAAAGTCTTAATTTTTATATTTTGCATGCATATGAGTGTAGCCTGGGTGTAAGTATGTCAGCTTCAATTTTTAAGTTTTTTTTTAAAAAGCGATAAAGAGAGAAGGGGACAGACAGACAGAAAGAAAAGAGCTGGATAGATGGTGCACTGGTTAAGAGAGCTCTGGCTGGTCTTGCGGAAGACCTGGTGTGGTTGCCAGCACCCACATGGGGCAGCTCACCACCTTCTGTAGCTGCTGCTCCAGGGGATCTGACGCCCTCTTGTGGCACTAAGTGTGTATGTGCTATACATATACACATGCAGACAAATGCTCATACACATTTTATTAAAAAAAAGAAAAGAGGCTGAGACAGCTGGACATGTTGGCCCATGTCTGTAATGCTGGGATTTGGTAGAGGTAGGAAGGTCAGGAGATCACGTTTATTGTATTAGTCAGTGTACTCGGGAGTAGCAGAACTTACAGAATGATTCTCTCTTTCTATGTATACA
>NW_021621401.1:1872427-1874082 GCF_004785775.1 Grammomys surdaster | reverse complement strand
TGTATACATAGAAAGAGAGAATCATTCTGTAAGTTCTGCTACTCCCGAGTACACTGACTAATACAATAAACGTGATCTCCTGACCTTCCTACCTCTACCAAATCCCAGCATTACAGACATGGGCCAACATGTCCAGCTGTCTCAGCCTCTTTTCTTTTTTTTAATAAAATGTGTATGAGCATTTGTCTGCATGTGTATATGTATAGCACATACACACTTAGTGCCACAAGAGGGCGTCAGATCCCCTGGAGCAGCAGCTACAGAAGGTGGTGAGCTGCCCCATGTGGGTGCTGGCAACCACACCAGGTCTTCCGCAAGACCAGCCAGAGCTCTCTTAACCAGTGCACCATCTATCCAGCTCTTTTCTTTCTGTCTGTCTGTCCCCTTCTCTCTTTATCGCTTTTTAAAAAAAAACTTAAAAATTGAAGCTGACATACTTACACCCAGGCTACACTCATATGCATGCAAAATATAAAAATTAAGACTTTTAAACTGCCAAAGAATTATAGTGTTTAAAAAAATATTTTGAGGCAGGGCCTCACTAAGATGCTTAGCAGGGTTATGAGCTCTGAATCCTCCTGCATCAGTTTCTCGAGTAGCTTGGATTATAGGCCTGTGCTGCCTTGCCTAGTTTATTAAATTTTCAATGCCGATTGAAGGTTGCAGTGACCTGGAGTCCGCGGACAACAGTCAGGGAATCCACTTAACTGAGATGGAGAAGAAAGTTCCTCTGATTTGCATCACCCTCTTCTGCAATCTTCCCTTGATATGCACATGGCCTTACACCTCTCACAAAGGTGCCACATCTGTCACAGCTGCACTTGAAATTTACACTCATTGGCCTGAGATATATGGTCCCCATCAACTTGCACTCAGAGATATTATAATTGAAATGGGAGTACCTGTGAGATTCATTTCTAAAATTCTTCAAAGTGTGGACCTGCCACTGTGCCGGGAGAAAGGAAGGCATGGCAGTGGCTGGAGAACTCTCCTGACCATGGCAGGCCACCTGGCTGCTGACTAACTCTGATTTTGATGATTTCTGGAGCCTGGCAGGATGAAACTTGTTTTCTATGCTAAGCAGGCTTGCCATTCTTCCTTGTCGATGAGCTTGTGCTGTTCGAGAGCCTATCTCATAGATAGATAGATAGATAGATAGATAGATAGATAGATAGATAGATAGTCTGATAGCTAGACAGACAGACAGACAGACAGATGTAAGCTAAGAATGTGGCTCAGTGTAGAGCACTTGTCTGCAGGCAGGAGGCTCTAGGTTTAATCCCCAGTTGGGTGTGGAACACCTTCCAGGCAGCCTAGAGGTGTAAAGGAGGACAGTGACCAGGACAGTAGGGAGAGGAGGTGGAGGAGGAGGAGGACAGACCTGCTCCTCTGGTAATGACACCTGCTCAGACACAGTAAGACAGGACCTCGCAGAGCCAGTTGCTGCCAGCTTGGTCAGCACACACTGAGCTCTCCTTGTAGCCCTGGGCTGCTTTGAGACAGGAAGTGGCTGGTACTGCCCTCGTTCTGGGGATCTTGGTTTTGCTGATTTGACCAAGGGTCTCTCTGTGCTATCCCTAACTCAGAGTGTGTGTTTTGGTCCAAAAAGTGGGGAGGCAAGGGAAGTTCTTGGGGAATCCTGAGCTTTAGGATTT
>NW_021621401.1:1869570-1872417 GCF_004785775.1 Grammomys surdaster | reverse complement strand
TCATCATCATCATCACCTTTGTCATCACCATCTCTTTCCTCATTGTCATCATGGCCATGGTTGTCATCATGGATGTTTCCCCATTTGAAGCCCATCCCTCTGATACAGAGGCCTGGTGCATACACACCATTGATAGTCACTAGATACTTGTCTGCACCTCCACTGTCATTGAAGGAATTGCCCCTCCTAACACCAAAGGTGGCCACATGCCCCTTGTTTGTAGTGAAGCTCAGGGAAGTCAGGCAGAGCTTTGCAGTGCCGTCCACCTTTATCACGAGCTCTCCGTCCTGCAGAAGGAACTCTCTATACTTTGGTGACCGGGATCCATAGACTTCACTCCAGTAATTGCCAAACTGCAGCTGCATGCTGGAAAGAGATCAAGTCAGCACAACCTCAGGACGCCAGTTTTTCTCACATCTGCATCCTATCTATTCTGGTTCCTGGTTCACAGTTCAGTCTCCAGAAGTGCCCAGCTCTCATGGGGCAGCCTGGATCCTTCCCCTTCCAGGCACATCCCTCCTCAAACGACCTCAGAGAGTCTTGCCCAGGTCAGACACCTGTACCAGGGCAGCTATGTCTGCTACTGCACCCACCCAGAGCTGGAATGTTTTGCAGGCTCTACCCAACTCACAGCTCCCCCTCTGGAGTCCTCTACCTTATCAGCCCCAAATGAGGCAGGAGCCACACTGCTAAGATCAGTATACCCGAGACAGACCTTATGAGCAGAGACCAGAGAGACAGGCTCTTCTCAGCTCTTCTCTCCTTGTGTAGTCAGGGAGGAACAGGGGTAACGGGGGAGCCCTGGAAGCTGTCCTACTGAGCAAAGGTGTGACATGACCACCCCAAATCTTCCGGACTGTTCCTAATGCCAGCTTCTTTCTTTGCTTGCAAATTAAGATGCTTATCAAATCAGAAACAGAATGCAGGAAGGATGTCCAATACAACTAGAATTTCAGATAACCACGAGTAATATTCAGTACACTATGCCGCATGTTACAGGGTTTGTTTGGTCATTTTTGACATTGATTCATTATTCATTTTGTGCACGTGTATGTGTATGCATTTATAGATGTTCATCCATTTAGGCCCACATGTAGCAAGTTCTTAGTGGAGGTGGGAGATGGGTTCAACTCCCAGCACCATGGAAGGAAACAAGACAGTATTTTCATGTTGTCAGTGTTGAACTGAGTATGCAGATGAAGATGATGAAGATGATGATGATGACGGTGTGTGTGTGTGTGTGTGTATTCTGCATGTGTCTGTCTGTCTGTCTGTCTGCGATGCATGTGTGGGCATGTAAAGGCTAGAGTTGGGCACCAGTGTCTTCCTCTATGACTATATGCCTTATTGCCTGGAGACAGGGTTTCTCACTGAATGGAGACTGTGTTACAGCTAGACTGGCTGGCCAGGACTCCTGGGATCTTCCTGTCACTGACCCCAGTGCTTACCTGACAGCCACCTCCATCCTTCCAGACACCTTTTCCTTTTCTATGGCTTCTGGGAATCTGAACCCAGGCCTTCATGTTTGCAGAGCAAATGTTCGCTCTTACTTTCCCTGTCTTTTTCCCAGACATGCCCCTCATGTTGTTAGGCAGTCTCCATGGCAACCTGGAATTGCCTTTTGAGTAAGACCCTGGCTTGTGGGCAGTTCAGGCCCCCCATCTCTGCTCACACAGTTTAGAGGTACAGTCCTATGCTGCTGCTCTTGGCTTTCACATGGGTTCTGGGCATCCAAACTTAGGGCCTCACACTCACACAGCAAACACTTTATCCACCGAGCCTTCTCCCCATTCACCCAACATCAAAGGTTTTAAGAATTAAGATAACCTCAATATTGCACAGAAGACATACTAAAAGAATATTCATTGTTCCTCTGAAATTCTATTAATCTTGGGGGACTGTGTTTGCATTTACCAAGTTGGGAAATAGTAACAAAGGTCTTAGTGACAATCTAGGAGAACAGATCTCAAGAGTCAGACACTGAGGAGGCCAGTCAAGACCTGGCCTGTCCAAAGGGAATGACCACCTTTCTGGAGTGAATCAAAGGTTCAGAGTGACGAAGCGAACTCTCAATTTACGCCCTGTGAAGACCTCTCAGACCCTTGATCAGTTTCTGTCACTACCAAGAGGCACTAAAGCCACCAGAACCACCTGGAAGAGGGACTCCTCAAGCCTCTATGATTCTTTCTGAACAAGAAAGTTGGAGGTCCCTCTCCACCTGTGTCTCTGAGGACTGTCCAGTCTTAATCAAGCCTGGGTATTACAGTCCTGAGTAGGCTAGCTCAGATCAAGCTGGAGAAGCAGAGGTCAAGAGGATACTGGGTAATATTGGGGTGGGGGTGAAGCCAGGAAGTCCTCTAAGGGCTCCAATGTGAGGTGGGTACAACCCGCAATTCCTGCAAGGAAGCCCTGCTCACCCTTTGATGAACTTTAAAAGACTTAGGAAGATCCGCACGCCCTTGAGTTCCCCCTGGTCTTCTCCTCGAACGTAGAAATAGTCACCGTCCTTATTCCCCAGGACATCTGGAAAGTGAGGCATGAGAAGAGTGTTCAGGACCACTCCCTCTCTCTGAAACTCTTATGGCAAGGACAGGACACTGGTGGTGAAGGCCACAAGGGAGGCTCAGGTACTCACTCTGGGCTCTGCAGGTAGGACCGGCAAGAAGAGCCAAGGTCAGCAACAGCATCATGACTCCTGAGGGTTCAGGACCCAGAGGGAGGTGCCAAGACTTCATGAAGCTCTGAGGAAGACATGGGATGCCAGAGGTCTCCAGGCCTCAATCGAGACAAGAGAACACTGGGGAACTCTTTCCCCATAGGCTCAAAAGGCTTCAGAAGAGCCCAAGG
>NW_021621401.1:1851154-1869560 GCF_004785775.1 Grammomys surdaster | reverse complement strand
TTTCCCCCTCTGGCCTTTCCTCCTGCCCCAGGCTAGGTCTCTGCTCCTTCCTTACCTGGGCTGAGCCCCATGACTTGTCCTTTTACAACCTGGTGCCACCCAGCCATACATTTAGTGGGACTTTGGTTCAATTTTGGGAAGAATGTGGAGGTGTATCCAGACATTAAGGCTGTTGCACTTCTGTCCCACCCAGTCCCTGAATAAACAAGCGTCTTATTTTGTGTCATCTGTCAAAGTGATCTGTTGTTGAGAACCTGGTCCTGGCATAGGAAGAATTTAGAGCTGAAGAAGTAGAGATGGGCTGGGCGGTGGTGGCGCACGCCTTTAATCCCAGCACTTGGGAGGCAGAGGCAGGCGGATTTCTGAGTTCGAGAGTTCGAGGCCAGCCTGGTCTACAGAGTGAGTTCCAGGACAGCCAGGACTACACAGAGAAACCCTGTCTCTTAAAAAACCACAAAAAAAAAAAAAAAAGAAGTAGAGATGGGGTTACACTTGGTGATTTCCACAAACTCAGGCAAAGCAAGGGTCCCAAGCCAAGGGACCCATGTTTGTCCCAAGTGCATGAGATGTGCAATCACAGGCACATGTCCTGTCTGTGATGATTTCACCAAGAGGGATGAGCCAAAGGCAGATGGATGGCTGCCTTTGGATACTATATCTGAAGAACACAACCCTCTCCTTCTTTCTGCTGAGTTGTCGTCTTCTGCATCCCTACTTTCCAGGGCTACTCCTTGCAGCTCCCACTGCCAGTGGAACACTGGCCAGGATTCCCAACACAGCCTTAGTCCTTCAGGAAGGCCTGAGACTGGCACTGCCATGGTACCTATTTACAGCTGAGATACCAAGTGCTTTAGCCCTGATCGTGGTCACAGCGGCTCAGTTTGGTCAGCCTTGAGATTCTTCATGGGATACTGGGATGTACAGGGTGGGAAGTTGTTCCATGGGAGTGCAGCCCAGGAGCCCAGGAAAGGAAGCCAAGAGAAAGCACAGAGGGCTGGGGATTTGGGCTGGGCCAGGAAGCCTCACCTTCAGGTTTACTGCTACTGTAAGGCCCTCCCTCTGTTTGTCCAAGGCAGCTTCCTGGGAAGAGGAGGAAGGGTTGGGGCTACAGGAATCAGGTCTAGGGATTTAGGTGGATCAAGCAGGGAGACAACATTGTTTGTCCATCATGGAGCTGAGAACAAAAGGTAGACGTTTACTTCACTGAACACATGAACAAACAGAGAGGAAGTGTGGGCTCAGGTCCTCCATGGAGACCTGGAAACCAGGCTGAACAAACACCTTTGTTCCCCTCCAAATAATGGGGTCAGAACCCAGCAGCCACCTGGTCTCCACTGACTAGATAGGCCACTGTCCTATCAAAGGGTTCTGCTGTTTCCAAAGACTGCTCTCCAGGAAAGGCTGCAGACATTGGCCCTGGAAGTACCCAAGAACCACAGGTTAGTTAAGAACACTTTTTGCTCCCTATAAGGGAGGGCCTGTGTGAGACCAGTGAACCCTAGGAGTTCCTCCATGTCAGGGAGGGCATCTGAGTTTGAACTTGTCCAGGGAATTGGATATTACCCAGAGCATGGGCCTTTGTTCTGGGAGCAACCATCTAGAGCTACTTGGAGCTGTGATGCTGTGGAGTGTTACTGCCCTCTAGTGGAGAAAGGCAGAGATGCGGGTACACGCCAGGCAATGCTGGCCCTAAGACTTCCTTCTTTGAACTTCATTAAGCTAAGGACTAGAATCCCTGGCCTGGAGGACCCAGCTAGGACAGAGGCAGGCACAGAGCTGTGGTGTGACTGAGTTTAGTTAAAATATGGCTCTGAGGAGTATAGCTGTGGCTTCTCACCACGCCCAGCTCCTCTCCCATCCTGCTCACTGGATTCCCAGAGGATCTAAAGGGGTGTCAGAGCAGGGTCTGTTTGCTAGGGCTCTAAACCTAAGAGTCAAGAGTATATACTCCCCATACACTCTATAATCCTGGTCCCCAGTCACTCTGGGGTCATCCAAAACCATTTATATATTGTGAGAGTTTAGCAAATATGGATTTATTATTATAATAAACATACCAGTAAATTCATTATTTAAGAAAAATTACTATTTAATCTATTTTATTTTGTATATAATTAATGTAAAATATTCATCATTTTTTATCTTATGTGTATGAATGCTTTACATACATTTTGTGTATGCCTGGTACTCTCAGATATCAGAAGAGGGCATCTAATCCACTAAAACTGGAGTTACAGATGGTTGGGTGTTGGGAACTCAACCCAGTCTTCTGCAAGAGCAACAAGTGCTCTTGACCACTGAGCCATAGTTACAGCCCCTCTTTGATTAATTTTATTGCTTATTATTTTTTTTAAATAGTGTCCCTATATAGCCCAGGGTAGCCTAAAAGTCATGGCAATCCTCCTGAATTGGGTTCTCGAGTACTGGGATCATAAGTGTGAAACGCCATGCCCAGATCATTCAAACCATGTTCAAGTGTACATTCAGTGCAGCCATTGCTTTCAGTGGATTCTGGAATTTTTCATTATCCCCTGTGGAATACAATAGCCAGCCTCAATACTTCATCTCATGTCTTTTAATGAGGTATTTTTTATTTTATGTGTTTGTTCTCTTATCTGTCTGACCTTTACACAGGGATGTGTTCCGTCTCGTTGCATGCACACAGTCATTGGTGCAGTTTGCTTCATAGCTTTGTCCAGCTTTCTGGGGCTTAGTAACCCTACCTTCCTTAGACTTCGTTATTCAGTTGTATTTTCCTGTTCAGGCTTAACCAACTTTATTGAGGTTATAACTCACCAGCAATAAAAAGCATGTATAAGCCAGGTGTGGTAAGTACAGATGTTTTCTCACCATTCAGGGGGCCAAAGGGGGAGGATCTGAGCTCAAGACTAGCCTGGACTACAGAGTGAGATCCTGTCAAAAAGAAACAAAACAATAACAATAAACGTAGCTATGATGACCGTGCAGTCAGAAGACTTTTAGTAAACATGCACACTCCCATAGCCTCTGCTGCCATTAAAAGTAGAAATGTCACCTCCAAGAGTTTCCCCTGACATTCACTGTGTCCCATCAGAGTTCCAGGTAGCCAATAACCTGTTTTTTGTCACCACCTACTAGTTTTGCCATCTCTAAGATTTGTGTAAAAGAAATTAGCAGGAGGTGGTCTTGTATCCAGAGTCTTTCATCTAATGCTATGATTCTGAGAGTCTTCTGTTTTGTGGTTCACTTGTGTCCTAACTAACTCTCCAGCTTCAGTGACAGAATACTCTACAGAAGAAACACCTAAAGAGGAAATACTTTTATTTTAATTCACAAACTAAGGTTAAGGGGGTCAAGGTCACATTCCATCCATAACAAGAATGCAGAGAGCTATGAATACAAGCTGCTTCTCGGTGCCCTGCCTATTTTATAGTCTGGAAACCCCCTGCACAGAGAATGGCACCACCCACAGTGGGCATGATTTCCAGTATCAATTAACATGATGAAGATCACCTCTGGAGCTTGTCTCCCATCTCCCTGAAGATTTTAGAGCTCATCAAGTTGTTGACTGAGGTTAACTGTCATAGGTGATCTTTATCTTTTTTTCTTAATTTATAACCCATTTTTATTCATTTATCAGGTGCTGAACATTTGTGCTATTTGTTGTGAAAGATTCCCCAAGAGGAGACCCAGAAACGAGGTGACCCCAAAGACACTCCTGAGACCGTCTTGCTGCAATCACATGAGTCAGGTGATTTATTATCAAAGCTTCGGGCCGATATGTGCCTCACGCAGGAGGCAGAGGAATCAACACTGAGACCTCATAGCTTAGGGTTAATAAAGGCAAAGGGGGGGGAGGGTTGCAGTACAGTCACACACAATTGGTTGTTTCAAATATCTGTAATGTGTGTAAGCAGATCTCACGAGAACTGTCCCTGGTTTCTGTGGCCTTGGGACCCAGTGTGAATGTTTATCTGAGCCAGCTCATCACCTGGCAGAATTTAATTTGCAAGTCCTTGGGACCTTCGGTGGGAGTTTTTCCAGAGAAGGCTAAAACATCACAGGAACAGATGGATGTTTCAATAATGTTCTCGTTCTTAAGGAATTTGCCCATGAGCACTTTCCTTATCTTCACAGTGGGTGGATCTTTGGAGCACTCAATTGACCTTTGTTTCCCTGCATCTTTTGTGACAGCCTTGTGTTAGCAAGTTAGCTGACTTGTTACTCTTAACTATTTGTGTTAGTGAATTGAGACTTCCTGTTATACTATTTAACTAACTTAAAATTCCTTTTTCAGTTGGAGGTTGTTAAGTCTTGAGGAGAGAGAGGTTTTATTCTTCTTGAAGTGGAATTAATGCCTCCTAATGAAAGTGAAAATGTTTAAAACCAGCTGGGTATGATGATGCATACCTGTAATCCCAGCACTTTGGAGGTAGAGTTTACAGGTCAGCCTCAACTACATGACAATTTCAAGGCCAGCCTGGCCACAAGAGATCCTATCTCAACTCCCACCCTTAGCCCCAAAACAAGCAGAGGAAAGAGACCACCAATCAGCTCTCAAAGTGGCAGTACCTCTGGTGTTTCCCAGCCACTCACCATCCTGGCTAAAGTTGGTGCTGTTAGTCTTTTTCATTGGGACTACATTAGTCACTTTCCCATAGTTGTGACTGAAAGACCAAAGAGAAAGGCCAACAAGGTGAGACTCAGCCGGTAAAGGTGTTTGCTACCAAGCCTGAACTATCCAAATTCAATCCCTGGGACCCACATGGGAAGAGAACACCAACTCTCACTCTGACCTACAGTCATGGGTGGGACTCAGACACACTCACTCCCAGAGATGTTCATAGACATAAATGAATCCAACACCGTCTTCTTGCTTCTGCATGCATCTGCACAGCACCCCACCACCACATGCTCATACTCACAATTTAAAATAAAGAAGTACTTTTAAGTAAATCTTTAAAAATCACGTGAAAGACCAGGTGGTAGTGTACTTGGCAGGCAGATGCAGGTGGTTCTCTGAGTACACAAAACAAGCAAGCAAGCTCTTGAGAGAATGTCCTCGGGGACAGTCTTGTTTGGCTCCTAGTCTGGGAGCTCACAGTTCCCGCAGACACTGACTGTGACGTTTTTAATTGTCAACTTGACACAATCGAGAATCACCGGAGAGACACACCTCTTCAAACATTAATTGAGGTAAGAAGTCAAAAAGCCTTTTCTCCCTTAAGTTGTTCTGGTTGGTGTCTGTCAACACAGACAGAAGTGAAAAGAAGCCAGTGACCAGCATCCTCCACTAAACTCCAACCTGCGAAGTGCTCGGCACAAGAGCCGGCAGGGACCTTTCAGACGGAGATCATAGCCTGGACCACTAATGGCAACCACTTTCTGGTGGGTATGTTGTCCACTAGAATGGCTTCTTTCCCAAGCCTCTGCCCAGATGTCTGATGTTTTTGTTTGTTTTAATAGGAAACTCCTATCTTGGAAAAGAAGATGAAGTCTAAGGGCCAAGCACAATGGGAACAAATGAGGGGCCCCCAGGCCATCACAATGGCTCAACTGGTAAAAGCATTTGCCCTCAATAACCTGATAGATACCCTGGACCTATTGGAAGAAACCAGCTCCCAAAGCTTTGCCTCTGACTTACACACATGCACCCTGGGGCACTCATGAGCAAACACACACACGCACACATGTGACAGATAAGTAAGTAAGTAAAAATACTAAAAAGGGGAGTGGAGAACAAAAAGAAATCTCTCCCTTCTAGGTTCTGCTTGCTCTGCCCACCATTCTCACAGGGGTATCAGACATATGTAGGCTGGTGTGGTGATAGGCCTGGCTTACTCTGAGAGTCTCACTTTTAAAAATTCAAAATAAAAATACTACCCCTTGAACTTAATGCCATAAAACATGCACACATTTTTTTTAAAAGAAAGAGAGAAAGGAAGAAAGAAAGAAAGAAAGAAAGAAAGAAAGAAAGAAAGAAAGAAAGAAAGAAAGCCAGGCGTGTCAGGATGCACCTATAATCCCAGAGCTTAACAGCAGAGACACTCGGATGCCTACAGCTTGCCAGTTACCCAATCTAGCCCAATCCAGCTCTGGATTCAGTGGGAAATGCTCTCTCAAAAAATAATGTGAACAGTGACTGAAAAATACACCCAAAATCGACCTGCCTCTACACACATTTGCATGCGTGCACACACATAAAAATACACAGTCTTAGCTTGGGTTTTATTGCTGTGGACACCGTGACCAAGGCAACTCTTAAAAAGAACTACACTTAACTGGGGCTGGCTTACAGGTTCACTCCATTATCATCATGGCAGGAAGCATGGCAGCGTTCAGGCAGGCATGGTGAAGGAGGAGCTAAGAATTCTACATTTTGATCTAAAGACCACCAGAAGACTATCTCCCAGGCAGCTAGGAGGAAGTTCTCAAAGCCCACGCCCACAGTGACACACTTCCTCCAACGAGGCCACACCTATTCCAACAAGGCCGCACCTCCTAATAGTGCCACCCCCAGGCCAAGCATATTCAAACACCACATACAGTCGGGCAGTGGTGACACACCCCTTTAGTCTCAGCTCTCAGGGGGCAGAGGCAGGTGGATCTTTGTGAGTTTGATGCTAACCTGTTCTAATCAGCAAGATCCAGGAAGTTGGGGCTACACAGAAGAGATTGTGTCTCATAAACAAACAAACAAACAAGCATATAGCAGAAAGAAAAAGTTAGAAAAATAGACATTTTGGCAGTGAGCAAAAGGCAATTGAAAAAGGGTTGTATGGAAAGTCAAGGGCTGTAGACGTGATTCAGCCGGCAGAGTGCTTGGCTACCTCGCAAGAAACCTTGGGCTCAACTTCTAACATGACATCAGTCAAGTCTGATTATAAACACGGGTATAATCACCATGCACTAACTAACTGTGTCACTGGAGCCCGTGGTTATAGACACCTGCCATCCCAGCATTTGGAAGGAAAAAGGCAGGAGGATCAACCTTTGCTACATAACAAGTTCAAGGCCAGCCTGAGATAGATGAGACCCTATCTCATTAAAAAATAAATAAGTTGATGGGTAGATAAATACATACTTGCATAAATAAATACAAATTCAACAGGCAGTGACTGTTCATTCCTGCAATCCCAATATCCTGCAGGCTGCAACAGGAAGATTGCCACAAGTTTAAGGCCAGACTAGGCTAAGGAGTGGGACACTGCTCAAAAATAAATAAAAACATAAATACATAAATAAGTAAGATCCATTAGCCACGTAGTCACTGGTGTGTGTGTGTGTGTGTGTGTGTGTGTGATCATGTGGGTGTGCAGTGTGCAGGCAGGCATGTAGAAGCCAGAGGACATTGTTAGGAGCTATCTTGATCTTTAAAACTGTTTCTTATCGGCCCGGAGCTGTCAGTTCAGCTAAGCTGGCCAGGATCCTCCTGCCTCTATCTTTCCAGAGCTGGGAGTTCAAGACTAAGAGACCACATCTGTGTTTCATTTTTTCATTTTGTCGTTTTTTGAAACCTGCGTTCTGGGGCCAGACCTCAGGTCCTTGTGCATACAAGGCTAGAACTTCTCTGCCTGAGCCGTCGCCCTAACAGCCACTTTGTTTTCAGTCAGATTCTTCCTTAATAGCCCAGGCCAGTCTTGTACACAAGACAATCTTCCTGCCTCAGTTTCCCTACTGCTGGGATCATGGGTATAAGCTATCACGCTGGTGAAACTTGAAAGACACAAGAGAAGCTAGAACCTGTGTCCCTTGAGGCTGAAATAGGGGCAAGAAGGCCAGATTCCCCAAGCGTGTTTCCCATCCTTAATGAGGAAGCAGGCTCTGTATCATAAACTGGCACCATTTATGCCACTTGCTTCCTCCAAGGCCTACAAAGGGGCTTTCCTACAGCCTCATGCTCAGAATGTGTGGCTATGACTGCCGCTTGGCCTTCCTGGTCAGCTGTCAAATGCCAATCAATAGTAAGGATGTTAGGTCAGCCACAGCACAAACTGACTGTGAGCGGGAGCACTGGCCGACTGTGTGCAGGAGCACAGACCATGAGCAGGAGCACAGACTGTGAACAGGAGCAGGCTGCCCTGCTGTGCACTGTTTTAATGCCAATTTTCAAGCTATGCCACAAACAACAGCACAAGCCACTTGAAGGACATTTGAAGCTTGCCGGGAAAGCAGTCCTAGACGGTATCCCATGACCTACCTGTCTTACGCTTGAGCACAAGCCCTGAATAAAGCCCTTCTTCCAATGCTGTGGTTAGCCTTGTGATGTTTATCTGAGTTTGAGTGAAGGAACCCCCCGCTGAGCCAGTAACACTAGGCTGTAAGAAGGAGGAAGGAGGTCAGGACAATGGGTAGGAAATCTGTGGTGACAGAAGTGCTTTCCTGGTGCTGCACAGGGAGGCTGGGTCCTGCTGAGGGGTCAGGGAATGGGTGCAAGGTGGTATGCTATCATCTGGTTGGGGAGTTGTTATTGAATGAGGGAATCAATGGGTGGGCAGGTAAGTGGGCGTGTTCGTGGGTAGATGGATGAATAGGTAGATAGATGGATGGACAAATCAATGAGGAGATGAATAAATCCATAGATCGATAAGTAGACGGTTGCATAGACACATAGGTTGATAGGTGCATCGGTGATATTTGGATGGATGAATGGATGAATGAATCTGTCGATGGATGTGCTCATAGCTAGGAGGATAGACATGTCAGTGAACAGAGAGATGTCGGAGTGATGGGGGGAGGGGATGGAGAACAGACCAGCATTCAGTATGTATCAGTTTTGATGCGCTGGTAATACTCACACAACTGTTACTCATTTAGTCATCTTAAACATCTTGTAGGAGAGGTTGATTCTGGTTTTTTACTGCTAATGAAGCCAAGGCCAAGAGGGCAGAAGTAATTTTTGTGGTGAGGCATGCTACTGAAACCCAAATTCTATCCCTCCCATCACCTCCTGTGCCCAGCCCACCATCATGAAGAGAACGACCTTTTCTGAAGCCTCCCGCACCGTCCTGCCAGTGAGCTCAGCATCCACATCGTGGAGGGTCTTTGTTTTGGAAGCCTGGAGCCAAACACATATGGTGCCACAGGCACAGCCCACGTGTCCCCGAGAGCCACTTCTCACTGGCTTACGCCAAGCTCAGAGAGGAAGCCATGGTACCCTCAATGGTACCCTCAGCCCTGGGCTACTGCTGGGGAAGCCCCATCGTCCTACACGTGGCTCCTGGTTTAGTTCCTGATCATTCCCCAATTTGACCTTTGTACAGAAATCAGCTTGTGGGTCTTCCGGAACATTTGAGTAAATTGTAACACTTCCTTATCCCTGTTCTGGCTTGAGCATGCAGGAGCGTCTGTGTGCTGTCTGTGTTGGCCACGAACGGCCTCCTCTTGTGCAACACGGAACTCTAAGTTCTGTTACAGCCTGTCCAAGAACAAACTTGTCACTAGATCCGTGTCTGAGGGATGCCACCCAGATCATATGAACAGTGCAGCCAGAGGAGGTGCCTGTGACACTCCTCTGTGTAGAAAAGGATGGGTACAGTCACCAGGGTGCCTGCCACAACCTCTACTCCCTCGGCTCCCAGCTACCCCCAGCCCAACCCCAGCACCTCCTTGCTTGCTACCATAAGCTAGAAGCCAGGTGAGAGGGCGTTATAAGTACAAATGCCCATCTTGGCACGATCATCTGGGAGGGAAGCCAGACTAAGAAAAGACAAAGGGGACCTAAAACCATGCTGCAGAAACTGTTTGTTTGTTTTTTTTTCTGGGATGTGTTCTGTTCCTTCCTGTAACCTGTTGTTGAGGGAGTATGGTGGGATGGACTAGATGGGCTGGAGTAGTCTTTAGGGGAGGTGGAATATGCCACTGGGAAACACAGGTTGGTCTACACATGGAGGCACACGAGTACACGCGGGTGCACAGAGAGACATACACTTTGCCTGGGTAGGAGGGTCTCTTAGACCCAGGCTCTGAGGTCACCTGAAGAAGGGATAAGGGGGGCTATCTAAGGAGGGCTCTTGTTTGGACACCTCCTAGGGGTTGACTCCTGCAGGGTAGGTTTGCTGATTGTCATGGGTTAAGCAGGGATGCAGAATTGAAACCAGGCTTAGTGGCGCGTCCACATAATTCCAGCACTCTGGGGGTAAAAGTGGGGTGCTCTGGAGTCAAAGTCGTCAGAAGCTACATGGTAAGCCAGGTCGGGGAATATGAGCTCCTGCTTAGAAAATCAATTGTGAAACAATCAGACGGCAAAACTGGGGCTTTTGTGTTTGGTCTACTCCGCTGTCCTCGCTGGCTTCTGGGAGATAGTTACCCTGAGGTACGAGGAGACAATGTATTAGCAAAATACTTGACCCCGGACATCGAGAGGAAGTGAGAAACAAGGAGGTAGGCTCTGAAAGGCCAAATCTTTCACCAGACTTGAGTTCTGGGTTCTGGAAGGACAAATGGGATAGATCGGAGTGCAGGAAGGGGGAACAGAGAAGACTTCTGTAAGGAGGGGGTCCATGGGAACAGAGCAAGGGCTTCCACTGCACCCATACTCAGGGGCAACAGAACGATGGACATTTCTTCCCAGACATAACTAAGAGGCTATCAAGGGCATCTCTCCTCTGAAAGGGCGGAGGGTCCAGGGCTCACAGGGCTCTTGCTTCACCTGTCCTCTCCCTCTGCCCTGGGCAGTCAGTAATAGCTTTGGGTGTGATGTGTGTGCATGTGTGTGTGCGTGCATGTGAATGTGTCTGTGTGTGTGTGTCTGTGAATGTGTACATGACTCTGTGTGTGTGTGTGTGGAATGTGTGTACATGACTCTGTATGTGTGTCCTTCTGTGTCCTTGTGTGTCCTTGTGTGTGTGTGTGTGTAGGTGGGAAGCCAACCTTGCGTGTTTTACTCCAGCAGGGCCCCTCTCTGGCTTGGATCTTGGCTGGCTGGTCAGGAGACCCCAGAGTTCCTTGTCTCTTCCTCCCCAGCACTCAGACCGCTGTGCTTGCGGCTGCACCTGGCATCTTCACATGGGTGCTGTGATTCAAGCTCGGGTCCCCATGTTGTGCATCAAGCACTTTGCCAATGAAGCCATTTCCAGTCTCCCCCTTGGCTTTGACAGTCTTCTCTGGGCTGACTTCACAGTCCTCTCTGGGGAGCACTCCAGCCAGCCACCCAGAGTTAGCAGAGTTTCAGGAAATAGAGTTTGGATGATTCTCTCAAGGAGGGTAGTCATTCCTTCCGCAGCCCTTGTGGCCCAGTCACCTCAGCTCACACAGACAGTAGGAGCTTCTCAAACTTCCCAAGAAAGGCTGCAAAGTTCTCTCTCACCTCTGTCAGGCATCCTCTTGTGCATCTGCTAAAACCCAGTAGGGGGCACTCATCAGCCAAGTAAGTGATGGCACCTACAGCTGTTAGACAGCACCTACAGCTGTTAGACAGCACCTACAGCTGTTAGAAAGCACCTACAGCTGTTAGAAAGCACCTACAGTCTAGGTTAGGAGTCTGTGGTAGATGTTCCACGGGTCAGAGCTGGCAAAATGAAGACTCTATGACCATTAAGTGGCAGTGGTACCCACATGCTGAGACTGACACGTCAAAGGGTTCCTGGCTCTTGGCTTGACTGAGTCGGGATGAATATCATACTTTTGAGACACTTTCAAGAAAGAAATGGGAGTTTTGCTAATAACCACACAGAAGGAGGACAGCGATTCTTACTGTGAAATGCAGGCAAACTGCCAAGGCCTTTTAAAATTTTCCAAGATTTTTATTTATTTTTATGAATATAGTGTATCGACTGCATGTATGTGTAGCACCCATGAAGGCCAGAAGAGGATGCCAGGTCCTCTGAAACCATAATCACAGAGCATTGTAAGCTACAGTGTGGGTGTTAGTGGGCATGGGAATTGAACTCAGGACCTCTGGAAGAGCAGACAGTGTTCTTAACCACTGAACCATCTCTCCAACCCATGAAGGACTTTTTTTTTTAATGTATAATTGCTTTATCTGTATGCACTCCTGAATACCAGAAGAGGACATCAGATCCCAGTATAGATGGCCCTGAGCCACCATGTGGTTGCTGGGAATTGAACTCAGGACCTCTGGAAGAGCAGACAGTGCACTTAACCACTGAGCCATTTCTCCAGCCCTATGAGGGGCTATTTTTAAATCTACCATAGTGTTCTTTACTTTCTGGAGAATTTATGGCAGCCATGCTTGCAGTTTTAAATGGGTGAGGTTATTAAGTATATGGTAAATTAGAGTAAAAGAATAAATAGCAAGTGACACAGCAAAAACACCATCGAACTGGGGACTCAGCACACCCCATCTCCTGACCTGGGGAACCTGGTCGAGGGGCTAGAGTCCCCGATAGAGTGAGTCCTGGCACAGCAGAGCATTCCTTCCACGTAAAAGAACAAATAGAGATGACACCACAAAATAGCTCTTCTTGGCATCCAGTAGAAACTGGGAAAGTTAAGACTTCAGCTGGCTTCCCAAATGAGCTGTCCGTCTGTGGTCAAACTTCTGCCTCTCTTCCATGGCAGATGCTTTTGTAGCATGAGATAAGCAAGAGAAGCCTCTGTTGACAAAGCTTCTCTCTCTAGCAGTTCTGAATGACACAAGGCTTTCATTCCCACACTGTCTGCTGTGTTATCTTCCCTGCCACAGAGTAACAGGAGCCAGCCCATTACTAGATAAGGGACCTTGAAGAGCACTGGGAGGCAGACATGCTTGGGTCTTAAGTGGATGGGGGCAACCCAGTTCCCAGAGCCAGCTACTCAGAGAGCTCAAGTAGCACATGACAGTTGACTAATTTGATGTTCCTTATACACGGTCAGATACTTCTGGAAAATAGGATGCAACTGAATCCCCCCCCCCCAAAAAAAAAAGTGAAAGAAATGAAGTCACACGGTCAGACTGAACAGGTGTGAAGTTACTCTGTCAAAGGATTTCTTAAGGACTGGAGAGATGGCTCAGAGGTTAAGAGCACTGACTGCTCTTCCAGAGGCCCTGAGTTCAATTCCCAGCAACCACATAGTGGCTCACAACCATCTGTAATAGGGTCTGATGCCCTCTTCTGGTGTGTCTGAAGACAGCAATGGTGAATAAATAATTTTAATAAAATTCCTTTTTTTAAAAAAAAAAAAAGATTTCTTAAAAATATATATCTTGTTTGGGGGCTGGAGAGATGGCTCAGTGGTTAAGAGCACTGGCTGCTCTTCCACAAGACCCAGGCTCAATTCTCAGCACGCAGATGGCAGCTTATAACCGTCTGTAATGCTAATCTGTAGCTCTAGTTTCCAGAGATATGAATGAGCACTGCACAAACACCCGTCTGAATAAAATAAACAAATCTCTTTAAAATATTTTATTTGTAATTGTATGCCTGTTTGTGAACCATGTGTGTATGACCTCAGAGGCCAGAAGCAGGACCTCCCGCAGTTGTAAGGTGAAAACCAAGCTCTGGTGCTCTGGAAGTCTCTTAATGAAGAATAAAAGCCAAGTGTCTCTAATGCATTCACTTAGGATGCCGAGGCCAGCTTGGGTCGGCCATACAGTGAGACTTCCCTCTAGGCGAGAGCACAGGTTCTGGACCATGCCTGTTTAATGGAGATTCCACCCTAGCAGCTAGCTGTGCGACCTTAGGAAGCACACATGCCCTCTAAGAGCGTCTCTACTTTCCCGCTGCAGGGCTGCTGTGTGACATCACTGCAGCCTCCAAACCTCCCAGGCTGTCACCTGTAAAACCACCATTCAAGATTCATTTTCTCAGTGTCGTCTGAGCCTCTGAGTCTCCAAGCCCAGCAGAAGAGGATCCAGAACTGTAGCGCTCACGGTTCCCAGGGCCCCTGGTAAGGCAAAGGCCAGCAACACTGGCAGCAGTATTTGGTATGCCCCAGAGGCTTGGGAGTGGCACCCGCAGGCATCAGAGTGGTTCTCCACCAGAGTCCTCTGAATCCAGTCTAGGTAGACTGGCACCGGAGTATAGACGCCAGGCCTGTATGGACGAGCACAGCCAACACCCCAGCTAGTGATCCCAACCTGGGTCCAAGAACCATTGATGGCACAGACGAGTGGTCCCCCAGAGTCACCCTAAGGGAGAAGGAAGAGGCCTCAGTCAAGAAAAAATTTTTAAAATACTCTGCCAAGGCCACAGAGCCTGGGAGAGTACTCTGGTCCTCCTAGAGCCTCTGGGGCATGAATACAGACTACAAGACAGGGGGGCCAGACAAACTCAGAGGGCTGTTGTTACCTGGCAGGAGTCCTTCTGGCCTTCTACAAAGCCTGCACAGAGTATGTCTGACTGGATAACTTGCTTCCCTGACAGGCTGGTCTCCCGGATGTGGTACATCTTTTCACACTTCTCTGAGTCCAAGAGAGGCACAGCTAACTCCTGGAGGACACTCGCCAGGTCTGGACCAGAGAAAAGCCTGGCCTGAGTACGAACCCCCTGGATCCCTGCCCAGCAAGCAGACAGCCTGGGCCTCCTGCCTTCTCTCTGTTCTCTAGTCCCTCCAAGTCCTCAAGCCAGAAAACAGAGTCAGGGACCAGGGTTCAGGTCCTGTCTGCCTCTGTAAGCTTCCGGGATCTCATGGCTGCTGAGCCTTGGCAATAGGCAGAAACCTGGACACTGGGTAGGGTTCCCCCACCATGAATGGACACCTTGGCCAAGATGAAGCCCCTATTTTGGCAGCACATCCCCTAGACAGGTCTTCCCCAGGGTAGGAGTAGGGACTGGGTATAGTTATATTCCCTTACTTCTTTCCTGGGTGGCCCCCCAGCCTGTTACCCAGAAGACAGTCCCAGGGGTAAGAGGAGCCTTGGCTCCTGGGAGGCAGACAGGAGTGAACTGGGAGGGCTGCAGCAAAGTGTCCAGCTGCACCAGGGCAATGTCTCCGCTAGATGCATCTTCCCAGAGGTAGGTGGGATACACAGAGATGCTCCTCAAGGCCACTAAGGTTGACTGGGGTTCCAGAAGGGAAAGCCTCAGTCCTCCAACCTTCACGTGGAAGAAGCTAGGGTTCCGAGACCTAGGAAGAGACAGGCCCAGCCTGTGAGGCACCTGCTGGAGAGCAGCAGGGTAAGGAGAACAGCAGCCACCCTCCATCCTACCTCACTGACCTGCGGAAGCAGTGGGCAGCGGTGAGCACCCACACCTCGTGGATGAGGGAGCACCCTGCAGATGTGGCCGTCTTCCACTGTCCACAGACTGACTTGCCAAGGCCATTGTCCTTCCAGAGCATCTTGGCCACCCACGATCTTTCCAGCATCTCGGAAGTGGCCACACACTGCAGACGAACCTTCTCAGAAAGCCAGTCCCTCTTGGGTCCCACCATTTCCAACAACTCCTTTCATCCCCTGCCTTAGACTTTTCCCTGGGAAACTCTGGGTCATTCATTACCTGGAGGCAATATATCTCCACGTCCCCCTGAAAAACAAGAGAAGGTTTCTCAATGGGCTCTGGTTAATGCAGATACTCACAACTGGCCAAAACACTAAGAATATGCAAGCGAATGCTCAGCCCTAACTGGGGCAATTCATATCTACATCAACATCCTCCCAAGCTCCAGAGCATCACGGAAGAGGAGGCAGAAAGAATGCATGCCGGGGGATGGGGAGACATTCTGTGAAATGCTGTCTTCCGGACATGACTTGGTGGGTGCATCCATGTAGCTCCTCACAGCTGCTGTAGACGTCTGCCTAAGACCAGCACAAGGTCGGGCCATCAACTCTCCATTGTGGATGGGGAGTGGCTCCCAAGGAGGAGCTATTAGCAGTTGATGGCTGGTAAGTGATTGAGAGTAATTTTTCTTTGAGGTGTGGCCACCGGTGGGTTGCCCACGCTCCACTGGGTGGTTCACACCCATGTGCATGTGGACAGCAGTGGCTGGGCTCTGCGTTGCAGCAAAAGAAGAGGGGAGAGGAGAGGTGATGACAATGTTGGAAGAGTTACATGTTGGGGAGTCTCGGGGGAGGTGGAGGGAGAGGCGGGAGATGGATATGAGCAAAATAGATTGTGTACACATGAAATTCTCATAGAATTAAAAAGTAAAAACAAGAGAACGAGCCTGGGCTGAGATTTCACTCACGAGGTTATTATCCCCGTGAGACCTGATTCAGGAGCAGCACCCCACTAAGAAAGAACAATCATCTTCTCTTTGCCCCTTCCCCTCTTGTCTTTCTTGGGATCAATGCATACAAGGGGTTTGGCCTTCTACTCTCAGCCCCTCCTGGTTGTCTAGGGAGAGTGGTCAAGGGTTCCTAACGAAGCAGGAAGATGGAGGAAGGGTGCAGAGGCCATTGTGGGAGGAAAGAGTTGGGAAAAAATGAAGAACCAACACTCCTTACCTGTCAGGATCTGCAGCAAGAGAAGATGCACCTTGTCCAGGACTCCATGGCTCCTCTCCGGTCCACAGCACAGTGGGGTCTGAGTCCTTGAAGCTTCTAGGGGAGGGTTGCATTTCAGGGTTTAGTGGCAATCAAACTGGAACCCAATTACCTGGCAGGAACCGCCCAGTCAGGCTCCCGATCTGCAGTTCCAGGGATGTGATTTAGTGAAGGCCAGGGAACTCATGGCCCATCAGGAGCCAGAGGTGACAGGAGTTGTCTGTCAGTCCACCTGTGGGGTTAGTACAGGGAAGTTTCACACATTCTTCAGGAAGGTGGGGACCCCTGTTGCTTTACCCACTTTGTCTAGGAGATCCAGAACTCAACTGAGGGAAAGCCAGAAGATCCTTGCCCTCCCTGGCCCCACACGAAACTAAGAGATGAGAGAGGAACACCTAAGCCCAGGGTCCCTTCTCAACACTGTGGCTCATGGTCCTCTCTTGACCAACCCTATTTTAAGAACTAGGAGGCCATGGGAGTCCTGTTGGTCACTGTGGAAACAAATGTAGCCAGGGTTTGCCCTCCAGTCCAGGAAGTATCAACTCAGAAATACTCAGTGTTTTTTTCAGGAAGATATTTCCTTCTGTCACTATGACTACTTCAAATTTCCCGATACCATGCAAGGGACAAAAGACAGACTCAGGTCAGCCTCCAGCCCTGCTGAGGGCACGTGAGCTGGGCATTTGCTGCTTCTCAGAGTCTCAAGCCAGGACCCTAAGGAACGCCTCAGTGGGTTCTGAATCAAACTCTCTGAAGTGTGTCTTCCCTCTGACAGCTGGACTGCCCTTCTACAGTGCTGGCCACTGATTCTTAGTGGCCATGGAGCCTCCTGGCCTCCTTTTTTGCTGTTTTCTCAGAATTTCTAGGGCAAACGTGGCCCTACCGTATCTCTGATACAGGAACAGGCAGTCCCTGGGTTCCCACAGGCTCCTGGTTCCTCTCAGACCTCAGACTTCTGCTCCACGGGCCTTTTGCATCTCTAAATGTCAACAGTTCCTGGCTTCGCTATTCTCTTAGCTGTAGTTAACTTCTTAAACATTTAAAAATCTTTTTGTTTTTTCAGGTATCTGCTTAACTTTAGACCAAGCTGATAATTCTTTTCATGAAATTTTCATCGTCCATGTAACAGGGTTTCTGTGACCTATGGCCCCTGCTAGACATACCTGGGTTTGAAGTACAGGGCTGTGATCCACTTTGCTACATGGTTAGCAAGTCCTCACCCTTAAGTGCCAGGCACTCATCTGTGTGACATGAATGTTCCCTTCTAGGGGTAGAGGCAACATCGTCAAGTATATCAAATAAATACGGACCAATGAGTTCCTAATGATACTACAAAAAAGACCTGATTTATCCTTTCGTTTTTTTAACCTTACTAGGAAAATAATTCATTATGTTGAGGATAGCCAAATAATAAAGAAAGCTGTCTCCTTGTAGAAGAATTCCATCAAGTGAATGAGGAGGATGGGCATGTTGCAATCTGATGGATTCCTTGATATTCGGCAACTACTCTCATCAGCTCTCCTGTTAACCCATTCGTCACAGATAAAATGCCACAGCAAATCAACTCAAAGGGGGAAAGATGGAGGCCTGTGCTCACAGATCAGCACTAGGGGAGCCTGGTATGTTACATTCACAAGGTGAGTCTTTGCAGGGAAGGAATGAAAAAGCCTTGTATCCATCCTGACAGCTGCAAGTGGACGTGCTGTTCATTCTGGTGACCTTTGCTCTATCTGTGAGGCTGGAGACCTTTCTGGCCCCGGATCATCCCCTAGACCCTTATCATCGATTTGTTTTTCTGAGTCAACCTATAGAACCTACCTATCTTTACAGATTTTACAAGGAGCTGTTTTGCTTTGTTTGTTATTTTTGTTTCCTTTGTGTTTTTGTTTTATTTTTTGAAACAGGATCTTGTTGCAGTTGCCGATTAACCTCTCAAATCAATTGGCAATAGTGGTGCATTCCTTGCTGCCAACCCCAAAGTTCTGAGTTCCAGAATGGAACACACACACACACACACAGAGAGAGAGAGAGAGAGAGAGAGAGAGAGAGAGAGAGAGAGAG
>NW_021621401.1:1652858-1851054 GCF_004785775.1 Grammomys surdaster | reverse complement strand
CCAGCACTTGGGAGGCAGAGGCAGGCGGATTTCTGAGTTCAAGGCCAGCCTGGTCTACTGAGTGAATTCCAGGACAGCCAGGGCTATACAGAGAAACCCTGTCTCGAAAACCCTCTCCCCCCCCCCAAAAAAAAGAGAGAGACATGCACAGCGTTAGATTTTAATATGCCTTAAACAACTCAATGGTTAGACCACTCCAAAATGTCCATGTGGCTAACACCTCCCCTTCGATACTCCTGAGTTATTACTTACTAAAATCTATACTCCACTTCTGCTGTTCTAGACCCAGTCGAGGCTGCTCTTCCCCAGCTCTTACATGATTTCTATGCTCTGCTCTTCTGCATCTCTCAAGCCTGAAGCTTCTCCTTTCACGTCATGGTGGTTCTCCATCCTTCCTCTCTCGGTTTCCTTGCCCTAAAGTCCCACCTCTGTCTCCCTGCCTAGCCATTGGCTGCCAGTAACTTTATTTACCAATCAAAGCCAACTGGGCAGGGAGTGTCTTACATGCAGATTCTCGTGCAATTTTGGGAACCCAAATAACACAATAAAAGCATTAGACCAAATCCACAACAGTTCTCACTCTGTAGACCAGGCTGGCCTCAAACTCACAGAGATCTGCCTGCCTCTGCCCCCTGAGTGCTGGGGTTAAAGATATATACCACCATGCCCAGCTTACAAAGAGTTTCAATGTAGTATTAATTCCACTAGACTAGAATTAGACCACTACCACAAGTTTTGAGCCAAACTTGAAGCAAGCCTTGTTAAATATTGGCCAAGACAATGGACACCGGTCCAGTCCATACCCTGGATTCCCAGGGACACCGGTGTAGTCCGTACCCTGGATCCCCAGGGACACTGGTCCAGTCCGTACTCTGGATTCCCAGAGAATGGCACCAAATTATTAGTCAGGTTCTTATAAAGTCAAACCCACAAGGCTGCATATTTCCTGCCTTTGTTCATCAGGGCCAAGTGTACATCCTGGTAGACTTCTTGCCGACATACCCCAGCCTGTGTATGATCAAGTATATCCAATGCAATTGGGGCAACTGACCTTGTTTATAGAAGTGAAACACATGGCTTGTTATCTTACATGAACAGTCCCCAACATTCCTGGAACTTATGGTCCCCGGGCAAGTGGGGCTAACCAGTTAGAGGCTCTCTCTCTCTCTCTCTCTCTCTCTCTCTCTCTCTCTCTCTCTCTCCCTACCTACCTTTCTCTCCCTCCCTGTCTCTCTCCCTCCCTGTCTCTCCCTCACTCTCTCTTTCTCTCCCTCCCTCTCTTTCTGTCTCTCCCTCTCTCCCTGACAGGATGCCCCTGCTTCCAGAGTGCTGGGATTAAAGGTGTGCACCATCTCCACCTGCACAGTAATTTAACCTAAAACATGACCTTGGCCCTCACAGTAGCCATGTCAATCTATTAGATTACTTTGTTCTTCGAGGAGATTTATGTATACTTTGTTGTACACATGGGATGGAATTAATTACCACCGGAAAAGTTTTCACCAATTTGTCCTGTGCTTAAATATGACTAAAATAAACTGCCTGGGGTCAGACTCCCAAAGTTTGGACCAACACCAGCTACTGAGGTGTACTGAACCGACTGACTTCTTCCCTCCGTGGATCATCTCTGCAGGCCTTTAAAGGTCTCCAAGACCCACACACACTCAAGTCCTAAATTGAGGGCTTCATGGAGTTGGCGTTACTGCAGTCAGCCTATGCAGGTAGAGGTAGAAGGGTATGTGGCTGAATCACACTGCTCTCAGAGGCAAGAGTGTTTGCTCTACAAACATGAGGAGCATTGGTCTCGTGCAAATGTCTATAATATACTGGAAGACAGGAAGCATAAAGGCCTGAAACCTGGCTTACCCAGTGGGAAGAGATCATCTCAATCAAGGACTGGCAAGAACCAACCCACAAAGTTTGACCTCTGACCTCAGCTGGAGTACCATGACAGCACACATGTGCCCCCCTCACAACACACAGATTTTCAGCACTCTCTCTTAACACACACACACACACACACACACACACACACACACACACACAAGCCAGGCATGGTCACACATGCCTGTAAAACTGTCATATGGGGAACAGAGGAAAAAGATCTTTAGGGCTTGCTGCCAGCCTAGCGCTGGGTTTAGTGAGAGACCCTGTTTCACCTGTGCGCATGCGTGCCTTCTCCCTCTTTAAAAAACAAAACAAAACAACAACAATAAAAGCTATGGATCTTTTCATTCTGCTCATCCATTTTACAGATAAAAATGAAAAAACAAACTCTCTAAAATCCAGAGTAAGGAAGGATTGGGGGATGTAGCTCAATTTGTAGACTGTTTGTCCAGCACACAGGAGGACATAGGTTTGATTTCTTTGCCACGTAAACTGGTTGTGGTGGTACAGGCCTGTGACATTGGCCTCTGAGTACAAGCGGCAGGATGATCAGGAGTTTAATACCATTTGCTACACAGAGAATCTAAGGCCCATCCAAATAATAAATAAAGTGTGACTTAAACCAAAACAATAGACTTCAGAGTGGAGATACCCAGTCTCTGAGTCACCCAGTTAAAGGGAGATACAAGCAGGCACAAGAAACGACCAGGTGTTCCTTTCGCAACTGGAGTAAGATAGGGTGGCCAGCTTCATGACAAAGCCAGCTCCCACTAAGTTTGCAAGTAGAGACTTCCTTCCCAGCAGTCAACAGCCTGTGTGAGCTCACACTTCCTACCTCCCCGGGAACACTAAGCCTCACACTGCCCCACCCACAGCTCCCAGGCCGCAGTTCTCCAGACTCCAAGTTATGTTCTTTTTGTTTCTAAGTTTAAACCAATTAAGAAGAAGGAGAAGCTACTAATAATAAATCAATAATAATATATAAAATAATAATAATATAAATAAAGTCAATCCCACAGGAGGGACTCTGAGGCAGTTTAGCCATGAATGAGTTGAACAAGGGAAGACTGGAACAGCATCTAGTCAGAAGACATCAACATCCAGGTGGTCTGGGGCTGGGGTGCTGCTTTGAGCAAAGAGAAGGGCAGGGGCTTTTATTGATTTTTGAGGGGAGGGTAGCTTCTTGTGATTTTCTGCTAGCTGAGGCACAGTGTCAAAAGATATTTCCCTTCTTGTGAGACACTGGTCAATTGGACTGATGGGCAGCTCACCCTAGAAGCTGCCGAGTTCCCCTAGCCACCGATGCCATCGTCCTGTACAAACATCCTGGCCCTGTGGTTTGCTCTGGGCCTGATGACACGTGAGAACAGCTGAAGGATTGCGCACAGGGCGGGGCAGAAGAAACTCGCTAGCTCCAACATGCAGCAGGCCAAGTTCACCATGTGTCACAGCCTTGGACAAAACATTCCTTTGGTGATCCATCCACACGTCCACGTACAGTTCCAAAAACTGGGAAGGGGAAAGACACAGTGTGGAGGCAAAGATGTCACCCATCAGACCTCTGAAGACCAAAGTGAAGTCAGTGCCTCCAGCTCCATGAGAGGGAACCGAGGCCACTTTTGCCACAATCCATCCACCACAGGAGGTCTCCACGGCAAATCTAGTGGGAAGATGGATGACTTTCAAAATCAGTCACTTTTTTTTTTTAAGTAAGGTTCAAGACAGGGGCTCAGGTAACCCAGGGTAGCCTCAAACTTGTATAGCTAAGGCTGGCCTCCACATCCTGCCTGAGTTCAGAGGTTAAGGACATGCACTGCCGTACTTGGCTTAGAATAGGAAGGATTTTTAAGATAGATGAAGGGCAGGCAAAGCTAATGGGTTTTCTGGTTAATTTTTCCCTTGGTAACTAACACCTGAGTTGATGTGTTTCTGGGGGCCCTTTTACAGGATGAGGTGGGGTTTTTTGTTGTTGTTGTTGTTCTGTTTTGTTTTTGTTGACAGCATGCTGAGATCAAATGTTGACCAAACTAATGGACCTGAACTGCCAAAAGAATAGTTTTGTGGACTGAGCGTGAAATACACTCAGAGGCTTGTGTTTCACTAGCTATTTGTGTGCGTGTGTGTACATGTGTGTGTACATGTGTGTGTGCATGTGTTTACATGTGTGTGCTCCTGTGCACACATATGCCACAGTGTACAAGCAGAGGACAGAGTAACACACTGACTGTGTGTCAGTTCTGTCTTTCCTTCTAACGCGTGGACCCAGGGGTCTAACTATTCATGTTTGACAGTAGATGAGGAGTCTCTGCAGCCCGGTTTTAGAATCTTCAGGAGGCGAGTCTTAGCTGGAGGAAGTAGGTCACTGGGGGTGGGTCCTTTGGGGGTTAACACGATCTTTGGCTCCTCCCTGTCATGTTCAGCGTCCACAAGGAGCGTCAGTCACATGCTCCTGCCACCATGAAACTTGAAAACTGTGAACCAAAATGAATCCCTCGTCCTCCTCTAAGGTTAAGTTTCATCATGGTGACAAGTAGCGGATGCAGATGGATCCGTGTTCCCAAGGGGACCCAGTTCTCGCAGGGAATCCAGTTCTTGCTGGATCTCTGGACTCAGTCAACCGATAGAGCGATTGTTTAATCCCCAGACAAGGCAAGGTCTCGATAGAAAATAGCTGTCTGCTAATGAGAGAATGTGAGGTTCAAATGAGAAATGAGAAAAGACAATAGAGAGATCTGCATCATTCGCCAGACAATCAAACCATGGAGTAGCAACTGACATTGGCTAACAGCCCTTTACTAACGTGTGTTACTGAGCAAGGACATATTTTGGGATAGCAATTGGACCAAATGAAAAGATAAAGATTGAACCCCAATAAACTAGGATTCTTTCTTTTAAAGGTTCTACATTTTATTACTGGACAAATCACACCCCCAATTTAGACATGAGCAAGTCTCCAAGTTCAAAATGGTGAGTTCCATCTGGTAGTATTGATGGATGACCGTGATTCCTATAAACCTTCAGTCTTGCCATTATGAGTTTCCTTACAGACTCAGCCTGCTCCTACGGTGTCTTCTCTTAGAGTTGTACCTGATTTTGTTACCAGTTTTCATCCAAATCCGTAGGGTGATTTTGCTTTTGTTCCTTGGCCAGGAATTGATTCTGAAAGTTTGTGAGAAGACATGGCGAGAAGCCAAATCAGGTGTAGACTCACGATGGCGAAGGAAAGGAGAAGAGAGGCTTTCTTAAGATAATCAGGGCTGGTCATGGCTCAGCAGCAGGTAAGGGTGCTTGCTGCCAAGCTAGAAAACTGAGTCAGATCATAGGAGCCACAGGAAAGAATGGATTCCAATTGTTCTCTGACTTCATGTATATGACTCATGAATCACTACTCCGACGCACAAAATAAACGAATGATTGTGAAGTTAAAAAAAAAATTTAAAAGAGGCCAGGCATGCCCTTCAATCCCAGCACAGGGAAGGCAGAAAGAAGGAAGCAGTTCATTCTGAGTTCCCAGACAGCAAAGGTTATATAGTAAAACCCTATCTTAAAACAAAACAAACACACAAGTCACCCCCACCAACAGCAACAACAACAAACAAGAAGTCTAGACCGTATTAAATAGTAATAAATGCTCTGAGAGAAACAGAAAGCACGGGAGAAGCGAGTAGAGGGCTGGGGAACCACACTGTTATAAATAGACAGTGACCTGTGGTCAGAGGTCAGGAGGAAGTGGACCACAGGTCATGGAGGGAGGAAGGGCTGCAAGGGCAAAGGTCAGAGGCAAAGGCTTGCCTGTTGTGTTCCAGAAGATAGATAGGTAGGGAGCCTCGGGCTGTAGTGAGGTGATCAGGAGTCAGGAAGAAGCCTTACAGGATGTCATTGCCTCTGAGTTGGGCGAGAAGTCACCACAGGGTTTCAGTAGGAGAGTGACATCATTTGCCTTAATGTTGCTCCTTTTCTTTCTTCTCTCTCTCTCTCTCTCTCTCTCTCTCTCTCTCTCTCTTTCTTTCTTTCTTTCCTTCAATAGTCAATGTCTTACTAATCCACAATATAAACTGATACATACAGCATTCTTTTTATGGTCTGTGAGGACTTAAGTAAACACATCATATATTCTTAAGAACCTGTTGACTCCTAACCTCTGTTCTTCTTTGGAATCACCTTTGCTGCAGCCGGTACATGATCTTTTTTGATAATTTCAGATTTACTTTCACAAGCATTTGTCCTGGACTCTTCTGCCCACCAATAATCAAGGAGTAAGCAATTCAAATGAATCAGGAGGTAGAAGCGTATCTCTCGACAGAGGTGTGGTTTCTTCTGCTTGAAAAAACTGGAGAGCACCATCTTTGATGCAGGTCACACTTCCCTCTGCCGGGCTTCCCTTCTGTCATTTTTGGTCAGTTCACCTCAGACTAACATGACATTTCCCTCACCACTGCAACCCCTCCCCCCTTTTTCTCAGTCAAATTCTAGGTGATTATTTGTTCATTGAATAGTTAAAAGACATTTGGGGTGTTCCAAGTTTTTTGTTGATTATAAATAAAGTTGCCATAAATATTTGCCTATGGCTTTTTTGTATGCATCTCTTTTCTTATAGCTAAATCTTGGAGTGGTTGCAAACAGGTAAAACTTTAAAGGATCTGAAAAAGCCTGAGGGGCTCTTGGCTCTCACTGTGTATTACCTTTGTGTCACTGGGACAAAAATGTCTGTTGACAAGTTAAAAGAGGAAGAATTTATTTTAGTTTCTTGGTTTCAGAGAGTTTGAACCATGGTTATTCAACTTTATATGTGGGCCTAGCATCATGGTGCTATGGAGTTCCTGACCCCTGGGAAAAGGCCATAGACTCAATCTAATCATAATTAAAAGTCCAAATTAAACAGAGCTGGAGAGATGGCTCAGTAGTTAAGAGCACTGACTCCTCTTCTAGAGGTCCTGAGTTAAATTCCTAGCAACCACAAGGTGGCTCACAACCATCTGTAGTGTGATCCGATGCCCTCTTCTGGTGTGTCTGAAGACAGCTACAGTGTACTCATATACATAAAATAAGTAAATAATTCTTTTTTTAAAAAAAAAGGTTTATTAATTAGATGCCAGCAGGACAAGTCTCTCTGGGCCAAGCTTGAAATTGCCTTATGAAGCAGGGTGAGAGAAAGATTTTTAAAAATGATTATTTGGGAATCACATATCATGTACCCTTGTAACGGTCCACGGGTCTAACAAGAGAGAGAGTGGGGATGGAAGGGCAAGAGATTCGAAGAATGGAGACAAGACAGGGTGTGTGATCAAGTCCTCTTTATTGAAAGGAAATCCTGGGTATATATAAGCACAAGCAGGGGAATGTAGCTGAAGACACTTTACCACGTGTGCCTTGCAGCTGTGCACTAAACAACAAAACAAGACATGTAAGAAAAACAAGATGTTTATCAGAGTGTGCGCAGCTGTTGTGGGCTGTTGAAAACAAGTCTCTTGTCAGGCTATATAGCCTGAGATGACTGCAAAGATGATAGCCACTTTCTGTTGGCTCCCAATATACCCTGATCAAATCTTTGATGTCTGCCCCGATTCTTTGTGACCGCCTCCAAAAAAACCAAACCAAACCAAAAAAAAAAAAAAAAAAACCAAAAAACAAACAAACAAAAAAACAGGAAAAATCAAGCTCATCTTGTGTTGTCTATAGAATCACTGGAGCATGGTCAAATTCCTAGTGTCTAGGCAGCACACTCTCACCCCCAAGGCTCCCAAGGGAGGATGAGTCTCTCTCTTTCCCTGCGTCAACACCAGAAGCCATCACCTAAGGAAAGCAGCAGGATCAGCTCTCCCTGGATGGGTGAGGCCAGCTCAAGGGAAGGACTCTTAAAAGCAAAAACCACAAGGAGACCTTGAGTGTCTGCACAAGCAAGCCAAGAGCTGTTTTATTCTGCCTAGATTAGATAGTCAAGGCAACCTCAAAATAGTCCTGGAATGCATGCACATGCAGGTTATGGAAGCCAAAAGGTAGTTAGACACATCATAACAAGTAGGTGGTCAGGGCTGTACATTTCTTGGTCAGGGTCACTGAGTTAGGGTTGCTGGGAAATTGTCTTCCAGGGACTGAAGTCTAGTGGGTACCAAGATGGATGCCTAGCATAAAATGGAGTTTCTTTCAACATCTCAATGGCTGTGGAAGTGTGTGATGGGGTAGGGCAGTTCACTTCATTGCTGATCATGAACCAAGAAGGAATGCTGGCCCTCCCTCCTCTTCCCTGGTTATTCCCTCCAGGCTCTCCAGCCCACGGGTGATTCTGCACACACTCAGGCTATCTTCTCCTCTTAGTTAATCCTCTCTGTAAATGATCTCATCCAAGGGTATGCTTTACCAGCCTCCTGGGTGACTCACACTCCGGTCAAGCAGACAGGGAAGATCAGCCATCCATCAGCAGTGTGAGAGTCCCAGTCACTACACATCCAACGAGGAGCTGTTGCAAAGACGGACTCTTACTTTTGCTAAGATGTGGTGGGCCAGGCTTGGGAGGGAATGGTAGGGTTTGGGTCAGATTGGGTTAGGGTTAAGGTTGTTTGTCATCTGTATGGAGGGGTTGAGTGGTTGATGGACACGGGGAGAGCATTTCTTTTGGAGTCACCTATCTGTGGACAGTACATGATGCTGTGAAACCAAATGGCTCCACCCAAGAACGGAATATAAATCAATAAAGCAGGACAAAAGCCCAAGGGCTGAGTGAGGCTCTGCCACTAGAGACTAGAATGTGAACTTGGTCCTTTGAAGGCCAGTGTTGGCATTTCTCCTAGGCTCCGCCCCACTGTTACCTGGCAACGGCCAGGTGTGCCTGACTCACTATAAAAGGGGCTGCTCACCCCTTCTTCACTCTTGGTCTTCTTCCTCTCTTCCCTCTCTGTCCCTTCTCTCCCCATTCCCCTTGCCCCTCTCTCTCTCCACGTGTTCAGATCTGGCCTCTACTACTTTACTCTCTGTTTCTGTCTGTCTGTCTGTCTGTCTGTCTGTCTGTCTGTCTGTCTCTGTCTCTCTCCTTCTCTCTTTCCACTTTTCTCTGTCTCTACTATCCCCTCAACTCCCCTCCCCATGCCCAAAATAAACTCTATTCTATACTATAGACGGTGTGGCTGATCCCTCAGGGGAGGGGATGCTTCAGCACAGGCCCAAAGAGGCACCCCTTCCCCCACACCATACTGCACCTCCTCCAAACATATCCTTGGCTTCTTTTTCTTTTTTATAAAACACAACAGCCAGTGCAGCCTTCCTCATGGGTGGAGGTGATTGTGTCCTGGACGAACTTGTCTACCTTATGATATCTATGGCTATTTGCAGATACTCACAGGAACCAGTCCTTGGTCCCCTGGACAGATGACCCATGAACACAAGGGTCAAAGAGTGACAAGGACAAGCCATTCTTCTACCAACATGTGGAGCCCACACAGCCCAGCCAATCCTGTAAACAGCAGTTCGGGGACTTGAAGACACAAAACTCCCCAAGGACAGCTGGGAGACCATTTCCCATGATGCTCTGTGGACTGGGATATCTACAGAAAGAGAGAAAAAGCGAAGACAGTCTCTTGAATTAATATGAAATGAAAACCAAGGACACCTGAAAACAACCGGAGGACGAAAATTCTAAAATTCTAGTGAGCAGGTTGGAGCCCAAATCCTTCGTCATCTGGGTTATTTACTGCGACTTGATTATGGGTATGACATCTAACTGTAGCTCTTCCATGACAAGTCACCTCTGACTTGTACGGCCAGCTTTATGGAGCCTTCTAACACTTTAAGATCTCCCTGTAAATTCAAAACTATTGTGAGGTGAAATATTCGAAGCGAATATGTCATTAGGAACCCACTGATTATATATAGAGAGGAATACAACAAACTATCAGGTCCAAAGGAAACTCTTGTTTCCACAAATTCTGGGTGTTAGACAAAAGCCAGCTTTGGGAACTTGTGAAGCCGACCCCCCTCTATGAAAAGGAATCATTTCCCTTAAGGATGGGAGAAGGGACAAGTGGCTCTCTGTGGTGTCTATTAGCATACCAAAGCACACGCTGGCCTCCAGGCTCCCTCAGTGTCACAAGTACGTGTTACAAGGTTCAGAGTCCAGGCCAGCACCCCAGCCCTTCTCACCCCTCCCTCCCTTAGCCCCCCCTCTTCCTGAGCTTCCCTTCCCCCAGCTACTCATCCTCCTTATAACCCTGCTCTGTCGGCAATGCTCTCTCTGTCTCTCTCTGTCTCTCCTCCCTCTGTCTCTGTCTCTCTCTCTGTCTCTCTGTCTCTCTGTCTCTCTCCTCTCTTCTTCCCTGCCCTGCTCCTGCGTCTCTCCTGCCCAGGCTCAGTCTGCTGGCCATGTTCAGTCTACTGCTTTCTTGCTCTGCTCTAGACTCTGCCGCCTCTGGCTGATCTCTCTCGCCTTCCCTTAACCAACCACTGGGGACAGGGTGAGAAAAGGAAGCCAGACAGAAGGGAGCTCCCTCAGGTGCCGGCTGCGTCCAACTGTGCCTTCTCATCCACGGCTTTGGAATCTTCGATTGCAGCCATTGGGTTGTTATTTTAGTCACAGTCTTCTTTGTGGCAAATTACATGACCTAAGAAACTCAAGGGAGAAAGTGTGTATTTTCCCTCCTGGTTCGAGGTTATAATCCATCTTGGTGGAGTTGGGGGGGAGTGCTTGAAGCAGCTGCTCACATTGTAAAGAAGCACAAAGCAATACATGGTAAGTACTCAGTTCATTCACTCTATTTATACTGTCCAGGAGCACAGCCAAGGGAATGGTGCCACTCACAGCAGGCAGGGCTTCCACCTCAATTAACCCAAGATAATCCCCCTGGAGACATGCTCTGAGTCTGTCTCCTAGGTGGTTCTAGATCTCATCAAACTCACAGTTGAGATTAACTATCGCAGATGTCTCTTGGTCATCAGATGATTGCTGACATGCATTGCATCTGTATCCATGACTAAAGGTGGGAAGGGATGGCTCCAGCTGAGCATGTCCCTTCTATCAGTGACAATGGCTTACTAAGAAACCACTCGTCTCATTCATGAACAGTCCCATGGAAAATGAGACTTAGTGACCAGGAGAGAATCGAGAAATGGTAGTGTCTGGGGTGGAAGAAGCAAAGGAGGAGGATGGGGAGAGGTGTTGGCAACCAGTGGAGAAGCCCTGTGGCTAAGTGTGTGTTTTAAATTCCTTGTTCTGTGTGAGGAATGGAGGAGAGACTAGGAGACAGACAGACACCCTGGTAGACAGACAGACAGGGAGAGGGACCTGGCTGGGTAATAAAGATAGTGAACTTCAGGGTGGCCAACTTCTTCACCCTCTTGAGCTGACAGAGGCCTGGCAGCTTGAACACAAGCCTTGTAAGCTTTTGTCTCTCAGCAGCAGGCCCACTGCTGACGGACTGGCCCACCCTGCTCAAGGGCTAGGTCAGGACAAGTCACACAACAGTTGTAAGTCAATCAGCCATGTTGCCTTCCCTCAAGCTGAGCAAACTTAAATTAGGGGAGGGAGACATTAAAACCCCAGGCTACAGGGGAGCTGGATGTTTTTGACTTTCGAGTTCCCTGCTCTGCTCTTGCTGAGGGTCTTTTTCTCTGTATGTGTCTGTGGCATGCCTGTATTTCTCCCCCAGAATCTTCAGCCGCTGATTCCCTCTGCTCCTGTTTACTGTACCCAAGATTTCTCTGCTGATACCTGTTGTGCTCCAGATTTTTTGTGCCTCTTAAATCTTTAACTGGCTGAGAAAATAAACCTGATTATGACTTAGTCTGTAACATTTTCTTACTGGGCATGAAAGGGATGCTGAGATAAATTGTGGATGCATCCGCCTTGAACCCTGAAATGAAAACTTTGCGCTGGGTTGGAGGAAAGTTTCCTTCAACCTGTCTGCCTTGATGCTGGGCATGCTCTGGCCATTCAGGGGAGGCAGCACACAGTCCGTGATGGTGATCTCCAGGTGTCGTTCTCCAAGGAACCAGATGGATAAATTCTGAGGATCTCTGGTCCTGTTAGAACGAAAGGTTCCACAGGGCTCTGGTCTGGCCTGAACTGCCCAAGTGTTACAGCTTTCTGAAGGGAAGAGCGTGCAGAGCAGGTAGCCGGGGTCTCTACCTCTACCTTAGCAGCGCCAATACCAGCAGCAGCAGGGGTGGCCAGCTTCAATGAGACCAGTGTACTTGGGAGAGAAAACTCTTCCCCAGAGTGTTACAGCTCAACAAAACAGCAACTCTTAGATGCTTCTCAGTGAAATAACTCCTGCACTTTATTCCACGTGGGTAGGGACTTTATAAACACTTTGTGAGTGTGATGGGATCCAGGGGTAGATGCTTCCCGTTGGCTCAGCCTGAGGTGTTAGGGATGCTCTCTTTGCATGGGGAAGGACTTCAGGTGTTGTCCCTACATGGACTGGCCGGGGGCTGGCTCCACGCCTGCCATTCTCAATTCGGCGATTCCCCGGGGTCTGAGCCTGTTCAACCTTACCAGTTCTTTGTAGTAATAATATTTCTAATAAATCTAGGTGCAGGGTCACTGCCCACCTCAGTGGTTTATGTTCCCGGATGAAAGGCACACACACAGCCTTGTATTTTAGTATGCCTCAAGCAGCACAGTAGCTGGGCCTAACCTCCCTGCTGTTAGAATCCACCTCCCACCCAGAACTCCGAGTCACTACTTACTAGTTTCTAAGTTCTGTCTTGGCTGCTCCTGACCCAGTTAAGGAGCCCTCTGGGCTGAGTTTCTCTTGCCCCTTTACATGGTGGCTCTGCTTCTCCCTCCTGCACGTTATTACCTTTTCATGGTGGCCTCCTTGTCTCCCTCCTTCCTCCTCGTGTTCCCCAGCCTGGGAACCCTAAACTCTACATCTGTCTCTCTTCCCCGGCTATTGGCTGCTGGCATCTTTATTTACCAATCAGAATTGACTGGGGGCAGGTTCCCAGGAGCTATGTGCAGCAGGCCCTCCCATGCAAACAATTTTGAGGGACCCAATTAGCATCAGAATGCAAGCAGCTAAGGTTCTTCTGTCTGGTGGCATGGTCCACTTGCCCCACATTCAAGAGTTCAAAATTCACAGAAAGAGCCAGGAGCAGAGTGGATGGGGACCACAGACTGGGAGGGGAGCACCCAGGAGCAGACTGGGAGCACCCAGACCTCAGGGTTGATAGAGGCAGTATTCATGCTGTGATAACTTTTGTCGCAGTCTAAAAGATTCCCACTCAGCTCTGGAGAGGATGTCAGACTCTGCAAGTACTGTGGAAGGCTGAAGGTACCCAGGAAAGGCACATTTGCCAGTCAGGGGTTCAGTCCTCTGAGACTGCCCCAAAACCCAAGGTCTTTATCTGCAGCCCCCAGTAACTTTTATGTCCCCTTATCCAGAGCAGGACATGTTCAGGCCATTCCTTTCTTGGGTCAGAGGCTCAGGTGTCCAATAAGTCCTGGAGATATGACCTAGTACTCTGAGCTGCCACAGGAACTGGTGGACTGTGTAGGACCTGGGACTTGCAAGAGAGTCCCCCATGTGGGGAGGGGTCAAGAAAATCCCAGCACACCAACTGCCCTATGCATGCCCAATGCTTTCCTGGAGCCCTGGACTCGCAGGACCCCTTATGCCATCACCATCTTGGCAAAAGTGTCAATATTCTGAAGAGAAAGCTGCCCTCTTCCCTTTGACTACCAGACCACTGAGGCAGTGGACCTCAAAGTGGGGATTTCCCGGGACTTTTATGCTAGGAGAAGCAAAAGCCTGAAGCCTGGTGCCAGCCCCAAAAGGGGTGTGTCTCCAGAAAAGAGAATTCATGGTTCTGACAGTTGACCATCTTGCCTGAGAAACTGGAGCTGAGCCAGTGATAGGCAGAACTGAAAGCATAGGAATTCTGGGGTAGATGAAGAGTCCATCACCTGAGCTTAGATGAAGCCTCTTGCCAGCCAGAATATAAGAAACCAGCATAATTAAGAAGTAAGTCTGAGTCCTTTCTCACTTCCAAGTCATAAACCTTCAATTCGTTAGGAGTTTCTTCAGAAACTCCACTCAGCTACAGCCACATCCTAAACCCTGAGGGCATTGTTTTCCTTTATTAGATTACAGTATTGTTTGAGGATTGCCAGAGCCCTCTATAATCTCAGATAGCAACAGTGATTTCCCGGAGACAAACACCACCAGCCTGTTAACCCACTGGCTGGGGACCTAGCTGTTGAAGGTACTTCCTTCAGTAAGGATGATGCTTGAGGAAAGATGTGGGAGACAGACACATGGGGGTGGGGAGGAACGGGATGGGACAGGGTCAGAGGACAAGTGAGAAGGAGAGAAACAAGACAGAAAGGGGGAAACTAGAGGAGAAAGAGAAGAGTAAAATAGAGGCTCAGGGAGCTGGAGAGATGGCTCTGTGATTAAGAGCACTGGCTGTTCTTCTAGAGGACCTGGGTTTGATTCATAGCACCCACATGGAGATGCACAACTGTCTGTAACAACAGCCTTTGGCCTCTCTTGGTCTCTTTGGTCATGCCCATGGTGTATACACATATATGCAGGCAAAGCACCCACATACTTAAAAATAAAATTAAAAAGAGGGCCAGAACCAAGACAGGGCAAGTTAAGAGCTTGAGGCCAGAGGGAGCAGGAACCAGCAGGAGAGGGAGAGGCCCTGAGGGAAGGAGAGGGGACCAGCAAGGGAGAGCTGGAGATAACCACAAGACAGGGAGGGGCAAGGGGACAAGTACAGACAGCAGGAGATCACAGAGAGGTTGTGGGGAACTCAGCCAGGCTTGTGCTGGGACCTGGGACACCTGAGTCACCAAGTCCTCCCAGGCTGTATCCCTTACAAGCAGGTGGCCAGTTTGGACTGTTTGTTTTTAAACATCATTTATTGCTTTCTAACAACAAAATAAAAGAAATCAAAACAGCACAGGCAGGTGCAGCTCAGTGGCAGTGGGGGACTTGCCTCATGTGTAAGAGGCCCTGGGTTCCTCCTCGTTTAGGTTGGAACAGTGGGATGAAATGTTTCAGGATTGGACTCTCCGCAAAGCACGAAACACACACAAACCTGGACAGTGTTCACCTCTGTTATTCCTGGTAGGAGACATTGTTTAGTGAAGATTGTCTTAGTCTACAGTTGGAGCCGGCTGTTTTCTGATCTTTGTTTTGGGTGAATCTCCAGGTATCAACCACTATAAAGGGCACATTCATCCCGTTTTAGTGGCCCAGCCACCTCACCAAGCAGATGGGAAAAGTCCACAGCCTTGGCCTGGAGAGGGGGCCCAGGCTGCAGGGCTGAAGGCGGCAGACTTTGGTCCCAGACATTCTGGAAGCCACAGACCCTCTCACAGCCTAGATCATGCTGTCACTATGCTCCGAGGGAAGAAGAGAGGTGACTCAGGCCTGCACCTCAATGTTTTGCACCTCCTTGGTGGAGAGGAATTTTATGGACTCTGTAAAGAGCCATCCTACCACTCAGCAACCGGCAGGGTGTAGCTGGCAGCTCACCCTAAGCCGAGACAAGGTCTGGCATAGGCTGGCCTGGACAATTTGCTTCAAGAGCAACTCGCTTTGTGTCTTGCAATTGCTGAGGAAGGGGGACGGATCTGGCCTCAAGAGGAGCCGACCCTCATTCTTACAGACACAGGCCTCTCTAGTCAGCCCTTCGTTGGTGGGGACACCCAACCCCGCCCTCCTCAATAGAGTACAGCCATGTCCTCAGGCCAAGTCTCCTGCCTCCTTCCTACTGCTGCCTCAGAGAAAAGGCTAGCAAAAGCAAGGGTGGGCCTGTCCAGGGAGCCGAGCTGCAGCCATGGCCAGGCCCATGTGCAGCCTCACACCAACAGTATCCTAGCATTTTTATTCCAACTGGGTTCTTGCTATACATGGAGGTAAAGAAAAAAACAGGAACGGGGAATAAATAATTTATTGAAACTGGAATAAATATGTATGCATGGTTACAAATAACTGTAAAAAATATCATTCCGCACGCATGTGCGTTCACGAACACACACACACACACACACACACACACACACACACACACACACACACACACAGTCCTCCATTGAGGGGCGGGGCCTCTCTGTGGGCGGGTCCAGGACTTCCTTGTTCTCCCGCGTAGGCCTCATGCGCCCCCGGGAGGTAGAAGACATATTTACAGCAAAGAGAATTGCAGAAGGCTGCTCATCTTCAGATCCCAGCTTAGGAGCTTCCTGTGTCCCCACTGTGTGCCAAGTGGCCGCGCAGCTGCACCCCTTGCACGATCCTTTGCACCCAGGGGCGGTGAGCTAGGAGGCTGGTGTACACACCTGGCCGGTTGCGCTCCGCGCAGCCCTCTCCCCAGCTGATTATGCCCGTCAGTAGCCAATGGTCATCCACCTGGCACATCAGGGGACCCCCAGAGTCGCCCTGCAGAGAAGAAGGGAAGTCAGGAAAGCCACACCTGCAGGCAATGTGTCCTTGGAGGTGGCAGTACTGAGCCAACCCTAGAAGAACAGGCTTTCCAAACAGAACCCCTTCTGGTGGCATGCCTTCCCCACAACCACAAGGAGCAGAAGATGAGACCACTTCTGCTTTGCAGGATTGGCAACATGGGCACTGCAGCCAGGTTGTATGCTGGCCACCTCAGGGGTAACTGCTCCACCATCCTACCATCCTCATTCAGTCATGGGACTGAGGTTAGGGTTCTGAACCACTGGGCCCTCCTCAGGGCCCTCCTCAGAATAATAGCTGCCTACCTGTGTTTTCCTGCTGAAATGGTGCGTACACAACCCATGTATAAACAAGAAAAAGCCCAGACAGGCTAAAGGAGACTGAGCAAGAGGAGAGAGAGGATGTCCCTGGGGAGACTCTGAGGTAATGGAGATTAAGCTTCCCAGCTGGGGCGGACAAAAGGTGGGCACTCACCAGGCAAGCATCCCTCTCCCCTTCCAGGTAGCCAGCACACAACATGTCCTCAGTGACGGCTTCCTGACCCGCTCCCCGCCAGTACAAGCTTTTGCAGAGTTTGGAGTCGATGATGGGCACCTTCAGCTTCTGAAGGGTCTGGGGGTGGGGCAGGGGCACTAGGAGCAAAAGAGAGAGTCAGGCCCTGTGTGAACATCTAGTCCCCTCCATTCACCCAGCAGCATTTCTCAAAGGTGAGTGGATCTGCTCTTCAAAACTCTAACCCCAGGCTCTCTGCCTCTTGAACTCAAACATGGATGCGTAGCCCTAGATTCTGTCTTCAGTCAGCTCCCTGATGCCCACAGAGGGCTACACAACAGGATGGTGTTTCTGGACTTCCTGCAAGGGCAGTGTGTTTGGTATCCCCTAGGTTCTGAATTGCATCCGCCACACACCCTCCCTGGGGTTAGTCTGAGGACCCCAAGAAAAGGCAGCGCCTGCGGAGTTCCAGCACCTGCCTACCCCTGCGCAATTCTTCTCCACCCAAGTTCATCCCGTTCCTTCCCTGTTGTCAATACCCAGTCTCTCCTTCAAACTCTGTCTTCTAAGTCTCGACTGGGTTGTCTTCCACAGATGACTTCTGTTTGTCTGGGCTTACCCCAGGCTCTGTCTGTCTGTCCCAGGATCTGTCTGTCTGTCTATCCCAGGCTGTCTGTCCCAGTTTCTGTCTGTCTGTCTGTCTGTCTGACTGACTGTCTGTCTGTCTGTCCCAGGCTCTGTCTGTCTATCTGGCTACCACCTGCCTTCCTCTTGCTTCTCTTCTACCTCTGTATTTCATCTGGTTTGTGATTGTAGATGATATTTCCCAAACCTCCAGACTTGGTTTGAAAATTGGGCTTTTTAGTAATAGACTACCTTTCCTCCTGGGAATTTTGCTTGCTATTCACAGATGCTGCCACCAGGGGTGACCATTCCCACGTGTGCTGGCTATATTTTCATCTGTCAGCCTGCCCTTCACGTCTACCCATTCATTCTTGTGTCAAAAGCTTTGCAAATGCCTCTCTGTCTTTCTCTGTCTCTGTCTCTCTTTGGTCTCTCTCTGTGTTTCTCTCTCTCTCTCTCTCTCTCTCTCTCTCTCTCTCTCTCTCTCTCTCCCAGGTCTTTCTGTGTAATCCTGACTGTACTGGGGACTCTTACAGACTAGGCTCTAACTCACAGAGTTCTGCCTGCATCTACTCACTGAGTGCTGCGACAGAGTGCTGTGACTAAAGATGTGTGCCACCATACCTGGCTTTTCCTTCCTTCCTTCCTTCCTTCCTTCCTTCCTTCCTTCCTTCCTTCCCTCCCTCCCTCCCTCCCTCCCTCCCTCCCTCCCTCCTTTTATTCCTTATCTTTTTCCTTACTGCAAGTCTCTATTGCTGCTTTAAAATTCGGTCAAAGACTCAACCAGACATGACCTAAAAATTGGCAGTTGACTTCTTGTGAGTTCACGTCTCCAGTCTTCAGATTGTCTTTTCCTGTCTCTATAATGCACATGTGGTCTCCACCCTCTCCTATCCCTGGAATCTGTATCTGAGTGCCATCTTCCCTCTGTCCCCAGCTATCCTGGACCTTTCTGGAGTTAAAGGAGAACCGCACCTCCATCCTGGATGCTTCCCCAGCCAGCAATCCAGCAGTCGGTGTTGGGAGGGAGATGGACAGAGGAGTCGGGTAGGCAGATGGGCAGGATCCTCTCAGAGAACTGGATGGGGTGCTCTAGGCGCACCAGGGCAATGTCTGCATGGGTTCCCTCCTTCCGAGAATACCTGGGGTGGGGCAGCACCCAAGCAATGCCTACTTTCTGGGATCTTGGGCCTGGATCCCCTAGCTTCCAGGCCCCCAACAATACTGAGAACAGAGATGGCTTGTCCATATTGCTGGAAGGAGAGAGAACGAGATGTCAGAGAGGGAGAGTCCCTGGTACAATGGTATCAAGATCCTTGAATAGAGGCCTAGACAGCCCAGAGGCTGAGGCAGAAAGCCTGGGTCCTGGAGAGTCAAAAGCAAGCCTGATTCCACATACCTCCTAAAGCAGTGTGCGGCTGTGACCACCCAGCGGTTGGTGAGCAAGGAGCCTGCGCAGTGGTGGGAACCATTCTTGAGGATGCTTACAATCCAAGGCCACTGGGCATCCGTGCTGTCCTCACCTCCCACAACCCGGTTCAGCTGCTGAGGCTTCCCACAGTCTGGGGACACTGGCACAAGGGATGGCATCTTCTGTCATCTCAGTAGACACGATTGTCTTCTGACTTGCCTGTCAACTGCCCCCAAGCCCTGCAAAGCCTCAGACCTGTGCCCAGCCCAGCATATGCCTAGCACAGTCTACTGCTGCAGTGTGAGTGCCTGCCTGTCCTGTCCCTGTCCCCTTTAGTTATCAGGGACTGGCCCTTTTCTTCTTCTCTCCTTTATCTGCCCTTCCCTCCCACTCCCCTTAACCTTGGTTTTTTTTTTTTTTTTTTTTTTTTTTTTAGTTCTGTTGGCCTCTTACCCTTCTGTCCTCCCAGCCTTCCCTCCTCTAGATTCATCACCTTCCTAAGCCCCTCCCCAGCTCTTCTTGTCTGTATCTATCCCTTCTGCTTCGATCGCATGCTCCCCTTTGACTGGGGTCCCTACACTGACCTACCCTATAGAGTCAGATACAAAGACTGTCCACAACACAGATCCACCCCCACCCACCTGCTCACGCTCACCTCGGATGTTGGCAGCACTGACGGTAGCTGAAAGCAAGAGAGTAAAGAAGGTCAGGCCTGGTGGTGAGGAGCCCTGTGCCCCATGCCTGGGGAATCCCCCACCTTCCTGAACAGACTCATCCTAGGCCCTCCAGCACTGTTCGCTGCCTCACCACCTGACACACACACACACCCACCACAGGTACCTCCGCATCCTGTTTGGGACAACCATCTTCAGACCCCTACCTCCCAGGCCACCAGTTTTTGTCCCATCATCCTAAGAGAGGAGCTTGGACACACACACACACACACACACACACTCGCACCCAGGTTTTCTTCCCTAACTCCCATGAAAGCCTGGTCAGTTGTCCTACTATTCAAAAACTGAAGGAGACCCAAGATGGAAAGCATGGAGAGGGGAACAGGAGATGGAGGACACAGGGAAGTGGCGCTGACAGGTATGATGACCCACACGGATGAGAGAGGAGCTCCTGAGCAGGCACTGAGGCCAGAGGACTGACATGCACTGAATCCTCATAGCTGCTAGGGAAACCGAGGCATGGGGCATGGAGTCAGACCACATGCCAGAGGAAGGGGAACGGAGACAGAGCCATGGGGAGATGAAAGACAGTGGAAAGAAGAGAGCAAACTCAAGGGAAGGAGCTGAGCTGCCAAAGAGGAGGTGACTGTGGAAGGAGAAGCAGCAGGCCTTTGGAGCTCACCTGTGGAAGTCAGCAGCACCAGAAAGATTAAGATCCTGAACTGGTCCCCACCCAGTTCTGGGGGAGGTCTGGAAATCACCATTGCTGGTAGGGGTGGACACCCAGCCAGGGTGCTGGCTGGCTCACAGGACCTAAGGGCTGTGTTGGTTGAGACTGACAGGACGGGTGGCTGTAGTGTGTAGGGTTCCCTACAGGTTGCCCCAGGTTTTATCCTGTGAGGAGGAATGCTGTTGGACCAGTCTCCCAGGTGGCTGAGACTAGGCCACCCAGACTGTGGGTCAAGGAGGAGGCAGGGCTGCCAGAAGGAAACAACCGGTTACTAGGGTCTAGGGGGTGCCACCAGGAGACTGGATGGGGGGCCTCTGGCTCAGATGTGTGCCCAGGGTGGACCCTGCAGAGGGGTAGGCAGAGACTTGTTGACTGTCTAGGGCATGGCTTTAACACTGACTGCCAGGTAAGCAGAGAAAGAGCCCTGTCACTTGCAGAGTGTTTGGGGTAGGAAGTGACTCAGGCTGGAATGGCCTTTGGCTGGGGTTGCCAGGGGACCTTGTTCCTTAACGGCCCATGTCCAGGGCCCTGGTTGCTTCTGTGACTCAAGCCAGACACTTGGGGCCCTGGAATCCCGTTAGCCCACTTCCCCGAAAGCTGTGACTCAGGCCCCAAAGGGACGGGCATGATGGCCTCTTGGCCATTTGGCCAAGCTGTCCCTGGCACTTCCTCTCAGTTGTCACTGTAGGTGAACCTCAGGTGACTCATTTCTCACCTGAACTCCAGGGAGCAGGCCAATCCCAAAGCAGGAGCCACAACCTATGCACCCCCTCAACACACTTGGGAAGAACTAACCCTGTGGTCACGTTCACCCCACGGGACCCCCCACAAAGGGCCAGGGAGCTGGGCTTTGGGAAGCTGGGATGCTGTAGGCTGGTGTGGATTGTCCTTGACTCGGTGTCCTATATTCGTGATAGCCTCACCTCAAGCAGGAAGCATCGATTGACATCGTCCCAAATGTGTCCCTCTCCCCAGGGTTAGTTTCTGGGATCAGACCTGGCTGTGGTGGAAACAGGGCTCAGTAAAAACTGCAGTCTGAGGTGCTGCACCCCACTTTGTGCCCTCATCACCCAAGAAACCCTGGCTGGTTCAGAGAGGTCAGTAGAGCAGGCCCCCAGCAGAAATCAGGTGCCTGACCCTCCTCAGAGTGGTCCCCAAAGAAAAGGCCACGGATAAGTGTGGGAACAGACACAGTAACACTGAACCCAGGGAAAGAAAAAGAGGTGGTCTCTTTCCACCTCTGGGCCAGCCACAGCTCTCTTGGGATTTTCATGACCTTGGTCTCCAAGCTGCCCAGAGCTGGCCCTGCAGGTCCCTGTGTCACCCACCTCAACTGTTTGGGATTAAGGTGGCATTAGACCCAGTTAGCACATGGATCCCCCATCTCTGGCAAGGTGACATCTGCCTAACCTTGCCTGGGTACTGTGAGCTGCAGATAAGCTGAGGTGTATTCTATGGGTCGCTGTCTGGAGAAGGAGGCAGGTCAGGGTTACCTGCAGGCAAGATGAGACAGAGAGACCCTGCCCCACCCCACACCAAACATGCAAAATGTGTGGCCTCAGGAACCCCAGCGGTGCATTCTTCCCCTCCTGTGATTGTGGGTGTCACTACAGAAGCAGCCAAGATGAGGCCACCTTCCCCAGACATCCCCAAGGCTATAGAGCAAATGTGGGGGCAATACTCACTTAATCACATGTGCCCCTCAGGGCCATTTCTGCACCCTCAGCTGCTCCCACACTACTGTAACCCACTCCCTGTGACAAGGAGGGCTGTGGCCACCTCAACTCATTCCACAAACATTTCTTGGGCCCCTGCTGTTTGGCAAGCCCTGAGCTAGGGTCACTGGGACACCCAGCGAGGAATGAGGCTCCGGTCCTTCACACTACTTAGGAAGCTCACATCTCCCAGGGGTGGGAGCTGAGTAATAGCATTGAGGTACTTCAGAGGTGAGCAGAAGCCTGGGCCTGGACGTGCACTGTGAATGCTGGAGGGGAGGGGCGTCTCCCTCAGACACCCGCAGATCCAAGCCTGCTGCCTGCTGCACACTGGGTTTCAGTAGATGCTTGTCAAATGAATTCATGATTGTAGAAAATGCAGGGTTGGGGACCAATAGCTGCAGCATCCTGCCTCTACATTTCCTCTGCCCCTCCCAGTTTCCTGACTCATTGTCCTGGGGACCTAAGAGGCAGGCACAGCCCCAGTATGCTGCCTTCTTGGAGATGGGTGACCAAGAAGAAGCCCCGAGCAGAAGAGCTCTGTGGGAGTCAGAGGACGCCCAAAAAGCTAGATGGAGATTTCCTAGTACAGGCTCTGAAAGAGATAATCCCCTCCCCGGGACCACTGGATACTGCCCAGTTCCTAGGACGTGAAGAGTCAGTTCTCAAAGTCCCTGGCATGATTCAACATTCAGCAAAATATTTACTGAGTGCCTACCATGTGCCAGACTCACACCCAGCATCCCAGCTGAGCATCTTCATGCTATGCAAGAGATGGATGAGGTGCCCAGCCCTGCCACCCACACCACGGGTCCCTGCCAGGCTGCTGGGGGAAACCAGCCAATTCACACTGAGGTGTTGATGGCTGATAGGGCTGCCGGAGCATTAGCATGCTAGGAACAGCTGGAGCTAGCAATGCAGAAGCCAAAAAAAATGGTGACTCACCCTCCCTGGCGATTCAGATGTAGGCCCCGGGAGTCAGGGGACATACGTTGAACAAGGTTATCCATTCTTATCCAACCAAAGGCTAGAGGGCACCGCCTACTCCTCTGGACCTTGTACAAAGTCCAGGAGTCATCCATGAAGGAAATACGACACAATCAGTTAAGTCAGTCATCAGCCATTACTGAACATGGGGGGAAGGTCAGGAGGGGGAGGGTCAGGAGGGTTGGGGACGTTGGAGGGATCTGGGAGGTTGAGGGTGTGGAAGGAGGGCACAAACCAAACCAATACCTGCTCTGATGGCTGAAATGGAATTGGAAAATAAGTGAATTGACCAGGGGTGGTGTCTCATGTCTTCGATCCCAGCACCCAGGAGGCTAAAACCAGAACATTTCTGCACCTTTGAAGACAGCCTAGGTTACATAGTGACTTCTAGACAAGCCTGGGCTACAACATGAGAGACAATCTCCCAAAAAAGGGCTGGTTGGTGGAGATATGGCTCCATTAGCAGAATGTTTATACTGCACAAAGCCCTGCTTCATCCCCAGCACCACATGAAACTGGGCATGAAGTCACACACCTGTAATCCAGCACCTGGGAGGTGAGGGCAGGAGGGTCAGAGACTGGGGTAAGCCTTGAGTGAATTCAAGGTGAATTCAAGGCCCATCCTGGGCTACATGTGACCCTGACTCAAAAACAAAACAAAAAACCAAAAACACAAAACAAAGCAATTTGTTCTAGTGGGTGTCCGGCATCTCCCCAGTTGATTTAAGCTTTGTTGTACCCCCAACCCGGGCCTCAGTTCATCCACCTGTGACAAGAACCAGTCAGTAGCCTCACGGCCTCACAAAAAAAAAAAAAAGGCGATAGGGCTAGAAAGGGCTGCCAGCCTTAGTCTTCATTGGCTGAACTTGAAATCACCCAGGAGATACCCCTTGGGTAAGTCTGTGAAATGTTTCCAGAAAGTTTCACTGAGGGAAGAAACATCCTAAATATGGATGGCACCATCCCATCCCATGGGCTGGAGTCCTAGACTCTCCGGTTACGTGTTCATGGACATGATAAAATACTTTGACGTGAGCAAACTTGAAGGAGAAAGGGTTATTTTCTTTCACAATTCAAGGTATAATCCATCAAGGCAACAGGAGTGGGAGGTCACATGACACCCGCGATCTGGAAACAGGGGGATGGAATGTATGCCGGTGTTCCGCTAGCTCTCTCCAGTGTATACAGCCCAGGATCCCCTGACCAATGAACAGCCCTGTGCATGACCAAGATGGATTGTCCCACATCAGTTAGAATAATGAAGGTAATTCCCCCCAAACCTTGCTCAGAGGCCTGTCTCCCAAGTGATTGTACCCTGTCAGACTGACAACACAGACAGGATTGAAAGGGGGCAAGGGAAAATCCAGCTGAGGAACACTGTCCGTCTCTTCCTGCTTCCTGAACCATCCCTCACACCCAGCTGCCTCACTCTCACTGCTGTACCTTCCCCATCGTACGGACTGATTCTTCTCAAACCATGGGCCAAAATCAACCTCTTCCTTATGTCTACTTGTTGGGTTGTTACAAGAACTCCATTCTGGGGATATGTAAACAAATGTCTATTCCCCTCCCCTTTACAGGGTTCCAGTGACAAACCAAAGTACATTACTGTCCAAGTTATGGACCCAAGGAGTTTACTAGGTTTATGGATGAGGTGTTACGTTACAGAAGCACAGATGGCCTCAGAGCTGCCGCACTACTGGAAAACCTCACCGCTGAATGGCTGTTGACTAACCCGTGGCTGTGTGGATAGAACCTCACCTCCAGCTAACCTTCCCAGTCTGTGTACTCTAGCATCAAAGGCCACATGCTATTAACACAGAATTACATACAAATAGCTAGACAGTGCAGGAGGGAGCAGCTCGACTCTCAGCAGAGGGTCTAATGACCCTGTCCACCCCCTCCTTCTATAAGAGGACGTTAACAGCCATCAAGGCTGCTCTCAGGGTTTCTTGCAAATACTCATAGTGATGCTGATGAGGATGGCAGGCATCATCACTTCCATCACTTGGAAGCACGAGTATCTTGTCACAGGAATGAGAAAAGTAACTAAGGTAGAAAACTTGCACCAACGAGAGGGTTGTCACTGTGAGGAGTGCGACCATGTGGTCTGCAGGCCTTCGGACTGGTTTTTGAGAGGAATGGAGAAGACTTTGGTAAGCCTTAGAGTGCTGTGATCAATTTGATGGGCCACTCTGTTGAAAGTCAGGAAGACAGGACTGCCGAGAAAAATGTAGGCAGTAAAGCCTGGGCTCGTGGGGTTTCACAGGAAAGTACAACTCTATTCAGAACTGGACTATTGGCCATTTGTGTTCTCTTCTGGCTGAAAATGGCTGCCATTCTTCCCACGGCCTCAGTTGCAAAGCAGTGGACTCAGGTGTTTAGTAGAAAGTCAAGACATGGCATTCAAGCTGCAGCATGGTGACTGCTCACTGCTTTTACTCAGTTCTGCCATGAGAAAGTTCTAGATATGAGGAAAATGTGCAGTGTGGTAAGGAAAAAAAGGTATGAGTTTAAAGGTATAGAAAAGATAGAAGCAGAAAGCAGCTGGAATTGTAGAGGTTAGCGCCACCACAGAGAAACTCTGCCCTGAGACAGACCCTCTTTGAAGACAAGACCCTCATAGCAAAGGCTGCCAAACGTAAAGATGAAAGACTCGAGCCTCGATGGAGAACACCGCTGAAGGGCTCCCTGCTACACGGCTGCACAGGCAAGCCCAGCTGATAGGGCTCACAGACCAGACTCCTTCTTAATGTATTCATTTAATGCATTGAAGCTTGTACCAGGTTCCAGAAAAATCACTGAGGCCAGGTAATGTGTAGCAAGGTTGGTTTCTCTGCAAGGAGTCTAGTGTGCAAAGCTATAAAAGTGAACCCTAAATTGTACTGGAGCCCCTAAAACACTGGCTCTCAACCTGTGGGCTGTGACCCACTTGGGGGTCCCACAACCCTTTCACAGGGGTCACATATCAGATATCTTGCATGTCATATATTTGTATTACAATTCATAACAGTATCAAAATGACAGTTACGAAGGAGCAACAAGAATAAGTTTATGGGGCTGGTGAGATGGCTCAGCAGTTAAGAGCACTGACTGCTCTTCTGGAGTTCATGAGTTCAATTCCCAGCAATCACATGGTGGCTCACAACCATCCGTAATGAGATCTGATGCCCTCTTGTGGGGTGTCTGAAGACAGCTACAGTGTACTTACATTTAATAAATAAATAAAAGCCTTTGGGCTAGAGCAAGTGGGGAAAGGGAAGGGGGGAACATAAAAAATAAAAAGGAGTAAGTTTATGGTTGGGGGTCACCGCAGAATGAAGTCTCAGCATTAGGAAGGTTGATTTCCACTGCTCTAGCGTGTTGACTATGCCAAGGTTCAGACATCCACCAAGGAAAACTACAGGCACAGAACTGAGCTGACCTGAGAGAGGCTACGTGTACTGCAGGCTGCAGAACTGCAGGAGTGGACCACCCAAGTCTATTGGAACCCAGACACTGCTGCCACAAGCTCCAGATGCCAGACACGGAACTGTAGGGTTTTCCCTCAAAAATCTTGACATTTCTGTGGTCCACCTTTTGCCTGCTCCTTCCACGTTCTTCCCTCACGGAACGGGACTGTTTGTTTTGCGCCATTCACTTTTGCAGATCTGTGTAAGCATAGATAGAACGTACATGCGCACCTATCTGCCCGTTGTTGTCACTGTGCAGCCTGGCATTGGCATTAGTGACTCTGATGGCCAGCCATGCTGCCTTTTCCACGACAGCTTCGCGGTTCTTGGAGGAAATGAGTAACAATAAGATACCCGTGGTACATCAGGAGCACTTCCAACTCCTGCTAAGGACCAGAAGCTTCCTGAAGACGATGGGCAGCACGTGCTTGGTCTTCTTGTTCCCATATCCTATTGTGGGCATCAGAACCTTGCCCTTGAGTCTTACCCACACCCAGGTGCTGAGACTTCTGGGTTTCTGCCAGGCATGCTTCATTTTGACACATCCGTCTGACCGGTGCCAGGTGCACTTCTTGGACCTCTTTAGGATGATCTTGGGCTTCACCGGAGGTTGGAGGGCAGCCATGATGCCGCACAGAAGGTGGCAGCCACCTGGCAGGCAGCACGGAGGGAGAAAGGACTCTGTGCCATTTTATATTGGAAATACATAACTTATAGTCTTTATTTCACAGGGGTTCAAAGAGACAGCTATGAGTCTCAGACCAGATCCCAGCTTCTCAACAATATTGGAATTATTAAGATTTTGGGGACTTAGCCAGGCTTGATGATACACACCTTTAATCCCAGCACTTGGGAAGTAGAGGCAGGTGGATCTCTGAGTTCAAGGCCAGCCTGGTCTACAGAGAGAGTTCCAGGATAGCAGGGTTACTCAGAGAAACCTTGTCTCAAACAAACAACAACAATAAAAAAAATACTTTTTTTGGGGGGGGGGGAGGCGGGGAGACTCATACAATGAACAACCGTGAGCCTTTGAGGGAAAAGACTGAAGAATTACAGATAAAAATAATTGGCTTGGGTATCAGGTTGAGTCAGAGTGGGCTTGTGAGTTCAAACTGATCTTCCTTGTCAACTACATCGGATATACAATTACCTAAGAGACACACCTTGTGGCCTGCAGAGAGTATTTCCAGAGAGGTTTAACTGAAGGTGGAAGACACAACTTGAACATGGGCAGTACCATCCCATGACCTGGGGGCCCAGACTGAATAAAAGAGGAAACAGGAAAATCTAATGACCATCATTCTCTTCTCTCTGCCTCCTGACTGACAGCTTGATACAACCACCCTCCTCACATGGCCACCACCGTGAGCCACTCTGGGCTCTACACCTTCATGGTTTGAGGAACTGCATCCCCTCAAACTGCAAGTCTTCCTTACATCGCTTTTGTCTGATAATTTGTCCCTGTGGTTAGACAAGTAAGTCCTGCACAGGCTGAGTGTTCACGGATCCACTGGGGCACTGATGGGCTTGAGGGTCCTGGTCTGGCGGGCCCTAAGGATACTGGGCTACCACTGAGGTGCTCTCCACGGATTTTCATCATCTTCCCGTGACGATGTCCTGACAGCCAATTGATCTCACTCCCAGATGGTCTGGTAACCTATTTCCTTGGGAACATACATGGCACTTGGGTTTCTCTACCTCTCTGAAACTTGGCTCCATCGGGACTCTGGCCAGTCTTGGGTTGTGGTCCCCCTCAGAGCCCTCCAATGTTCCCATGCCCTAGACCCCACGTTTTCTTTGCCTTCATTCAGGCTCCTCTAGACCCCCAAAGCTCTGCCCTCCTCCCCTTCCTCCAGAAGCTACCTTTCTGTTGCTATGTTCAGACAGCAAAACTAAGACAACTCATAGAAGAGTTTGTTTAGGACTTAAAGTCCAAGGGGTCAGAGTCCATGATGGCAGAGCAGAGGCAGCAAGCAAAAGATGGCGGCAGGATGGGACTCAGAGAACTCACACAACTCTCCAGCCACAAACGGAAGCAGAGAGAGCTCGCTTGAAACTGTAGGAGTCTTTTTGAAACCTCAAAGCCCACCCCCAGTAACATACTTCCTCCAGCAAGGGTGTATGTACCTTCTAATCCTCTTCAAACAACCACTGAGGACCAAATGCTGGAGACTTACGAGAGACATCTTTATTTAAACCACCACACTTGGTCCTACGCTGGCCCGTGGCTCTCCTGAAGGGTGTGGGAGGTGCCAGGATGGGAGCCACACAGTACATACTCGTGGAGCTGCACAGCACATACCTGTGGGGCCGCACAGCACATACCCGTGGAATCCTCTCTTCCATCTCCTACTTTCCAGTGCTGGGCTATGTGGTCTGTGTGGTGGGAACTCCAGACCTCTGAGAATAAAGCTTTCCCTGTCTTATCACATGACCATCACAGCGTTTCCTCCGGAAGATTAAGCATCTCTTTCCCTGCTCAGCCTTCCTTCCTGTGCTCTCGGGGACCCCTCCTGGTGGGGCCTTTAAACCCCATCATCTATCAGCCCACATCTTCTAGATATGGAGCTTTAGCTATCTGACTCTGGAAGCTGGGGTTCTAGGAGCGCCATGATAATCATGTGACTCCCAGAGCACCAGGATGGGGATGTCTCTGGAGTGTACAGCATGGCTGGTTCTTGCGTTTCACATTCATCCGCAGCTGCACTCATCCTTGCCTTGGGGCCCCTTTGAGTCCCCACTTTCTCTGTCTTTTGTAAGCAGCGTCCCTGTGAGATCTTGCCTTCCAGAAACTGCCTCAAAGCTGTGTTTCCAGCCTTTGTATCTTGGAGTGTTGGCCTAAGTCTAGTGTGATGACACACACCTGTTGTCCACACTTGGGAAGTTGAGGCAGGAGGATCATGGGTTCCAGCCTAAGATAAGTAGAGAAGTCTTATCATGAGAAAGAGAGAGAGAGAGAGAGAGAAGGAGAGAGAGAGAGAGAGAGAGAGAGAGAGAGAGAGAGAGAGAGAGAGAAAGCTTTATAAAATAAAAGAAGTAACAGAGTTCTGAGACATTATCCACCTTTTCCACATTGACTTGTGGTTCTCATGGACAATGCCCAACAGCCTGGGAGGAGCTCTGGAGGAGAAAGTGATCAGCCCTCCCACAAGAATATTATTGGGCTGTCCACTCTGGGCTCCAGGACCCTCACTCTCCTCCCAAATCCCAGCCTGCTCCCTCCACTGGAGGGAGTAACTTGCTACTACTTCTTGTAGATGATTCACAGGATCTCAGGTGAGCTTAGAGTTCCCTTTTCACTGTCCTTAAAATCACAGGCTAATTAAAGGAACACAGCCCCCTGAGGGCAGAGCTCAGTGGTAGACAATTTGCCTGCCACGTGGAAAGCCCCAGATCACATGCTCAGCACCATAACAAATTTAAAAACAGACAGACAGATGTGGGGGTAACCTCAGCACCCAGGACACCAAAGGCAAGAGAATTTCAGCAGGTTTTAGGCACTCTGGGCTACAGAGAAAGAAATCAAGCCAGACAAGGCAGAACCCTGACTCAATAACACGGAATAATAACAATGCTGGTGACGGGTCTGTTAATGTCGGCAGCTCTACTTGCTGGCAGCGACTAACAGCTAAATTTCCAAATACTTTGCAAACTTCAAGTGACTGGCCTCACATTAGCATCTTGATAAGGCAGAACAGCAATTGCCACAAAACAGGACAACCCCTGAACAGAGCCAGAAAGTTCCAGAAGGAGCCAGGCACAGAATCCAGCTGGAGGAATGGCCTAGAGAAAATGGAGTACAGATGGTGCCCTTGGCCAAGCTGAACTGTTCCTCACACTCCAGGTGACTCATCCTGACTCATTAGACAAGAGGTAGGACCTCAGGTTCTGAGACAGAGGTCATGGCCGAGGCTATCTCCTAGCCAGTGTCTGAGACTCATGAGGCAGTAACTAACAGGCCACGTGGGGTTTTAGCCTAGCTTGAAGGGAGGTACAAAGCAATGGTTCTGCTTCCATTCCCGAGTGAGCCGTAAACATATCTGAGAACCTAAAGTCTCTGTCTTGGGGGGCACTTCTAAGTTGTAGCCTAGCTGTCCCCCACCCCAGGCGTGACCTGGGCAGCCACGTCATGCCTGCCACAGAGGAAACGTGGAGAAACCAGCTTGGGCCACCCCCGCAGGGTGGGAGCCACTTCCCAGCCTGTTCCTCCTCCCCCTCTTCCCTCCAGGGAAATGAGTGATTCTGCTAATTGCTGCTAATGAGCTACATGGGGCCAGTCGGCTGTTTCTGCAGCCAGGAGGCTGACAGGGTGGAGAGCTGCAGGTGTGTGGAAGAGCAGCAGCATCAGGGAGTGGCCACCGTGTGTGCTGGGTGGTCCCTGACCCCCACATGCACTCCTGTTTCCATACCTATCTCTTCAAGCCATGACCTGCTTTCTGGGGGACCTGAACTTGGAGCAGGTGTCTCAAAGAGACAGCTTCGAATCAGATGATCCAAAATTGGCACCATGATCCCCAGTTGCTCAAGACTTGGGTTGGGGAATCGTCCTTGATTCATTTCTTCCTCCCCACCTACATCTGTTTTCCACATCGCATGACCACTGTGAAGGCCTGGAAGATCCCAGTGAATCTGGGGACTTTTCTCCATGGCCACAGACCCCGTGAGTAAACCCAGACACTGCAACAGCCCCACAGCCCAGGCTACTCTGATGCTTAGAGAAGTTTCCCCAGATAGAGAGAGCATAGGCACCCACATCCAAGCAGTGGTGGAGCTCGGGGAACCCTGCAGAAGAAAGAGAGGAAGGATTGTAGGAGCCGGTGGGGGGGGTCGAGGATACCAGAAGAACAGAACCCACATAATCAACTAAGCAAGGCTCATGGGAGCTCACAGAGACTGAAGCATCAACCAGAGCCTGCATGGGTCTGCGCTAGGTCTTCTATATACATGTTGTGGTTGTTTAACATGGGTTTTTGTGGGACTCCCGACAGTGGGAATGAGGCCATCTCTGATTCTTGCCTGCTCTTGGGACCCTTTTCTTCCTCCTGGGTTACTTCTTCCAGCCTTGATTTAAGGGTTTGTGCCCAGTCTTATTGCATCTTATTATGTCATATTCGGGCGACGTTTGAGGGGGGGCTGCTCTTTTCAAAGGGAAATGGGAGCTCAGTGGATCTGCGGGAGAGAGGAGGGGGGCAACTTGCAGGAGTGGAGGAAGGGGAGGCTTCCATCTGGGTGTATTGTATAAGAGAAGAATAAATGAAAAGAAGAAACAGAGATGCATTAGGGCCAGTGTGATGGTTCTTCAGGTCAAGAATGGCGCTTGCTGCCAGGTCTGACAACCTGAGTTCTACCCCAGGACTCACATGGTGGAGGGAGCAGTCAAATCCTGTAACCTGTCCTCTGTCTTCTACTATTTGTTGTGGTATGCCCGTGTTAGTGTGTACGCACATGCATGAACACACATACACATGTAATAATAGCAGAATTTTAAGGTCATCCTCGGCTACATAGCAAGGTGCAGGCCATTCTAGGCTACTGGAGGCTCTGCCTCAAACAAACAAACAAACTTAGACAACCCAACATTAAATCCAGTTTTCCAGTAAAAGCCTCCTGTAAACCGCTGCTTTTGGAGGGGTCTAAGCTCTTGGCTGCTGACCCTGCTGACTGATCTGCCTTCTCTGTCCTAACTGCTCTGGGCTCTTTCCTCGGCCACCACACTGGTCCGTTATTTCCGCTCTGCTCCTTTTGGCCCAGGGCCTTTGCACACGCTGCACGGTGTGCCTGAAGTGCCTCAGCCATATCCAGAGTTGGCATCTTCTCTTCAGGCTTAGTGCAAATGGCATCCTTTCTGTTACTCATCGCTGTTCGGAAAAGTAAGGAAGGGTTGACCTAGAAGATGAGAGCACTGGGGGAGCTGCCAAGGCCACGCTGCAGCATCTGCGTTACCTCTCTCTGCTTGGAAGTGTCTAACTGGAGGCAGAGGAGGCACAGCTACCACTAAAGCACACAAGTCCTGAGCACTGGGACGCAGCAGGTGGCACTAGCTGCACAATCTCATGTCCTTCCTTTGATTGTAAACAAGGAGTGATTTGAGTCTTCTTTTGAGCATGTCATAAATATACCTTTGAAAAAAGCTTTATTTATTTTTATGTGTATGACTATTTTGTGTACATAAATGCGTGTGTACCATGTGTGTGCCTAGTACCTGGGACAGTCAGAAGAGGGCCTGAGATTCCTTGGAACTAGAGTTACAGACAGTTGTCAGCAACCATCTAGGTGCTGGAAACCAAGCCTGGGTCCTCTGCAACGGGAGGAAGTGCTCTTAAGTGGTGAGCCTTCCCGTCACAGCATGCCGCGTGCCTTAACAGGCTCCTTCACTGACTGACAAGCAGCAGCTCTGAGATGGTTTTAGGAAAGCCATGGTTGTGCCTGTTGGGACCTTTTGCAAATCATTCCTTTCTCCCATTAAAGTGTTGTTTATTAGTTTATTCATGACAGCGTCTCACTACATGGCTCTGGCTGTTCTGGAACTCACTCTGTAGACCAGCCTAGCCTCAAACTCACAGAGATCCACCTCCCTCTGCCTCTTGAGTGCAGAAATCAAAGGCATGCACCACCACAGCTGGATCATTAAGGTATTCTTGAAAGTGTTCGTTATGGGTTTTTATTTGTTTTTCAGACAAGGCCTTACATTGTAGTAAAGGCTTGCCTATCTCTTACCATGTAGCCCAAGCTAGCCTTGAACTTGTAGCAATCCTCCTGCCTCAGCCTCCTGAGTGCTGGGACTACAGGTGTAAATTAACAGGCCCACAGTAATATACTCATTTGTTAACAAACGTACTCTAATTATGATCTCAGTGGTGTGCGCACAAGAACCAACTTTGAAAGGCATTGAATGGATTCAGGACTGTTGTGCATTCCTTTGCAGTAATTTGGTCTGTAGGGCTGTTTGTGCCTTTGTCTTCTGCTCAGCAATTTATTCCCTTCTTTGACAATAAAAATTATTTCAGGGGGCAGCAAGATGGCTCAGCGGGCACAGGCGATTGCCAAACAAACCTTGCTGGCTGAGTTTGACCCCTAGAACACGTAGAAAGACACAACTCCACTACGTTGTCCTCTGAACTCCATGTGTGCACTGTGGCATACACACATGGATTTTTAAAATTATTACAAGAACTGTATTTGAATGCTCTGTAAGGCAAAAACCATTTTTTAAGATTTATTTTTATAGCCGGGTTGTGGTGGCGCACGCCTTTAATCCCAGCACTTGGGAGGCAGAGGCAGGTGGATTTCTGAGCTGAGTTCGAGGCCAGCCTGGTCTACAGAGTGAGTTCCAGGACAGCCAGGACTATACAGAGAAACCCTGTCTCGAAAAACAAAAAAAAAAAACAAAAAAACAAAAAAAAACAACAAAAAAAAGATTTATTTTTATTTTATTTATTTTTATTTTCATTTATCTATTTACTTACTTTTTTTTTTTTTTGAGACAGGGTTTCTCTGTGTAGCCTTGGCTGTCCTGGAACTTGCTCTGTAGACCAGACTGGCCTTGAACTCAGAGAGATCCACCTGTCTCTGTCTCCCGAGTGCTGGGATTAAAGGTGTCACTATACCACTCCCCCCAACCCCGCTTATTTTTATATTTTTTATTTATGTGTCTGTGTGTGTGTCTGTGTGTGTGTGCACATATCCATTGTATGTGTGTGGACCTAAGGAGGTCTGAAGAATGTTGGAGTCCCTGGTGCTGGAGTTCGAGATGGCTGCAAGCTGTTCAATATGGATGCTGAGAACTGAACCTGAGTCCTCTAGAAGCGCTGTAAGCACCCTTAATCAAGCCCACACTAGGCCCAGCCCCCCACCTCTGATGCTTGTGGATCTGACGTGTGCCCTCAGCTACTGCTCCAGCACCATGCCTGCCTGTCTGCTGCCATGCTTCCAGCCATGATGGTCATAGACTTACCCTCTGAAACTGTAAGCAAGATCTCAATTAAATGCTTTCTACTATAAGTTGCTTTGGTCATGGTGTCTCTCCACAGCAATAGAACAGTAACTAAGACAGATAAAGCACTCATGCACATTAAAAAAAATCTAAAAAAATAAAATTAAAAATCACCAATCAACTAATTAAAAGAAAGTCTCAAAATTTTTACTTAATTAAACAATAGACTATATATTTCTATATATTTTCTTTTTATGTTATTAGATGCATACTAGTACACTAATTGGATTTAAATTATAATATAGTCCGACACCTTCCCATGCCACAAAGCCATTCATGACATGGTTATTAATGCCTGTATAATATGCCATTGTAAACGCAATAGCATTTACTTAAGCATGTATCTTCTCAGACACCCATTCCTTTGAACTGTTACACATAATGTCTCAATAAAACCTGCTCAAAAATCCTTGAAAGCATCTCTAATTACTTCCTCGAGTTGGGAAATAACTAGGCCAGGGGTAATAAATTTATTTGTAGCTGTCAATAATGTATTTTATCTGATCATGCCCAGGAAGTGATAGCAATTCCTCTCTCTCTCTCTCTCACTCTCTCTCTTTCTCTCTCTCTCTTTCTGCTCTCTTTGCGCTCTCTCTCTCTCTCTCTCTCTCTCTCTCTCTCTCTCTCTCTCTCACACACACACACACACACACACACACACACACACACACTTTTCCCCTTTTGACAAGATAAGACATCACTATGTGTCCCAGGCTGGCCCTGAGCTCAGGACCTTCCTGCTACCACCTCACAAGTTCTAGACCTGTCACCCCTCTTCTTCCTCTTCCTTTACTTTAAAACACACACACACACACACACGCACACTAGAAAACAAATATTTTCCCTCAAATCCTTGGTATGGTTTGAAAAATTTGTCTTTCTTGCCCTTGAGACCAGAAGTCATTTTTTGGTGGCGAGTGACTTGGCCACAGGCCTGTGGTGAAAAGAGCTTGAGGACAGAGAGAACAGAAAGTGCCTCGCTAGGAACAGAAGAGGCAGAGTTTCCTCAACTCCAAAATGGAGGGTCTGATGCCCTAAAAGGGACTCGAACACTCAGGAATCTCTGAAGCAGATGTTCCAGTGACAGATCCCAGCCCTCGGGTACCAGGGCCCGGGACTGATCTCCTCTGATCAGAGTCTGTCCCTCACCTGTTTCTGCTCTGCACAGGCTGCACCAACAACCTGAACTTGCCCCACTCCCGTAGCCCCACATCTCCTAAGCACAGCAATGTCCAGCCGTTGTTCTGATGGGACTAGACTGGATGTCAACTGTGAATTGCTCAAGAGCCACTTCCGGGGCTGAGACAGATGGCCCAGCAGTTGTAAGAGGAACACTTGTTGCTCTTGCAGAGGACCTAGGTTCAGTGCTCAGCACCTACAGAGTAGGTCACAACCATCGGTCACTCCAGTTCCAGGGATGCAATGCCTCCTTCTGACTCCCCTAGGTACTGGACACGCATGTGGTTTGCATACACACATGCAGGCAAAATACTTGCACACAAAAAAAATGAAATAAAGAATTCTTAAAGACTTTTTTTAAAAAAATGAGCCATCTCCCTAAGCCCCTAGTGTCCCTCAGCGCTCAGATGCTTTAGTTTCCACACTAGGCTTCACTCAGGTTTGTCAAAAGAGTGAGTATGGCTGGTGACTGTGGTGCGGGCCTTAAATCCCAGCACTTGGGAGGCAGAAACAGCAGATAGAGTTCTGTGAATTGCATGCTAGCCAGGGTTTCAGAGTGAGACCTTGTCTCAAACTAACCAACTAAGTAGATAGATAGATAGATAGATAGATAGATAGATAGATAGACAGATAGATAGAAGATGCCTGCTCAAACAGGGACTTCCAGTGTCTCCTACAAATCTGTTCTGAGAGCTCCTGACCTGTAAAAAAAACTGCTTGATAACCACTGAGTACAAGGAGTGACCCAAAGGAGTCTCAGACATCATGGGCTGGGATAATGGTTAGTTTTTCTTCTGCTGCTTCCTCTCAACCTGAATAGCTCCAAGTCTTTCCAAAGTTGCCTCCTATGGACCAGTGATCTCTCACAAGGTTTGTGGTCCCAGATTCACAGTGTGCAGGACTGAGGACCCCAGAATCATCTGGAATTCTCTTCAAAACAACTGTGGCAGCTATGCTCGACATTTCCCCCCACCCCCATTGACCACTCTGTCTGAGGTGCCACGTTCCTTACTGTATACATGAGGCCATGCACTCAGGAGAAGAGCTGGCCCCAGTTCACATGGCTCCCTAGTTGGAAGGCTGGGACTCAATGTCACGGGCCATTTTAAGACCTTGACAAGCTTGTGGAATTGTAGTTTGGAAATACCCTCAAGTAGGCCTTGCACATATCCCATACAAAGAAAACAATGAGCTCTGGACAACACGCCTGTGTTGCACTTCACAAGGGGACACATTGTGTTTGGAAGACATTTAACAACTACTTGTTCATTACTTTGACACAGAAGTAAGTTTGAGACTTAGACCTTTACATCAGCCCTGCTTTGTCCTCAGAACCAAAAAGATGGCTAAAACCTTAGCCTGCTGCATGTATGCCTCTACTCCTTCTTCCCTGCAACATCTCCCCACATTAAATGGGGTAACTGTAACAGGATGTCTCTGTTACAAATAACAAAGTCCCCATAATGGCAACAGATAAATAAAATAGCTAGTGTAATGATTCATGCTGGTATCTCTGCCCTAGGGAGGTGAAGGAAAGAATCACTTCAAGGTTAAACTGGGTGTCTTAGTCACTTTTTTGTTGCTGTGATAAGATACCATGACTAAAGCAACTTATAAAAGAAAGCATTTATTTATTTGGGGCTTACAGTTTCAGAGGGTTAGAGTCCATGATCATCATGGGACAGAGCATAGAGCAGGCAGGCAGGCAGGCAGGCAGCAGGCAGGCAGCAGGCAGGCAGGCAGGAGGCAGGCAGGCAGCAGGCAGGCAGGCAGGCAGGCAGGCAGGCAGGCAGGCAGGAGGCAGGCAGGCAGGCAGGCAGGCAGCAGATAGGCAGGCAGGCAGCAGGGAGCAGGCAGGCATGGTGCTTTAGCAGTGTTTGGGTGCTCATACCTTGAGATGCAATCACTTGGCTGAGAGACCTAACTGGGAATGGCATTGGCTTCTGAAACTTCAAACCAGCCCCAGTGACACACCTAATCCAGCAACGTCACACCTCCTAACCCTTCCTCCAAAACAGCTCCACCAGCTGGAGACCAAGTGTTCAAATCTGTAAGTCTAGGGAACACATTCTCATTCAAACACTCACACTGGACTACATAACAAGTTTTAGGCCAGCATAGGCTCCATGAGATTGTTAAAAGAATAAAATCAACTAAAAGATTCCAACTCACTGAGTGAAGCAATATACTACAGATGCATTGTGACTTAACTGGTCCAGGAAACACTTGTCCAGGAAAGCAAACTTTGTAAGTAGCCTTACTATTAAGTTCAGGAAAATCCTCAATCACAAGACTTCCTCAAGACTTGGAGGCCCTCCTACCATGAAGCAGTCTTAAACTCCTAGAGTTGTTTAATCCTGTACTAACATGATCTTAGCCAAGCCCCCCCACCCAGGTCTTGCAGCAAAGGGCCTGCCTTAAAGCATTCTCTAAAGCCATGGTCCCCCTTTTTTGTCCTCTCCATCTTCATTCTAGGCAGAGCTTACAAGGCAGAGCTCCTTCTTAACCTGGAGTCCATCAAACTCTACTGTTGGACCAGCCAGTTGTCAGTAATGTCTTCTAAAAGCTAGTTATCTGATGGGGTTTAGACATGGAAGCATGCATGTCTGCAGATGAAATCCTGAAGAAGCAAGTTAAACGCTCTGCCCAAGACCATGTGATGCTGGGAGCTCCTGGAGAACCCAGCCCCTGCTCTAAACCACCTGCCTCTGCTGAGCAGGGGCCTGTCCTGTGTTGCCCAGGTGCTGTCTGTCTGGGTGACTCAGGGGACGTGCTCCTCCCAGAACCTCCTCAGTAATCCGGCTGGGCAAAAATATAAACTAAGAGACGGGTAGTTAATTAACTCCAGCCAATTAATGTCTGGACGTCTGCAGATGCCCATACAGGAGGAAGTATAATCACCGGAAAGTCACTCATGGATGCCTGCCTGGAAGGTCGGTCGGTAGGTCGGCTTTCAGAGATAGATGCAGCTGGTGGGTGATAGTTACCTAGTGGCTGTTGGGGTGTTACTCAAATGCCAGGGGGTACTTAGCAAAATGCTCATAGAGAGCCTGATGACCAGACTGAGAATGAAGCCACAAACAGTCTTTCAATGTCCCCAGATCCATACCACTCCTATGTGTGACCCAAAAAGTCATCGCCATCACTCTTGGGTGCAGAACAAGAAAGGAAGCAGCCAGCCACTTGGTCTCAGGTTGCCAACTGAGAATCTCTGTGTCTGTTGCCACCTAGTGGCCGGGTGCAGAGTCTCAGGCCTCGCTGCCCGGATGGCTGAATCCATATGCATTGCTGAACCTCTAGAGCTGATTAATGGCCATTTGCAAAATGGATATTAAAAACATTTTGAGAGCATTAGTCTAGCATGCTCAAAGCTCTAGGTTTAATCCCCAGCACATAACACACTCACACATTTGGGGGGGGCGGTTCCAGGTATAGGTCAAAAGGAGAGCACTGAGCCTGCAGGAAGCCTTGATATCCATCCTCACTATCACAAATATAATTGTGTGTGTGTATGTGTGTGTGTGTGTGTGCACGTGCATTAAATATTGAATTGGGATGTTGGAGAAAAGGCTCAGCGGTTAGGACTGCTCTTCTAAAGGACCGTTTAATCCCCACCACCCACAAGGCAGCTCAGAACTGTCTGTAAGCCCCAGGAGATCTGATGCCCTTTTCTAGGCTCCTTGTGCAAACAGCACACATGTAGTGCACAGACATATATACCAGGCAAAACACTCATACACATAAATAAATATCTCAAGTTTTACATTTAATTAGAAGCCAGGCATGGGGGCTTCATGTCCCTAATCCCTTGGGAGGCTGAGGGAGGATGATTGCTATGAGTTTAAGGCCAGTCAGTGTTCTAAGCCAACCTTAGCTCCAGAGTAAGACTCTTCTCTTTTTTGTTTTTTTGTTTTTTGTTTTGTTTTTTGTTTTAACATTTCATTTTTTTTCTTTAAAAGGAATGAGTTGTGTACCAGGGAGTTAAATGCTTATAGACAAGAAAAAAAAAACTGTGCTAGAACCAACTTATTCATATTATCATCTTCTTCACCATCTTCCTCTTCTTCCTCCTCTTCCTCATCCTCATCATCTTCCTCTTCCTTCTTTTTCTTGCTTTTTTCAGCCTTGACTACCCCCTTTTTTTGCTGCATCGGCTTTTCCTTTAGCTCTGTAGGCAGCAATATTCTTTCATACTTTTTCTTCAGCTTGGCAGCCTTCTTCTCATAAGGCTGCCTGTGTTCTAAGCCAACCTTAGCTCCAGAATAAGACTCTTCTCAAGAAGAAGAAGGAGGAGGAAGAGGAGGAGGAGGAGGAGGAGGAGGAGAAAAAGAAGAGGAGGAGGAGGAAGAGGAGAAGAAGAAGAAGGAAGAGGAGGAGGAGGAGGAGGAGAAGGAAGAGGAGGAGGAGAAGGAAGAGGAGGAGGAGAAGGAGGAGGAAGAGGAGAAGTCAGGTGGTGGTACATGACTCTAATCCCAGCACTTGGGAGGCAGAGGCAGGAGGATTTCTGAGTTCGAGGGCAGCCTCGTCTACAAAGTGAGTTCCAGGACAGCCGTTTGGAGGGAGGGTCATTGCTGTTTTCAAGCAGACAGCAAGAGAATATTTTGAAATGTCTGGAAAATTGGGAAAAGAAAGTAAAGGCAGGGGATGTACTTGAGCTACAAGGTGAGGAGACCAGTCCCGGTCCAGATCTGTGACAAGCCACTTCTACAGCAGAGAGGAGCCAGGGATTGGTGTCAGGATCAGGCCATCATCACCATGGGCTGCAGGCTTTAGCTGCAGGCATGCTCTTCCTCCTCCAACCTCAGAGAATCCAGGGACACTGCATTTACAGTGAACCCATGCCGACCCTCTGTGAGCCTTGAAGGCTGCTACCTGCGCCAGCTACCAGGTCCCAATTAATGATCAACGAGGCATTCTGTGGCTGCACTGTGTGTGGTGTGCAGACCAGGGAGTAGAGAGGAAGGACTAAGACCTGTGTATATCTCCCTCTGCCATTTCCTCTCTGGTGATCTCTCCTGCACATCCTTCCTACTACTAAGATACCACTGGCTTGTCTGTGGGTGTTTGGAAGCGACTGTAGGAGGTTAGGAGAGTCCGTATGCTGTACCCTGGGGTGGGGTGAGGGGGGGCAATTGATGAGTTAGAAAAAAAGCAGAGGCTCAGCTCTCCCTGAGAACTGCAGGGAACGAGGATTCTGCAGAAAGTTCATTACCCAAGTCAAGCTTTCCATCATGAGGGTAAGAATAGCCTCACTGAGCCAGCAGATACAAACACAGAGAGCCTGGGTGAGCACAGAGCTTTATGTAAACAAGGAATTCATTAAGTATAAATACGCCACAGGTGGACAGTGTCTCAGACATTCCGTCTGCAACTCAAACTTGCTGGGGCATCTGGTTTTATTTTATTTTATTTTTAACTCTGCTCATTTCAGAGTGGTGTATACAAGAACTCCATTTGGCAAATGGACAAGTGCTGACTCAGATTCAGCCCAACAAATGCTTCCCAAGGGCTGACGTGGGAAATGTTAGTGCAGGATTAAGTGCTTGGACATGCAGGATCTACCCTCGGGTCCTCTGACCGACAAGAGAGAAAGGTAGAAGCAACGGCTGCACAAAGCATCTGGCCCGTAAGCTACAGGGAGACAGGCAGGTGAGTGAGCTCCCGGGGACCCCATGGGAAGACACTGCATCATCCTGCAAACCACAGAGGCTTTCTGGACAGGGACATACCCAGCTAAGTCTAAAAGACAAGTGTGAGTTAACCCTGAAAAGAAGGAGATCTGAATTAGTGTTACTATTGCTGCAATAGATCACCATGACCAAAGCAGCTTGGGGAAAAGGGTTTATTTCTGCTTAGAGTTCTACATCACAGTGTATCATCAAGGAAAGCCAGGGCAGAGACTCAAACAGGGCAGGAACCTGGAGGCAGGGACCAATACAGTGTGTCACAGTGTGTCCACAGTATGCCCTTTTGTCCACACCACTTTGCTAGCAAGTGTTCGTTGCAGTGAGTCATTGGTCTGGCTCGAAGCCTCTGGCTTCTGCTACACCATCAATTCTGGCACCTCACTGGGACCCCTCTCAGACATCCTGTGTTGCCCTGTGCCATGCAAATCCTATAGTTTTGGATCTGTTGGACTGACCCCTTCATGAACTCCAGCAGTTCATCAATGGGTAGATGTTGGGGTGAACCAATTCAAAGCCCTGGATCTGGGCCTGGGAGATATCTGAGCTGGTCAGCCTGCTAGCTCTCCCACACCCACACGACAAGAGTGAGCTCTCCTGCCTGGCTCCTGCTGCCCCACTCAAATGCTGCCGCCAGCAAGGGGCAGAGCAAGCTCCTCTGCTCTCACGCCCTCGGTCTGACTCTACTATGCTGCCCAGGGAAGGTGCAGGGGCTGCTCTCCTGAGTGCTGCAGGCTGGTGACAGACCCTGGCAGGGCCAGCTCTCCCACCCACCACAGATGGCCAATGGAGGGGAGGGGATCTCCCCCTTGTCCATCCCACTGCACAGCTGATAAGAGGTAGGGCCAGCTCTCCCATATTTGCAACCTGTAAGCCAGCTTGCCACTGCCAGGGTCAGCTCTACTGTGCTGCACAGGTGAGGAACAGGGGCAGCTCACCTGCTGTCATGATCCTAGGGCAGCGTTCCCAATTGCCACAGGTGGACGGAGGGTGGGAAGGGAGCAGGGTATCTCTCCCTGATTCGTGCTACTGCATGGGAGACCAGCTGTAGGACTGGGTCTCCCACACTTAGACCCTTAGGGCCAGCTCTACTGTGCTTTGGGGGCCCACTCTCCAAAGTACTGCATCTGGCTAGGGGCAGGGTCAGCTCTCCTGCTCTTCTCATGCCCTTGGGGCCAGTTCCCTGACAATGCCCAGGCATGTTAGGGTACTAATCATTCAGACGTTCACAAGTCAGAACACTGAGCATAGACACAGCCTGTCTCCTCTGTCACCTACTGACGCACATGTGACACAACAGCAACACTTGCAATGCCTCTAGGGACAGAGCCTACGGATAAATCTTATGGAGGCATTTTTTCAATTGAGAGTCCCTCTTCTCAAATGACTCTAGCTTGTGTCAGGTTGACATAGAACCAGCGAGTACACTGACCCCTTGACAACTTGATACACAAATACAACATTATTTAACAATAGCCTTTCCTTCTCTAAGATCTCAGATTAATATCACAATATAGACATAGTACATATAAACTTTTAAAGTTCCACAGTCTTTACATTTTCAATACTTCAAAAACTGTCTTTTTAAAATATCCATTGTTTCCCTTAAAATCCAAAGTCGTGAGGGGCATGGTGGCACACACTTTTAATCCCAGCACCCAGAAGGTAGAAGCAGGCAGATCTCTGTGTTTGAGGCTAACCTGGTCTACATAGAATTTCAGAACAGCTAGAGTTACATAGTGAGTCCCTGTGTCTTGAAAAACTAAACTAAACTAAACTAAACTAAACTAAACTAAACTAAACTAAACTAAACACTAAACCCAAAATCTCTTTAAAAGGTCACAGTTCCTCAACTGTGGGCTCCTGTAAAATAATTTTTTTGTTTTTTGAGACAGGGTTTCTCTTTATAGCCCAGGCTGTCCTGGAACTCACTCTGTAGACCAGGCTGGCCTCGAACTCAGAAATCCGCCTGCCTCTGCCTCCTAAGTGCTGGGATTAAAGGCATGTGCCACCACTGCCCAGCCTCTGTAAAATAATTTTTTAAAAGTCAGTTAAATAGTTTCTTACTTTGAAAGGGAAGAACTAGCCATCGATACAATCTGAACAAGGCGGATCCAAACACCAACAGTGTAAATAACTCAGTGCCCAATGGCGTGGTCATGTGTCCAGCTCCACCCTGTGCAGCACACACAGCTTGTCTTCTAGGCTCAGAATAACTCAGCTCCACGGCTGCTCATGTCCTTGGTGATCATCCCATGGCACTGGCTTCTCCAAAATGCTGGGATCTGCTCCAACTGAGATGTGACACGACCCCAGACCTCTGTAGGCTTCCAGACCTTAGCACAACTAACTCCATAATGGAAGTACCATTCAGGCCATAAAACTCAGCACATAGACAGCACCACCTGCCAAAAGTAAAGCAAAGGCCTGATCTGTCACTGTCCACAGTTCTGGGAAAGTTTCTAAATGAACTAACTTTGTTTTTTGGCTTCTGCAGTTCTGCTTCTGGCTAACTGTTCTTAGTAACTGAAGTATGCCAACCCAGAACATGTTTCTTGTGCTTAAAAGCTCCCCCACCCAGAGAAAGACTCGGTGGTACACTGGAATCCTTAATCCCCAGTGTAATTGCTAGCCAGCTAATAAAGACCTTCTATTGGCTTAAATCCATCTCTCTGGTATATACCCCCAAACAGATGCTGCACCTTCACAATGGCTCCCTCTGGCCTCTGTTGAAGGACTCCAGCTTTGCCACACAGTGCCAAGCTTTGGCTGCTCTCCAGGACCCCTGGAGTCCCTCCCTTCAAAACCAGTACCACATGGGATATTCTCACACATCACCAAGTTTTGGCTGCCAGCATGAGATGCAGCCTTGGGTGCCTTTAGGCCACAGCTTCAATCCTGTATGTGTTGACCCTGAGGAAAGAATTCCCAGAAAATTTCACCTCAAGGATGCTGCTTCTTCTTCTTCCTCCTCCTCTTCCTCCTCCTCTTCCTCCTCCTCTTCCTCCTCCTCCCCCTCCTCCTCCTCCTCCTTTTTCAACTTTTTATTGTTTCATTGTGAGTCTCGCCTTACACACCCCAGTCCCACCCACCTCCCTATACCTTCATATCTGCTATCTGCCCTTGCAACCCACCCAGCCGAGCGAGGCGCGACACACACTACCATATGCTACAGCCAGCAAGGGAACTGTAACCACATCTGATCTCCGCCTTCAGACATGACATGATGTCATGGGTGACTGGCAGGCAGAGCTGCCCACCCTCACCTCCAGACTGCAGCCATGCTAGGCCCGGACTCTGAGGAGTTCCTGAGGATGAGACAACATGTAAGGAACAGTGAACACTTTAATTGGGCTAAGTCAGTGAAGTGCCTGTTTTACAGACAGGATGTGAGGGTATGAATTTAAATCCCTAGCACCTAGGTCTCATGTAAAAGCTACATGTATAATTTTAGTGCTGGGATTGGGGCAGATGCAGGGACCCCTGAAAAATCACTGGCCAGCCAGCCCAGCCCAATCCATGAGCTGCAAGTCCAGTGAGAGGCTGTCTCAAAAGATAAGGTAGAGAGCTGAGGGTGGTGACACACACATTTAATCCCAGCACTCAGGAGGCAGAGGCAGGTGGATCTCTGTGAGTTCTAGGCCAGCTTGGTCTACTCAGAGAATTCCAGGCCAGCCAGAGCCACATAGTGTTGGAGTCCAGGAGTGGCCCCACAAATGACACATAGATCTCAATCAGAAAGGGATGGTTTATTGAGCGCATACCCTAGCACTGATCGATCAGGGTTGTATCTCAGGATTCAGTGCTGAGGCTACGACCACCAACATTACACAGTGAGCTCACGTGCAGGTGCAGGAAGTGATTCCCCATGGTCAGCTCTGACTCAAGCTATTTTGACCAGTTAGACAGAACGGTTCTAACTGACCTTTATTCTGATTGGTCCTAAGTGGAGCTTACAGTTGTCGAATTTCTTCAGATTAACAAACCTCAGAACATAACAGGGTAGGTGGTTAGCATGACCCTGCTCTGGGTCAGGTTATTCTTTTGCATCAATGACTGGCAGGCAGATTACAGCAGCAACATGAAATAGCTGGCAGGCATGGAACAAAATGGCTGTAGTGATGCTAGGGGCAGGGGGCGAGGCAAGGCTCATCAAATAGTGAGAACTTGTTTTCTGAGAGAGAGCAAGGAAGAAAACCAGCATCAACCCCCTGGGCTCCACAGGCACATATGCACCTGAACACACACACACACACACACGTACACACACACACACGTACACACACACACATACACACACACATACACACACACACATACACACACACATACACACACGTACACACACACACATACACACACACATACACACACGTACACACACACACACGTACTCACACACACACATACACACACATACACATGCATACACACACGTACTCACATACACACACATGTACACACACACATACACACACATGTACACACACAAGTATTCACACACACGTACTCACACACACACGTACTCACACACACACACATTCACATACTTTTTTTTTAATAGAAGAAAGAATGGAAGCAAAGAGAAGGAAAAAGCATTTTCTAGGTACTCATCTGCAGCAAGCTTCTCCTAACAGCACTTACTGCAGCTCAAAGAACCCCACTGTCTCTCACGGAATTCCACTTCCAGCCCTCCCATGGCTCTCTGGTTGCTGCTGTCCCCTCTGTCCCAGCTGAGATCCCATCCCCCTCCCCCTGGTTTGGGTTCCTTTCCCTGCATCTCAAGTCTTCCTCAACAAAAGTCTTGTGCTGGGGCGCATCCTTTAGGACTCTCGTCAGATTAAAGGTTCAGTGCAGTGGCAGAGGCGCAACGATGCCAGTCCTTGCAGGGGGGAACTCCTAAATCAGTGTCCCATCCCTGACTCAGACCATACAAGGCTGCCCTCGCACAGATGTCCCATCCTGAGATAAGATACTTTTCCCCATCCTTGTGGGTATCTCCAGGCTGTTCTTTGGACAGGGAATTCTGTGGCCTTGTTCCTGGAGTTTTATGGTCTGTGCCTGGAGATGGTGACCTATGGCCTAGCTCCTGGGACTGATGACTTGGGGGGGGGGGGGTTATGATCAGTCCCTGAAACAGATGACTTCTCTTTTGAAGTCAGGCCTAGTCCTAAAATGGAGTTTATGTCATCTTCTCAGGACCCAGGACCCATACCTGGTGTAATTGCCTCTAACTCTTGCTTCAGGGAACCCAACTCCCTCTTCTGGCCTGAGCACACATGTAGCAGACACACACACACTCACTTCACACACATACAATAAAAATAAAATATAAAATAAATCTAATCTTTTTATAGTTGTACTTTCTGTAAACCTTTGTTTTTTTCCCTCCCTCCCTCCCTCCCTCCCTCCCTCCCTCCCTCCCTCCTTCCTTCCTTCCTTCCTTTCTTTTTCTCCCTTTAACTTTTTGGCTTTTTGAGACAGGATCTCTCTTATCTCTCTATGTAACCCTGGCTGTCCTGAAACTGACTAAGTAGACCAGGCTGGCCTTGAACTCACGGGGATCCCTCTGCCTCAACAAATTAAAACAAACAAACAAACAAACAAACAAACAAATGTTTTGTTTCAGATAGGCAAGATCTCACTATGTAGCCCAGGCTAACCTTGTTTGGTTTTCTTGTTTGTTTTGTTTTTTATTACTCTGCCCCAGCCTCTCAACTGCTAGAATTATAGAGTTACAGGCAAGTTTAGTTGTGCAAATGTAACACCTTTAGTCAAAATGTTTTTTTCACAGGCTGGGCTACATAGTGAGTTCAGGGCTATGGACTACATGAGCCTTTCTCAAGATAAAAAACAATTCCCCAAGGCCAGTAACACACTCACCATCTCACCCACTTCCCTGCAGCCTTGCCTAAGAGCATTCCTTCGGACTTTGCTAACCGGTGAGAGACAATTGAGGTCTCTTTGCTTTGATTTGCATTCATTTAATTACTAAGGTGAACATTTCCCTGCACACATGTTAGCCAAATTAGCTTCCTCTTCGTTACGTGTCTTTGTCCTTCACCCACGCACCTTTAGGATTCAGTGGGGTTTGTTGGGTTTTCTTTGTCTTGTTTCATTTTGTTTTCTGACTAATTTCTTTGAGCACCTTGAGTAACAATGGTGTCATCATCCAGCCATATTTCCTACATTGATTTTTTTCCCTTTTGTTTACCTTTCTATTTGTAAGAAATGTTTGTGTTTTTAACTTGTGGGTCATGGTTCTTTTCTTTTGTGATAGCCACTGTGACTTCTAAACTTGATGATGCTCTAAGAGTCCAGCGAGGCATCTCAGCAAGAAACGGAGCTCCACCGAGCTTGCAGACCTGCCGTCCATCCCTGGAACCCACCTGGGGGAAGGAAAGAGTTGATTACTGCAAGTTGTGCCCGGGCTAACTGCCCCCTCCCTCACATGCACGCATGCCCTTTCATGAACACACAGTAAATTAATGAACTTAATAACATTAAAAAAAAAAGACAAAATGCTCCAGTGAGGTCTTTATGGTCAGAATCTCTCAGCCCCTCTGTGTGGCGCTCAGTGTAGAGAAGCTTCTAGCTTTTTGCTGTTGCTCACCTCACTGGCTGTGGACTCCAGGTGCAGGGGGTGGGGGCGAGGAAGTGTGGAGGCCGGCTCATTGATGGTGGGAGGGACCCACTCACTCACTTCCGTTGCTCACCTGACTTCAAGGCAGAGTTGTATGCAAAGTATTTCTGCTAGAAGAGATGGGGGGGAGAGGAAAAACTAGAAAGGGCTCCACGAGGAAGCTCTTAGCTTCAAAGGGTCAGGAACTGCCTCAAAGGTAGGGCTAATTGATCACTGGATGTCTGTCTGAAGTCTGGCCATCTGGTTGCTTTGAAACACTTTACACAGTTTAAAAGAAGACCTTTTCAAACGTTATGTTTTCCAGGATGTCCATGCTGCAGGGTGAGCCCTCTATTCCCTTTTGTGTCTTCTTCCTAAACTATTGGGTACCTATGTAGCTCTCATCCAGGGCTTTCATGAAGACACTGGGGAAAAGGAGCAAATACATTGCAACATCTGTATTCAATCCCAGCACTCGGGAGGCAGAGGAAGGTGGAGCTCTGTGAGTTAGAGGCTAGCCTGGTCTACAGAGTGAGTTCCAGCCCAGCTTGTCTCAAGACAAAGCAAATGAAATAAAAACAAAGAGGGAAGGAAGGAAGGGCGGGAGGAAGGAAGGAAGGAAGGAAGGAAGGAAGGAAGGAAGGAAGGAAAGAAGGAAGGAGTGTATGAGTCCAGAGCTCTCCCTTCCCACAGCTTGCCCTTCTAGCGTCAGAGGAGTCCCATGCCTGAGCTCCCACTAGGAAATAAGGGGACCTGGATGTGTAGGGGCTGCAGAGAAGGTGGCAACCGCTGAGGAAGCCCTGGATACCAATGCTACAGCCCCCAGGCATTATGGGACCTGGAAGAGCAGAGACTTATGGTACAGGGACCCGCACAGCAGACAGGAACCACACAGGAGTGGCGACGGCCACCAGAGGGCTCCACTCTGCACAGCAAACCCGGGAGACCAAGGTCATTGCACTTCGTGTGACCTTTCGCTACCCAGTTGAGCCATTGACCTCCCCTGGCTCACATCAACAGGGTGCGACTCTACACCAGCAGGGAAACTGAGGCAGGGCTAGGCCCGCTGTCCAGCGCCACTCCCTGGCCTGGCAGGATCTGCTGTGAGACATTCAGGATATGATCCTGCGTCCTGACTCCTCGGCTTGGAGGGAGGGAGTGGTCTTCGGAACTTCTGTCCAACTCTGTCTGATGTCAGTCTCGTGCCCCAAATAACTTCCTCCCAGGGACACTTCCGCCGCAGCCTCACGTCCCGGAGCCTGACCGGCCGGCGCACCCAGGGCAAGAACCGGACAGCCACCTTGCCGGTCACTATGTCACCTTCCCAGAACAGCTCTTGTCGCGCCCAGAAGGTGCAGCTCCAGACTGGCAGGGGTGGGGCATAGGTTCCTATTCCCAGAGCCAATCTGCAGATGTGTGTGTGTGTGTGTGTGTGTTAGTTACAGGAGCATCGGCGGGGGCTGTGGGGGCCGGGCAAAGTCTCATTTTCTTGGTTGCACAAGCACCCCGACCTTAGTTCTTCAATGTCTACTCCCCCATCAGGGTATAAATCAACCTTGGGCCACAGGTGTCAGATTAAAAAGTAGGTGCTCAATAAGTATTTAATGAAAAAACAAATGAACAATCGAATGAATGAATGAATGAATGAATGAGTGAGTGAAATGGAAGGCCTCTTTGATGAAGTAGACTCTGCCAACTTAGGTGAGGCCTATGGTCAATTGAGGAAGGGAGTGAGACCTCTGTGGTCAGCTCATATAGGGGAACAACACCTTGCTACCTGGAGCATACAAAGGAAGGAGTCTGGCCCCTGTAGTTCAGGGTCGGGTCACGGAGTTGGTGTTCTGGGCACCTCCTTCCTTCCAAAGAGGAGCTGGGCAGGCAGGGTTGACAGGTTGGGTGGCATAGCTGAGCTGACACTCACCTCCAGCATAAAACCTCACTTCATGGAGCCTGCACCTCTGTAGCACTAGGGAGAGCTTCTGCCACCTCTGACCAGGACTCAAACATCTACTAAGCCAGAGAATATGAGGCAGCCCCACATCGCTGCCTTGCTGCTGCTGCTGCTGCTGCTGCTGAGATCTGGTGAGTTGCAGTCCAGGGGCAGACAGTTCTGATGCCATTTCTCTCTGTAGGGGCCCCTCTGTTCTGCACTAACTTCCATCACAGCCCCCAATACCTGGGCCTGCCTGAGTCTGAAAGGAACCACCTCTTCTCAGTGATGGGGTTCCCAGAGAATATGCTCAGTTCCCAAATATTCCACCTCAGGGACCTGACTGGGGGAGGGGCACTGTGGGAAGGTCTGGCAGAGTATGTGGCCATGGCCTTGAGAGGACCCCAAGGCAGGACCTTGGCTAGAGCCACACTCCCATCTTCCCAGGCTCTCATGTTGTGCCATGCTCTGAGCTTGGGGTTCTCCTAGAGGCCTCTCTTCCCATTTTGCAGATGATAGAGTGTCCATGGCTATAGAATTTGAACCCAGGCCTGCAGACTTCCAGGCCCCTAGGTTTATGTGAATTGTGTTTGCCCTCTGAGCCTAGAAGCCTTCAAAATCTGGTTGAGACTCAGCAGAGAGCTGGGGACAAGAACTGCAGGCTGAGGAGGGTCCCAGCTCCTGCCTTCAGAGGGAGAAGCAGCCCCTGCCCATTGTGAGCAGGGGTCAGCAGGTTCTAGCCAGGTGCCCTGCTTACTAGGTTTCCTGTGGGATGGGCTCCTCTCTACAAGGGAAACTCTCCCACATTCCTGGGCCAGATGGGCCAGCTCAGCTGCCAGCACACTTCCGTGTCCTCACCTTACCTTCCTAGGCCAGGCCAAGTTACCCCAGACCATGTCTCAGCTGGGGCTCAGATTAGGAGGACATTAGTGGGCATCTCTGTGGGGATGCCCCTACTTCCCCCAATGCCAGGAATGTTTTTGTCCATGGCCTCTAGCAGCAAGAAAGACAGCATTGAAAGCCCATTTCCATTGGGTGTGACACTGTGCTGGCTCCTGTGGGTGGATCAATCGAGGTCACTGCCAAAGCAGAAACAGCAGCCTACCTCTGGCTCACAAACTGCAGTAACCTGAGGCTGGACCCCTGGGTGACATGCTTGCTCACTTCAGCCCAGGGTGACCAGCACCCCAGGAATCCTCGGGCTGATCTTGCCTTGTCTCAGACCTCAGCCACTCCCATCAGGGGTCCAGGATGGACATAGACTGCCCGTGGGACTTGGAGAGACTGGGAGCCACAGTCTGAAAGGCTAAGCTGCAGAGACAATGGGTGACAGGAGACTGACTGGAAGGAGAATGCATAGAAGGCTCTTACAAGTTCCAGGAGGAGGGAGGAGAAGGCTTGCAGTGGATCTGTGCCCTTGCAGTCAGAGGGCAGCTAGGCAACATTGCAAGCTGGCTCTTTGGGCCTAGAGATCAGTTCTAACTGGGTACTAGCAAGACAGGGGCTCTCTTTGGTCATGTTTGCATTTTATTTTATATTAAGATTTTATTTTTACTTATATGTCTTTCTCTGTCTCTCTCTCTCGTGTATGTGTGTGTGTATGTATGTATGTATGTATGTGTGTGTGTGTGTGTGTGTTTAAGTGAAGGTAGTTTACTTGTGAGACCAGAAGGGGTTTCTGGATCCCCTGGTGCTAGGAACTGAATTGGATCCTCTGTAAAAGCTGGAAATGCTCTTAACCAACAAGCCATCTCTCTGGCTCTTTATTTATTTATGTCTATTTTTTACTTGTATGAATGCTTTATTTGAATGTATGTATGTATGCATGTAGTGTCTATGGAGGCTATAAGAGGGTATCAGATCTGCAGGAACTGGAGTTGCAGATGGCTGTGAGCCACCACATGGGTGCTAGGACCTGAACCCAGGCCCTCTGCCAGAATACTAAGTGCTCTCAACCACTAAGCCATTTCATTTATCTTGAGACAGAATCTAACAACATTGCTTCGACTGGCCAGGTACTCATTGTGTAGCTCAGTTTGGCCTTAAACTCCAGGCAATCCTCCTGCCTCAGCCTCTTGAGTGGAGAACACTGGGTAACAGCTATGACCCACTATATACAGTGCATTGCATTATGAAGGGCACATGAACTCACAAGCCACACAAGGCAGAAGTCCAGAGCACAGTCCTGTTTCTCAAGACCATCACACATGTCCCTATCTACTTGATACCCTGCTTTGAGAGAGAGAGAGAGCTGGTCCTGTCCTCAGCAGTAGCTACCTCTTGTTCCTCTATGTTCTGGTTCCTCTGGGTTTCTGGCACTGTGATAAAATATCATGACAAAAAGGAACCTGGCGGGTAGAGGGCTTATTTGAGCTCACTCTTCCAGGTGACAGTCCATCATTTCAGGGAAACAGGAACCTGAAACAGCTGGTCACATCCAGAGTCAAGAGTAGGAAGAAATGAATGTATGTATATTCACTTGCTTATGTTTAGCTCAGTTCAGAACCAACCCACTCTGTGCCTAGGGAATGGTGCCATCCACAGTGGGTTGGGTCTTCCTACATCAATTAACTTAAGAAAACCATGCCCCACCCCGCATAGGTATATCCACAGAGCAACCCAATGGAAATGATCCTATATTGAGACTGTTCCCTGGTGATTCTAGCTTCTATCAAGCTAACCACCACACCCTGTCCACAACTGAACTCTACCCCATCGCCAAGCCCTCATTCTGGATTTGGGTCCCCTGTAGCACTGCAAATTGCATGACTGGGGGCTCCACAGGGAAGAGGAGTCTTGTGACATCCTTAAGGGCTCTGGGCACCGCGGGCCATGTATGGCACAGCATGGCCATTTGCTGTCCCCTTTGACCCTCAGCATCCCAGAATGGTTTTCTTTTCATCCCTCCCTTTGGACTCAAGTGATGGGGCTTAGAGAAAATGTGACCCGCCAGGAGGAGAGACCTGACCATGCAGAAACCCCATCTAGTTCCCACAGACCTACGCAAGAGATCAGTAACTAGGAAAGTACAGCTAAAGGTCTGGGGGAGGGGTGCCTGGGCTTGAATCTGAGTCTGGAATGGAGTTTATGGAGGTTGGGCGAAGGGTGATGAACCCTAGGAGATGGATCCCATACCAGATGCCCCCTTCCTCTTCTCTGATTGTCCCCTCACCTTGAGGGTGGTCCAGTGAAGATGGTCAACATAGTTATAGTTGACGAAAGGGCACAGTCCTCAGGAAGTACAGTCCTCTATAGTCCCAGGAGGTTGACCTTTCATGGTTGCTAAGCCAATTCTACTCTCTTGAGAGTAGACAGTGACCTTGGGTGTCTGGACCTCAGTTAAACTTGGAGAAAAGTTGAAGAAGACTTGATCATTCTGAAAGACTGAGAGGAACCCTGATGGACAATCTGTGGAGGCGGCCTCTGGGGTTTCCTCTGTCATACAGAGTTGAGCCTTCAAAGAGTGAGACAGACGCCACATCTGTAGGATTTGAGGCCCATGCACTATCTATACCTCCATATTTCAAGACAAAAACAGGGGTGCAAGGTGGAAGAAGAGATCCCTATGTGGACAAGAAGAGTGTCAACCTGCCCCAAACAGGAGATCAACCCATGTGGCCACAGTACTAGCTTCCCTGGTTGTCTTTCCTTGTCATCAATGGCCAGGTACCCTCTTGAGGCAGGAGCAGAAAGGTACAAACCTTGCTGTGGTAAAGTTGGCTGATGTCCCCCCTTTTCTTACTTACAGGGACTGAAGGGGCCAGGGCTCTGAGAGGTAAGTGGGATCAACTGAGGCACAGGAATGGCTAGACATTCACACACACACACACACACACACACACACACACACACACACACACACACAGAGAGAGAGAGAGAGAGAGAGAGAGAGAGAGAGAGAAGAGGGGGAGGATAAGGATAGGATAGGAAAGATGCATGGGGCAGCAGGAAGGCCAGTCAGAGTGGCCAAGCAGAACTAGAGTCCAGAAGGCAGTGGAAGAAAAGATCTCCAATATGATCAGCAAAACAGTCCATGGTAGAGGCATTAGAGACAAGGTCCAGGATAGGCGACACCTCCCTGCTGTGTCATGACTATCCTTTGGCTCACCAACGCCGTGGAAATACATGACATACAGCCATCCTTCAGGGACCCGTATCCAGCTCTGGGTGTGAATTTTCCATGTCACATCAACCTTCCTGATCCTGGGTTGGGTCTTGTCACCTTGTTATAAGTGAGAGGTCTGAGGTTCATGGGAAGGCAGAACTAGAAAGGGTTAGTCTCTATCAAAAGCCTCTGATGCTTGGGCCTCTGAACTACCAACGTCCTGAGTGGCTTAGGGGCCACAAAGGGCAGAAAACTGTCAGAAAGTGAGAGCTGGCATGTGGGGTTTGGGGTGGAGCTGGAGCTGTGGAACCAGCCCCCTCCCTCAGAGAGTGATTTCATGTTCTTCCAGTCTGTGGGCATCCAAGGATGTTCAACCGGATGGTGGGCGGGGAAGATGCCTTAGAAGGTGAATGGCCCTGGCAGATCAGCATCCAGCGCAATGGAATCCACTTCTGTGGGGGCAGCCTCATCGCACCAACATGGGTCCTCACTGCTGCACACTGCTTCTCCAAGTAAGTGGCCCTGAGCCTTCCAGTTTCTCACCAGTGACTGGGACAAGACGGAGCCGGTGCACAACTGTTCAGCACCATGGACAGCACCATAACCGGCACACCCCGCCCCCATTCCACACCTTACCCAGTAATACCCACCCACTGTCTTCCAAAGTTTTCATTTAGGGAATGAGACAGATAGCTCAGTGTACTGGCTGTCCTTGTAAAGGACCAATGTTCAACTCTCCACATCCCATGGTGGCTCACAACTTTCTATACTTCAATTTCCAGGAGATCAACACCCTCTTCTGGCTTAAGTAGGCTCTAAGCATTTGCACGATGCATGGACAGACGTGTAGAAAAAACACATAAAGAACTTAAAATTTTTCTTTAGGTCCAACCCTACACCTGGAAGCCACACTACTGCTTCAGCTCCTGGTCCAGCAGCTGCTCTGTCAGTGATACCTGGGGTCCTGTTCTTACAGTTCCACCCCCCCCCCCACACACACACATAGAGCTCTCTCTGGTTTGATAAGCCTAAGATTTGGAACAGAATGTCCCTCTTCCTCACCCCATTTAAGATCACCTCAGAGGGCAGTTCCCCATCCCACACACCCACGTGAGGCACCTGGCCTCAGATTTTCAGGGTCTCCAAACATTACATGTCTTTCTTCACAGATCTGCAATTCCTCTTTTCCTTTTATTATGGTGTGTTTGGAGGGAGGGACATGTGTCCAGTGTGCTTGTGGAGGTCAGAAGATAACGTTTCAGAGTTGGTTTTCTCCTGTCACTGTTTGGTTTTTGTTTTTGTTTGTGTGTGTGTGATAAAACTTGGGCGTTTAGGCTTGCACAGAAAGCTTCTGTACCTGAGCCATCTTGCCAGCCCCTGCAATTATTTCAAAAAGCTCAGAGGTGGCCTACCCGGGGCTTAGAGGCAAGCCTCGGGCTCACTGTATCTCAGATTTGTGTGTATTACAGCAGGCTTTTCAGGTGGGACTCTTAGTGTCCCCATCTTACAAATGAGGAAACTGAGTCTCAGGGAACCTGTTAGGTTACTTACCCAAGGTCACCTGGTAGCCAGGGAAAGATAGGTGATTTTCAGTTTCTATCAGGGAGATGACATTGTCATACATGCAAAGAGGTGTGTCAGATACTGCAGTGGACCAGAACAACCTACGGACTGTGGGTCCCTTTCCTCTACTCACTGTGGGTCCCTTTCCTCAGGGAGGAGGCTACTCACACCAGCTCTGTTCTTTCCTTCAGCACTTCGGACATATCCATATACCAGGTCCTACTGGGGGCACTGAAGCTGCAGCAGCCCGGACCACATGCCCTGTATGTCCCCGTGAAGCGGGTGGAAAGAAATCCTCAGTACCAAGGCATGGCCTCCAGTGCTGATGTGGCTCTGGTGGAGCTACAGGTGCCTGTGACCTTCACCAATTACATCCTTCCTGTGTGCCTGCCTGACCCCTCCGTCGTCTTTGAGTCGGGCATGAACTGCTGGGTCACTGGCTGGGGCAGCTCCAGTGAACAAGGTGAGGGGGACTGAACTAGGGGAGGAAGGGAGACACCGATTAGGAAGGGGCAGGACAGCTTTCCTGTTGATATTGGTCTACACGATCTCTATTCCCATGGGTGGGGCAGCATGAATGGAACAGATGCTGGAGGAGGAGCAGCTGTGCATATGGGAGACAGGAGAGGGAGACAAGCAGGCCTGGTACTAATGAGGGAGGAAACCCAGGGAGGGGCAGAGTAAGCTGTGGTTCTCGAGAACCCAGAGCCTTCGGGATCCTGATTAAGACTGTCCACTGAGCTGCAGGCTGCCTTTCCCTCCCCAGACCGACTACCGAACCCACGGATCCTGCAGAAACTCGCTGTGCCTATCATTGACACGGCCAAGTGCAACCTGCTGTACAGCAAAGACGTTGCGTCTGACTTCCAGTTCGAAACCATCAAGGATGACATGCTCTGTGCAGGCTTTGCAGAGGGCAAGAAGGACGCCTGTAAGGTAGGGTGTTATGGCAAAGGCATTAGAGCCGCAGTTCTCAACCTGTGGGTCCTAACGACTCTGGGGATCAAACGACTCTTTTACAGGGGTCACATATGAGATACCTTACATATCAGATATTTGCAATTCATACGTGGCAAAATCAGTAGTGATGAACATAATTTTAGCATCAGCAGGGTTGGGATCCACACTGTTCTAGAGTAGCTCAGCCCAGGTCGAGGGTAGACTGTGGTTCCATTAGCTGCCATGATAAACAAGTCTTGAATCTGAAATGAGGGCCCAAAAGCTGCATTTCCAACAAACACCAAACTGGGTGTATGCCACTGACAGGCCATCTGGGACAGCAGCAATGTGCAGGCTCGTCCGTGAGAGGATCAGTGGGGAGGAGGTTCTTGGGAAGGAGCTTTGTGATGAAATGAGAGTACCCAGGGCCTTTGTGAGGCCAGGGTGGGTTCTGATGGCCCTCTGCTTCCCCACAGGGTGACTCTGGAGGCCCACTGGTGTGCCTTGTGGACCAGTCATGGGTGCAGGCTGGCGTGATCAGCTGGGGTGAGGGCTGTGCCCGCCGGAATCGCCCAGGTGTCTACATCCGTGTGACTTCTCATCACAAATGGATCCACCAAATCATCCCAGAACTGCAGTTTCAGGGGAAGGCTGGCAGCCAGCAGCAGCAAAGAGATCCCCAAGGTCGGCAGCGCCTGGCAGGGAACTCTGGCCCCTGCCTGGCTGCTCATGCGGTGGTGCTGGCCCTGGTAGCACTGCTGCTCAGGATCCTCTAGGGCTGCCCAGCCTTGCAGGTGGAGCCCCACCCACTGTACATTTGTAAATACTGTGCCCCCATCTTATATGCCAGCTGCTTTTATTTATGTCTACCTCCATTTAAAAAAAAAAAGAAAAAAAAGAGCATCATGGACTGACTATGTGGGGATCTTTGCAGGACTTTAGAGGCCGACAAGCTGTGGGCCAGGAAGACTAAAGAGAGGCTTCTAGTGAGATGTGACCCTTGCAGGAACGCCCAAGCTAGGATGCTCCTGACCCAGTTGCTCTGCTGTCACCCCACGCCTGTCTCACCACCTTGAATATCGATGGGTGTCCCATTTCAGCACTGTGGACAGTGACAGGCACGGGTTGGGGGCAGGTCACAAGATGCCAAGGGCTTCAGTGGAACTGTGTGGAAGATGGCTGGAGGCACATGCTGGGCCACAGCCTCCAATGCCACCCAACCTAACACCATCACATAAAGGACATTCTTATAGAACACGTCGGGGGCCCCTCCAGGGGCAGCATACACTTTATGTTCTTCCCTTGGTCCCCGAGGCTCCTTTCCTACTGGTTCAGTCCTTAACCTCAAACTTCCCACTTTCTAGTAACACAGTAGGGGAGTGGAAAGGACTAGACACTCACAAACCACACTCCTCTCACACCCAGCCACAAGTGCATATTCACCTACACGCTCACACTGGCAAGCTTGCCTTGCCTCAGGTGGAGTAGCCACTGTTATTTACCCAATGGGTAACTGGCGGGTGTGGTGGCACACACCTTTAGTCCCAGCATCCAGGAAGCAGAGGTAGGCAGAGCTCTGTGAGCTCAAGGCCAGCCTAATTAATATTGTGAGTTCCAGGCTACAGAGTGAGACCCTGTGGGGTGGGGGGAGAGGGCAAAAACCAAAACCAAACAAACCCCCCCCCCAAAAAAAAACCCAACCAACCAAACCCCAGAATGGATCACTTAGCATTTACTATAACAAACATGCATGAGGAACCCCCTAGGCTCCTCTTCCCACTGGCTGCTCTGCGGCCTCTAAGGATAGGCTGCTAAGTGCCTTCTCTAGATCAGATTGTCTGGCCTAAGAGTGGTTGGTTACTCTTCTACTCTGTAGAGGAAAGCTGGTACACTGGAGCACTGGTACACGAGGGTGCAGGGCAGTCTGCAGGAGTGTAAGCTCTGGGCTCACAAGCTTGGAGACCCATCAACTGTGATTTTGCTCCAGGAAGCATGGCTCTTCCCACATGGATGCGGAGAGCTGCATGTGGGCCTTGGTTCTGTACTCCTTTGGGCTCATGGGTATCATTCATCTAGAGGTATCGTCTTGTCCACAAGCACCTTGGTAGAAGAAGCCCAAGATGGGCTCTGCACAGAGTCTGCTAGCTGTGAACCTACTTGGGGATGTCGAATACACTGCCTCTCCTGCCCCGACTGCTGGCTTCCCAGAATCGGCAGAACTGCTGGAGCCGTGCCCTTAGTCCCTCTCCAGACACCCTCATGGCTGGGAGACATGTCTGAGGATGACAATAAATTGCCTGCCTCTGAGCTAGCCTTCTGCTCAGACATGCCACGTTCTGGTCTGTGAGTCAGGTCAGCATTAGGAGACCTCTCAGAGCTGAATCTAGACCCTTAACCCTACTCGTTCCCCGCATTCACAGGGTACCTTTCGGCCCAGAGAACTGACACTGTACAGAAGCCCCACCCATATCTTAGCTTGGGCAGCAGGACAGCCCTTGTTGGTACCTTTGGGTCAGGTTGGGTTGGCTGTACAACAGGCACAGGATAGACAAGGCTTGGGGGCTGCACAGCAGAGATATCCCTGTTGCCTGTGGGAAGCAAGTCCTCAGGGAACCTGGAAAAGGTTTCGCTCTAGATGCAGGAACATACCATCCTGGTCTCCCAGGACACACTTCTGGATTGACAACACTTCTCCACATACTTCAAGACATTAACAGTTGCTGAATACATTCATAAATACACAATTTTATTTACTATTTCCAGGGGAAACTTAGGCATTAAATGGTAAGCTGATAAAATACGGATACCTAAAAAAGTATAAAAGTATAAATATCCCCTTAGAATTTTAGTGAATTAAGTTTTAATATCATTAAATAAAAAAAAAAAAACAGAAACAAAAAATCCCACAAGCCTATTGTCAAAGTCATAAATCAAACAATGCTAAGTGTCCAGTGACTCCCCAGAATATTCCCCACGGCCAACAGCAGAGTTACTGGCCCCAGAGTGCTGGGGAGGACAGGGCTGCTGAGGCTCAACCAACCCCAGACAGGTTTTTCTGAATCATTAAGTCAAACATTTAACAACATACAACAGACCTTAGGAAAGGAAGAGGTCAGTCCGAGATGCTGGAGAACTTGGTTAATCAGTTACTGGCAGAGGAGAAGGAAGGGGTCTAGGCGAGAAGTTTCCGGAAGCATTTGAAACAAGCAGTGTTAGAGGCCCTGGCCTGCACACGGGCAGCCATGGAGGTCAGTCTGCACAGCTCCCTTGGGAAGCCAGGGGTCAAAAAGCACAGCACTTGCTTGTTTGGGCCAAGTTTGTGGCCTGCTACAATCCCCTAACCAGCTGAGAAAGGTCTGTTTCAAGCCAGCAGGCGCAGCCTCTGCAGGAACCTTCGCAGCTCCAATGTCGAATCAGATGAACAGAGCCCATGCAAAGTCCCAAACACTCCAGAAACACGAGAGAAGAACTGCATAGTTATACAAGGAAATGAGAGCCAGTGAGAAGGAGACATGTTTGCACTGTAAACATCCTGAATGTTCAACATGACCTGGAGTGTCAGTTCCAGAAGCCAGGTGGACAGGCCTCCCGCCCCAGCCTCCATCCCAGGCACAACAAAGGCACTGGTAGGCGCCAGCTCCCCCATGAGCCCACAGGTGAGACATATGAGGCAAAACCTCTATCTCCCATAAATGATTTAACAGATCAGTCCAAAATGTAGCAACACTTTTAGGCATTTCTAAAGAGTATAAACACCGGGTGGTCTATCCACACTTTAAAAAAGGGATACAAAGTCCTCTTGCCTGGAAAATACAAATTAAGAAGCCTTGATGATCCTGGGCCAAGCCGACAGGCCAGAGCAAGAGCCTGGCTCTGAAAGAGTATAGTCCAGGGGAAGTGCCCAGAAGTAGTGAGAATGTGGAGGCTGCCTTTGTCAGGAGCCCCAGCCAAGGTCGAGAGAAACCAACCAATCATGCCTGGAGGCAGAGCAGCCTCCCTGACTCGAGGATGGGCCTGGTGCCCATCCAGTGGTGAGCGGCACCCACCCCTAAAGCCACAGTGCACTGGAAAGGAGTTACGGCTACTGCCCCTCCCTCCTGGCAAGGCCCAGGCTGCTTGTTGCAGACTGTGTGTAGCACCAAGGACCCTGTCCTTCAAATCATCTTCAGGAATGCACAGGCTGGTCAGCAGCATCCTGCCTCAGTCCCACGTAGCACTCAGAAAGAACAGTGAGACCACAGAGATTGCCGACCCAGCCCTAGCTGCCTCCCGGTGGGGACGACTGGCTCGACAGCTGGGCTGTCTCTCGCCACCCACATCTTAGGCAAAAAAGGATCCACACCCAGATCTCTAGAGAAATGATCAAAAGCAGGTTTCTTCTCACGGCCATGCTTTCTGCACATGGCGGCTCACTTTATCTTGGGGAAAAGAAAATCATTTCTTCAGCTGTCAGCATTCCTCACATCCTTGAGCCCCGTTCTTGCAAAATCTGAAAAATATCAAATGTAGAGTGAGCACGTAGGCTTTCTCCCAGTGCCCTGTTTAGAAGGCAGAGCCCAGACTTGCTTGGCTCAGAGTTTAGAGGGAACTTTCAACTGTAGGCCAGGCTCTCAGCTGACATGAGCCTCCAGGTCCCTCACATCCACCAGATCAACGCCAACATCCCACCCACTAATGAGAAGTAGGTCTGTACTCTACACTGGTCCAGCCCTCTGCTGATCTTAGGAAACCTTCCCAAGCAGGACTATGCTGTGGATGCCCTCTGTTCAGGCTGCTAACCTGTGGCACTGCTGCCTCCTCACCCTTTGCCCCTACTTTGGCTGAAAAACTGTTCTGGCCTCCTTAACTACTATACAGCAGTCAGCTGTACATCTACCCAGTTGGGATGAAGTCCCTGGAGGCCCTTTTAAAACATGTTGGGGCTGGGGCTATGCAGCACTGTGCCTTGGATAGCGCAGGACTACCTCCTGCATGCTCCTGTCTCTGTCTCCACAGGGAGGCACACAGTTTCATCCATGACCACTGGGAGCTGGGGCTTGCTCTAAGTCTGCCTTGTGGACATCACTATTTTCTCCCCACAAGGCCAGAACCTCAGAGCTAGAGTGACCAAAGCACATTCTGTAAAAACCCTCAGAAGTCTGGGGCTCGGAAAGATCCCTGCCCTCTTTCTAGGGGACTTTGAAAGCCTCTGAAGCCTGGGCACCTCCTGGTGACCACCTTCTCCAGCCAACCTGATGGCAGGCATGGCTCCCTTGAGCGTCTGTCAGTCCCACCATACTTTAGGTTGAGTGCCTGTCACAGCTCACACCCAAGGCCGGTCAGTTAAGAGTCTCCTACCCAGGTGGCTGCAGAACCCCTCCAAAGCAATGTCAGAACTGAGGTGCCGAGACATAAACCATATACCTGATTTCAGACACTGAAAAGTGAAAAGGGGACAGGAAACTTATCTCAGTATAGCTTATATTAAATTATTATCCTTCCAGACAGGTACTAGCGCCAGCTACTGAGGAGGCTAACACAGAAGGATTATTAGCCTTAGGGGTTTGGGACCAACCAGCCTAGGCAACAAAACCAGATCCTATCTCTTATATTTCATGTTTCCTTTTACCTTTTAAATGTATTTATTTACAGACAGGGTCTCACTGCGTAGCCCTGGCTGGCCTGAACTTACACAGATCTACTTGCCTCTGCCTCCAGGTACTAGGATTAAACACGTGTCTCATACCTTGTCCCCTTAACTTTTAAATGATGATGATGATAATATTAATAATAATGTTGTTATTAATACAATATATGTACAATGTCACTGTGTGTGGAGGTCAGATAGCAACCTTCAGAAATTGGTTTCACCCTTACATGGATTCTGGGAAGTCACAGTTGGGTCACCAGGCCTGCAAGGCAAGTGACTACTTACTGAGCCATTCCACTGGTCCTGTTTTGTTTTGTTTTGAGAAAGGGTTTCACTATGTGGCTTAGGCTGGTCTTGTATTCAGAATTCTCTTGCCTTAACCTCCTAAGTACTAGGATTACAGGTGTGTATCCCTATGCCTGCTTCATGGCGAACTCTCCTAAAGGGCTAGATTATAAATACATTGAGTGTCAAGAGACAAAGACTGCATCTGCTATATGTACACTTACACAATGACTTAAAAGTAGAACTCCAGAAGGCAGGTATGATGGATGGCCCATGCCTTTAATCCCAGCACTCAGGAGGCAGAGGCAGGCAGATCTCTGTGAGGTCAAGACCAGCCTTGTCTCCATAGCAAGTTCCAGGCCAGCCAGAGCTACACATAGTGAAACAATGTCTCAAAGAAAGGTACAACTCCAAATGGAAAACCACATACTTAGCTCCAGGGTCAGGATCTGAGACCACTCCTCCCCAGATACTCCTTGCTTCCAAGATGGCAGCCCAGATGCCTGGATGGCCAGGTGTCTCCCATACTCTTTGTGCACTGAGCTGCACAGAACAGTAGTGAGTGCTCTCAGCCTGCAGTTCCACTGTCAATGCTCCTCCTGGGCAATGCTCATGTTCCTAAGGCTAGTCTTACCCCCACCTACCACTGGTAATGGTTCCTGCATAGGAACCAACAGGCAGGCCCTTGTTGAGGTAACAAGCCACTCAGGTTCTAGCATAGATCTGGCCTTCAAGATGTATACTGTAAGAACAGGCTGAGAGGGCCTGCGTGGAGGAAGATGTGGAACTGAGAGCTTGTCTAATCCTAGTGGAGATGGGTACAAACCTGAGTCCCTGAGATGAGAACAAAACCCTATGGGTTTTAACATTTGTTGTACCAAGGCTCAGCAAGTTATGTGAGGCTATGATCTTGTGACTGACAAGAAGGCCACCCAGAGGCTGCAGGCGGAACTGAGTGAACACTCATTGATCAGCCCCAGGAGACCCCTGTGCTCACACCCTCAGCCCCAGGACACTCTTGTGCTCACGCCCTCAGTCTCACATGACCCGAAACCCCCATCTTGCCCATGGCATCCATGGAAGACACTATGACAGAGCAGCACCCAGCAGCACCAGGATCCCAGCCATACCCTCCACCCTCGTCCCTCCTACAGGGAGCTCTATTGCAGATACATAGGTACAACTATCAAAGTTTCTGTCAACTACAGGACTACAAAAGCACAGAGGAGGGGTGGAGGCAAAAGTCACCAGGGGCCATGGGGCAAGGAGACTATGGTGCTGGGTCTACCTAAAGGGCCGCAGAGCTCACCGTGACATTTAGGCTTAGTCTGAGTCACTGCCTTGGTGGCTTGTGTCTTCTCTGTCACTCTGGTGTGAACAGCAGGAAGGAAGAAGACAGCTGTCAGCCCAGCCTGAGGAGTGCAGGCCTGCAAGAGGGCTAACCGGTCTATCACCCAGGGGAAAACTTTGGTGAGTCCTAGATTTGGCTGAACTGCAGCAGGCACCTGCCCTTACAGCTCCCAGGCAGGCCAGGGAGCAGAGCCCTGCCTGAGGAGGCCTTTGTTGTAGTCCTGGCTCCTGGGAAATGACTTAGTGGACCTGGGTCCATTGAAAGCCCACTACATGATAGAGGCGGGACCTTGGTCAAGGGGCTGACATGGACCAGCCATGTGGGCAGATGTTAATCAGCCCATCAATAAATCATGCCCGTAGGAGGGGTTCCGGATTCACACCGGGCCCAATGATCCAGAGAGGTTCCTTCATAGGTGAGGTACTCTGCGTCACACAGAGGGAGGATTGTACCTGATTACACAGAGGGCTCCCTTGCTCTTGGCCCCAGAAATCTCCTCTAGTAGCTGCACTTCTCTGGGACAAAAGGAGGCCCTAAGCCTAAGGGCTCTCGCTGCATTCCAAGTCGGGACTACATTGCAGGTAGTCACTCACCTGGGCCTTGCCCCTCTCACTCAAAACTGGCTTGACGCCTCACATAAGCTATAGTCCCACAACCCTAACAGCCCTTACTCCTACCATTCCCACTTGAAACAGAGAAAGACTGTGGCAGTACATGCTTAGGGGACATCTGTGGACAGGGCTCAGTGTGAACATGGTAGCTGCTGACCATAGAGGACACACGTCTCAAAGAGATCCAGTGTTCTCAGAAGGACGGCCCAGTGTGCATGTGCTCCCAAGCGCCTCTCCTCTAGATCTGGCTCTCAGGGTTTCCCACAGCTCTGGGGCCCTGGAACCTACTGCAGTCAAGCACATTCGGAAACTGTTATTGCTCTACTTCAGAGCCACAAATTTTTGAAGTGAGAAATAGGGACAAAGAGACTTGGGGCCATGTCCAAAGCCTCCTCCTGGCCCTGGCAGCTGTAAAGCCATGGGAAGGATGAGCTGACAGAGAAAGATGAGCTCCGGTGAGTGTCATCATAAAAGCTGTAAATTTAGGGGGACAAAAGCTTTAAAAACCAATGAATGATAGAGTCCTGGCATTGCTCACAAACAGGAACGCCCTTCTGTGGTTAGGTCAGAGGCTCTAGAAGGGAGGGATGCCTGCTTGATCTAAGACACGGAGGAAGTTTGCCCCAGGCCAGGGGTTGGGGCTCTGGCCCCCAACCTGCTGCCAAGCCTGAAACTTGTACAACTCATGTCAGAGTGTGCTGGGCAGCAGTAGAGGAGGGGCTGTCCCTTCTTCAACCCTGTTCACCTCTCATGGTCACACAGAGGCTAAGGACAGAAAGAAACTCAGGAGGTTCTGAAGGTATACTATATCAGCCAATGGCAAAGACACTTGTCACACCACACTGTGGGGTAATATTGGAACACTGTTGAGATTCAGCTAGTATGGTTTCCTGGAGATCCTCTGGGGAACTCTGGCCCCCGTTTCTTAAGTCCTTGCCATAAAGATCAGGAAGGGCTAAATGGAGAGCCCTAGGAAGATAGAAGCCACCTATGGGGCCACTGACTAAGGGTCAAGTTGCCATCAAGTCTCTGGATAAAGCTCACTATGTCTGGCCTATTCTCTCCCAAACTCATAAAGCCCCGGGCCTTACCATGGTAAGGCCTTAGATTCAGCCTAAGCAAGGCCTTATCCCCCCTGCTCCCCCCAAGCTGACTGCAAGGCTCTCCAAGCCACCACCAAATGACCCCAAGGGTCAGGGATCATCCAGTCCAGACCAACAATGTACACTGTGGGGACACGTGGAGCTGTCGGCCCAAGCTAGAAGGCATTCAGGGGAAAGGTTGCCAAAACTGGCCACTTGAGAGTGATCTGAAAGTAGATGAGGTAGGCTGCGTCTTCGCCCTTGGCTCATACTGCTCTCTACAGAGAAGGGCGGGACGGAAGGACAGTCCCTTTGACACATGAAAGTAAATGTGAAAGACCAACGGTGTGCAGCCGAGGTAACTGCTCTGAGAAGCTGCCCTCAACTTATGTCCCAAGACGTCCCTTGACACCTGAGGCTGTTTCCAGAGAAAGCAGCCACAGTGACAGTCCTGATGTGCAGGCCCAACCAATTGGACATGAGGCTTAGACACTTCCAGGAGTGATTCTGTCCTGTGGTTATGGACACACATGCTAGAAAGGTGCCTCCGTCCTGACATAATAGGTGGCTTCATGTGAAGATCTTTTGCCACTGAGAGACCTCACAACTAAGAGTTTAAAGGGAACAACAAAAATCAGTGAGGCAAAAAGAAGAGCAAGACTGGCCTCAGAGCCTGCCCCAAGGACCAGGCGCCCTGCGGCACTCACCTTGGCTTTCTCACTTGGCTCGCTGGTTGTGCCATATGAAGTGTTGTGCAGCTCCTTGGAAACCACACAGAGGAACTCAGCCTGGTCTTCATTCCCATAGTTGTAAGAGGAGCCAATGCTGACCAGCTGGAAGAGAGATACAGCCTGTGACAATGTGCTCAGGTGTACTCAGCTCTCAGGAGTAAGAACATGGCACAGATTATGGAAGCTTGGGGAACTGAGAGCTAGCTTTAGCCAGAAGGTTTTTCCATACAACTAACGGGAAGCAAGCCCCCAATGCACTATACTGTAGGAGCCAACACCTGTGGCCCCACATAATTGCACAACATGCTGGGACAGGCTCTCTCTGCAGATACTGAGCTTCTCTTGATACTCCTGGCTGGGCCCTAGGGATGATGACAAGCTACCCTGGGGGGAGGGGGCAGGAGGAGGAGTAGTACACAGGTTAAGGTAAGTGAGGGAGAGCTGAGGCCAGAGTTCACGTGCAAAACACCACTTGAGGACCTATTGCTGGCTGTCCTTGTACCTGATGGCAGCCAGCAACCCTCCTGGGGTAAGTAGGACCTCTAGTGCCCACCTGGGGCAGAGAACCCAGGGCTGTATTGGTAACAGGAGCTGACAGCACTAAAAGCCTCGAGCCCTGAGTGAGCCTGACCCTAACCGACACCGACAGTGAGATCTTGCACTTCCGTATAGCCTCCTATGTTCTAACACGCTTCATGAGCCTCCAGGTCACCAAGTATGTTGCTTGAGCCAGGATAGTGCTCATTATTCCAGTCATGAGTCCAAGACAAAGCTCAACACAGACATCAAGCACTTTTGTTCTTTTAAACACAAAATAACTCAGGGGAAACCACTGAGGCCATAGCAAGGATGTCAACAGCACAGTGAGGAAGCAGGAGTGGCTCAAAGGTCACTAGCCACTGTGGTCTCTGTTCGTGTGTCTATATATCAGAAACAGGACAGGAGAGAAATAAATCTACCACACGGGTAAGCTACAGTCCTCTCAGCAATGGGGGACAAAGTGGTTGGAAGGAGTGGACCCCACCTGGTGAGACTGACTGCCCTGGTGCTGGCCTGGATCAGGTAGTTGTGGGAGGTCCCACTAAGGGGACACATAAACCTGTCCCCAGAGACTCTGTATCCTTACCAGGCAGCTCTATTTTGATCTAATCACTGACCCCCTAGGTGATCCTATGTTGAATTGGCCACCTCAAACGGATTAGGTTTCATCCTGGTTCTCTGAAAGCTTGTCAAATCAATGCTAGTCTCACTTGAGGAAGCAGAGTGTAGCTTACTAGCCAGCATGACTCAGCCTCTCTGAGAAAGCACTGATAGCATACAAGTCCAACCATGGTGACTGCACAAAGGTCAGAATCGTGGGGAAAGAGGAGTGCCTGTGCTTTGGGTCTAGGATCTTCTAGGACAGCTAAGTGCAAAGTCTTGAAGTTGGTTATGGGAGGAGACTCTCTTCCAGTCAGAAGTCACAAGACAACAGAGCAAATGGCACTTGGCTCCAAATGAGGCGACCCAGTTCACAGATCTAGAAAGGGTGACAGCTGCTTTCCAGAGCACAGCCTTGCTTGGGCCACATGCCAGGGACATGATGGGTAGGCTTCTGCCCAAGTATCTGATGTGGTTCTAATAGGGTACGGGCACAAGACACATGCATACTCAGCCCTTAAGATCCACCAGGCACCCAGGAGGACAGAGACAAGGCAGCACCTGATATGTGTGGGGGCAGGAAGCACTCAGCTCAGCTCTGCACACAGAGTTAAGTGCTGAACAGGGCACACAACATCCTCAGTGGAAGAGCTAGCATTAGAAAACCACCACAGAGTCAGAGAGAATAGGGACTAGGTAATGGTCCCTGGGACCTGAAGATTCCCATGAGCCCACACTCATCACCTGCTCAAACTTCCAGCCGTCTGACATGGTGGATACCATCTGTGTAAGCTCCTCCTCCTGGCACTGCAGCACACGGTACACGTGCTTCACTGGCATCTACAAGGACAAATGCCCTGTGAGATCAGGTTCCACCATGCCCCAAGCAACCCTAGCCTTATACCGTCACTGGTCACTGTTCGAAGCAACCTTGAACACATCCACACATCCATCCTACAGCCTCAACAGCTGCTACTGCAGCTTTCCTGTTTCCCTTCAAAAATATTTCTAAATTCCAAAATAAAATGAGTTATGTTCCTGAAATCCTCAGAGCACCTGTGGCTAGATATGAATACACAAAAAAACCTTTGTATGTTTCATGAAGGGCCACACAATCTTTTGCTTAATCTTTCCTGCCTAACAGGGATTCCCTGGGCAGTTCCAGGTAGACTTTGGTCTTGGATGTGGGATGAGAGACAGCCAAGAGTCAAGTTTGCTCTTCCAGGGCCACCAATATGTACAGCACAAGTAAGGGTCCCAGGCTGCTGCTGCTGCTGCTCAGGTGGTGCTTCATGCTAGTGGCAAATGGGTAACAGCAAACATTGGTTTTGCTGTTGCCCAAGTGCATCGAGTGACAATGGCTATCACCTTTCTGTGAGGCTTGGCCTGCCAGGAGGATCTTTTACCTCCACAATGTAGAAAGAGACTGAAGCAGTCCAGATCACATGGTCCTGAGTGGGACTGGGACAAAGGGGAAAGAAGAGGCCAACTGAGGGGATGGGGAATCTTAGGACCTTTCTAAAGCCCTGATGAGGAGCCTCCTCCCTGCTACTAAGGAGAAGGCTTGGTCAGACCTGCATATTCCCACTCCCAGCCATCAGTGAGCCAGAGAGGCATGGTCTAAAGGTATGCAGTGGGAACGTGCCCAGGAGACAATGAGAGGGCTTTAAGTGGACCAAGCCCGGGTGTTGCCAGCATTCACTTAGTGAGCTGGGTGAGAGGGCGTAACCACTCTCAAGTGCAGAGCTAGCTTGCTGATAAGACCAAGGCTGAGACCTTCCCCAGAGGTGGGGCACTGCCTACCTCACACAGCACTCAAGCACACACTTGTGGGCAACAGAGGCCCCAGGAAGCCCAACTCCTCCCAGTGACTGCACAGATGACCAGTATCTGTGCCACCTGATCTCTCAGCTCACAGCTGCTCTCCTCTCTGCCATGCTGGCCACAGGCCTTTGCACTTGTAGATCAGGTCTTGCTACTCTCCCATCGGAGCCTCTGCTCTCCAGTATCTTCCTTCTCCCTACCAGGCCTCCCTCTCCTCCGTGTACTCACCACACAACTTCCACAGAACTGCCTATCTGCTCTGACTGCAGTGGACTCCCCGGCAAGGGACCAGGCAAAGGAGTATGGCTCCTTTGTGGCAGACGAGGAAGAAGAGAGAAAGGCCTGGAGCACCAGGATGTCAATAGGACAGTTCTGGTCCAAGGCTACATACACAGAAGCCACACCTGCTTACACACCAAGCCTGGAAGCTACTGGCAGATTAGTCACCCATCTCACCTGGGATGTTTTGCTGTCTCGTTCTCTAATTTTGTCCTTTACAAGTTTTATTAGTGAGGTGATATTGTAAAATTCTGCTTCCTCCAACACTCCTGAAATAGAAGTTTAAAAAAAAAATGTGATTTCTACTAGATCAGACCAAAGCACTGATACCTCATCCCCACACCCTATCCCTAACTTGAGGTCCTTACATCCCGCTTATCCTAACATCTCCACAGATCTTTCCATTCTCAGTACTCAGTATAGGACTGAAAATGCTGGTCCGTTTACTAGACATACTTACCGCACTGTCACTACAGGTGACACATGGCGGTAGGACACCTGGTCTCAGCCCATAGACATTGGGAGATAACTGACACATTTTCTCTGCAGCCTGGAAGGTGTCTGTTTGTGCTACTGGCTCTTCCTGTTGAGACCCTGAAGGTGCTAGAACAGTATGGAAGCCATAGACTCCGGCATGTGCCCCACTAACAGATACCTCATTTCCCTGCCCAGAGTCACTCCTGGCCCAGGGCTTTCCCACAACCTGCTATCTAATGTCCCACATGTAGGACTCAAGTTTCCCAGAAACTTAGAAGTAGACCACAGGAGGCCTGCTTTAAGATGTCCTCATCTGTACAGCCTTCTTCATCTCTCTAGCCTGAAGGGAAGCCGCACTGGACCAGGTCAGCTCAGACTGACACAGCATGGCAACATGGGAGAGGTGGGGAGGGCAGAGTCAGGGAATGATGGGTGAAAGGCTGCCAGGCAACAAGCATGGCTCATACAACCCCAGAGCAGAGCATGGTCTCCATATAACAATCCACATAGTACCTAATAAGACCCTAAAGAAAGAAGAGACATGGTAGGAGTTTCAAAGAGAAGTGCCACAATTCAACCCAGACCAATTAATACAGGAAAGGTGCCAGAACTTGCTAAGTCCTTCTATGGTCCTAGATTTTCTGAATCAAGACAAGCTAGCCTAGTGCTGTGTGTCCTGTGCTCTGTGACCAGGCAAGAAAGAATGGTGGCCAGTGAGGAGACTATGCAAAATGCACAGGATCCCTGAGTTGACCTGGAAGGAGAACAGGCAGGGGTTCCATACCCCACTTCCCAGGACTTGCTGTAAAAGTATCCATGAGACACAGGCTCATACTGCAGAAGCCAAAGCAGTTGTGCGACCTGGGCGAACCACCCACACTGCATCACCAAGACACCTGAAACTGCCTACACCGCGACCTTTGGCCACTCAGTGCTCATCGGGGCTCCTACAGCAATGCAGTCCCTCACTGAGGCACCTTCAAGTAACCAACCAGCACTTCTACCAGGTACCAATGCAGAGCTTCTGTGCCTGTTGAAAATGGACAACTTACCTTCCTCTGCCAGGTCTTTGTTAATAACCAGCTTTCCGTGTCTCAAGTAGTTCAGTACAGGTCCAAAGTAGGTGGGATCTCTGTCGATTAAATAGGCACCTGTTTCATCCTGCAAAGAACAAAATGCTGTCAGTTCTTATGTAGACACCAGCGGTTCTGCAATCAGACTAAGGCCAGACCACACAAGAGCACTAGCTGTGTAGGTTCTGCAATTGCACATGCACCTGTCTCAGGGAACTTTTGAACATTTTCTGATTCTGTCTGTTTCTGCTATAGTCTAAAGCAAGTCTCAGCCGTCACCTACTGTGACGTTACCTCCCTGTGTCTACTGATCTGAGCCAACCAGATATTCCTCCAGTTTCAAAAGCCTCTGAGAAAGAGCTAAGAAGGGCTGATACAGTTCAATTCTTCACCCACCCCGTCACAGGACAGGACAGCTCTGCTATCTAGGGCAGGATGGCTTTTGACACTGCCATGTAACCTAGGCTGGCTTCAGACTTGCAATCCTCCTGCTCCAGCTTCCTGGGTGCTAGGATTACAGGTGTGCATCACCACACCGTGCTCCATGGCTCAACTTCTAAGACTCTGGAGACTCAGGTCTTGGTGACCTACTTTCCTAGTTCCAGAGCATCTTGGAGCAGAGATCTAAGAGCAGGAATCCAAGCAGCAGTCCACTGGAGAAAGCACCTCTAACAATGAGCCCCAAAGTCTACTATCAGGAGCCTCCTACGGCAACAAGTGAAGCCTGAGGCAGTGTCATGTTTAAGTGACCATACAGGGTACCTTCATTTCCTGCTGAACCACAGTCCCCTCCCTGGCTTTCCCAGTGACTACAATCTCTAAAGAAATCCTTACTCTGTGGTCAGCGGTTTGTGGAATCTGAGCTATCTGTAGGACAACATATGCACCCGCCTGCTGACTCTGACTGAGCAGGAGCCCCACTTGAGGACTAATTCCTCAGATGTTCACCATGCTACCTCCATGGAGGACATCTCTTGCAGTCATCTTTCCTACCATGCAGACCTGCTGGAAACATGTCCAGTATGAGAGCCACAGTCCTGGCTGGGGTCAGAGGAGGTGTAGCATTAGGGACTACCAAAAGGGTGATGCACAGAAGCTACAAGGACGTATCCACGCCCAGGGTGTGGGCCAGTGGGTTTCTGACACACCCTATTCCAGACCTGCCATAGATTGGCTGCGTGTAACGTGGGAGCTGCCAAGGGATGTAGTTTGGACCCCTCACAAGCTGATAAAGGGTGAGGCTTCTGCCACCAATGCAACCTCACATCTGCTTCTCAGATAGCCAGGGACAGGAGCCCAAGGGATGTAGTGAGTGGGCTCCAAGGTCTCTAAGGCACGACCACCACCCATTTCCCCATCAGCAAGGCTGTGCCAAGTACCAAGAAAAGAAATGACTCCATAAATCAATAAACACAGAGGTTTCCCTGAGAACACTGTCAGGGGCTCCTCTGGGAGCAGGTAGCAGTCTAGGCACCGAGGACAGAATGGGGCACGTGTCACATGTGCGGGGTTCCCTGACCCCTCGGATGTAACTGCAGAGCCCAGAGAGGTATTAACCACAAAGCAATAAGCTTCACGAGGCTCTGTCTTCACAGACATCCATTTCTGTATTTGGGGCAATAAGAACTGGTATTTTTAAGGGTTCTTCCCAACATCCACAGGCAGATCAAAGGGAGAAACCTGAGCTGTGGCTGACATCAAATCACTGAGGCCTGGGAGGCAGGGATGATGGAAGCCAGTGGCTTGCCCTAAGTTCTCTTCTCTTTTGGAGTCTCTGTTCCACCTAATGTGACTGTCCTTACTCCTGAGTCTCCCAACTTCATCCTCATCTAAGGTCACACCACAGGGCCCTCCATTCTGCCACCTGTCCTTTATTCTTACAACCACAGGGTAGGGGTGGGGGGGGCCTTCCAGCCTCTCTCAGTCTTCTGGACCCATCATCCAAGCAAAGCCAAATGAAGGAGCCAGGATTCAGAAGGGCAGAAGCAGTTATTCCCACATTATAGAAAAAAAAAGAATGGTCTGACCACAAGAGCTCTCCGCTCTGTTCATGTGGACGTGCTCCCTGTAGTGTGACATTTCCATATCACCATGCTCAGGAATATTCATAGCACAATGCCCCTTGACAGACCACTGGTAGATCAAAAAAAAGGTCGTGGGGAGGGGCCTCGATACTCTTGGGACCTCTCTTGTCATGTTCTCCTGACTACTAAGGGGAAGGTGGTAAGGGAGAAAGGAGAAGCAGGAGAGAGCTGTCCACTAAGTGCCCTCACTCAGCAGCCTCCTGGAAGCTTCCAGAATAACAAGTGGCACGAGACTGTATCAAAGTGACCTAGGCCTCCGAAGCCCTAAAAGACAACAGAGCAGAGGAGCTGTTAGCATTGGATTTGCTGGCACTGACACTTGGCCTGGAAACCACGAAGTGGTACTGAGCTTCTGCCCAGCCGTGTTCACTAGCAGAGCCTGGCCAGCTCATGTACTGGGTGTGACTGGCTCTCACTGAACATGCCCTACAGGAGGCAGCCTTTTGACAAATGCTTCAAAACATCTACCCTCAAACCCAAAGCCTCTCTGGCCTAGAAAAAGACACATCTGACCAGAGGCCTCTTTCAGGCAAATGATCAGTTAGGATGACGCCTTCTCAGAGTACTTGATGTGAGACAGATCCTAGCCACAGTGTGACTGACTGACAGCAGAGGGCTGTACACTGTGCAGCGTTCTCTTAGAGCTGAGGGCTCACCATGAGGAACGAAAGACTTAACTATAAGTTCCAGAAGTGGCAACATGGGGACAGCAGCCCAAGGAAACTTCTTACAGCTTCAGATTCTTCTAGCCAGTATCCTCTGCTTGGAGCCCAGTGTCCTGTTTGCCTTAAACCTAGCCACAAAGAAGGGCGAGCCATGCACTTTGTGAGTATCTCCACTTGCATCCAGTAAAGAAGCACTTCAGATGTGGAGACTTCCAGAAAAACAAAAGCTAAGTAATTGAAAACTGTTGCTGAGCCAGCCTGGCGGGCAGGGTGAGCAGCAGGAACCTGAACACATCCACAGTCCTGTGATCTGTGAAGACCCCTGTACCAGCCTCCTGGCCACCCAGGGAAGAAAGTGTGTGCTGAGAATAGGACAGAGACACTCTGGAAATGGACACAGGGAAGTATCAGGCAAACAGTCTCAGAGGCAGCAACTGCCACTGGCTGGAAAGTAAAGTCGTGGCACCCAGGAGGCAGTGTGGCCTAAACTGTGTTATGTCCAGAGGTGTTAATTTCCATAGTCAAAAGCAACCTGGGAGAAAGGGGTTATTTCAGCTTACAGCCCTACACCACACACAGTTCATCACTGAAGGAAGTAAGAGAAGAAAGCCTCAGGCTAGACAGGAGCCTGGAAGCAAGAGCTGATCCATGAACGGTGGAGGAGTGTTGCTTAACTGTCTGCTCTCCATGGCTTGCTCACCTCCTTTTATATCACCCTGAACCACCACCCAGTGTGCTGGGCTCTCCCACATCATTCAGTGATTAAAGGAAAAACAAAAACAAAAAACTGGACCAGGGCTGGTCCACAGGCCAATCTGGTGCGGGTATTTTTCTCAAGTGAGGTTCCCTCTTCCCAAATGACTCCAGATTGTTGCAAGCTGACATAAAATTAACCAGCAGGGCTAGAGACATGGCTCAGAGGTTAAGAGCACTTGCTGCTCTTGCAGAGGACCCCGGTTCGGTTCCCAGCACACACAGTGATTCATAGCCACATGTAACTGCAGTCCCGGGGGATCTAATGCCCTCTCTGGGCACCAAGCACTTATACAGGGCGTATACATAACATAGACAAAACACTCATAAAATAATAAAATACGTAAGTCATTTTAGCCGGGCAGTGGTGGTACATGCTGTTAATCCCAGCACTCAAGAGGCAGAGGCAGGCAGATCTCTGTGAATTGGAGGCCAGCCAGGTCTACAAAGTTCCAGGGACAGTCAGAGCTACACAGAGAACCCCTGTATTGAAAAAACAAAATTAAATTAAAAAATAAAATAAAATTAGCCAACACAATTGACCAGTTGTCAACTTGACACACAAACGCATCACTGTTAAACCATAACCTTCCAAATCACAATATAACATATACTGCGAACTTTGAAAGTCCCATTCTTTAAATATTCAGACTTTAACAGTCTTGTCTCTTTAAATATTCATACTCTCTCTAAAACTCTACAGTCTAGGTTCACACTCCCAGGAATCAGGGAAACTGGGGGATCATTTCCTCTACACCTCATCTCTCAGCTCTCTGGCCAGTTTCTTCTGGTGGCTTCTTCCTTGAAGCAGGTCATCTGCCTAGACAGCCACCAACCACGGAGCCCAGAGTCTGGAGAGAGGTAGTGGAGTATGAGTACCACTCACATCAGTTCCACAGGAGCTGTCTGTGGGAGATCTCAACTCCACAGTAAGGGCCAAAGGTCAAGGCCAAACCCCATAGCCCATAGGTTTCCACCATGATGCACATGGCAGCGTCCACTGTAGCAGCACCCCAGGCTGTATTCCCATTTGCAAAGCTATGCTGGGAGACTGACCAGGGAGCCGCCAGCACTGCAGTCCATGTTGGTAACACAGCTTAGGGCCTCCAGCCTAACAGAGAAAAGAAGAAAACCAGGAAACACAAATCCAAATACAAGACTTCAGTTCACTCACATAAAACCAGTAAGATGACTGTCTGTCTGTATTACTTATTTTTGAGGTAGTATCTTCTCATTATATAGCCTTAGCTGACCTTGAATTCACTGAGATCCACCTGTCTCTGCCTGCTGAGTGCTGGAATTAAAAGTGTGCTCCTCCATTTCAGGCCCTCAAGGAACTATCTAGATGTTGACTACAGTAATTTGGGCCAAATGAGGCAGAGACCCCAGCATCAGCTATGCCAAGAGCACACAAGACGTGTAAGGAAACCACTTCTGAAACCTAGCAGATTCAGAGAAGCCAGGAAGCAGCCAAGATAAGTCCCTGGGATCTTTGTTTTCTCCTCTTCTCTTCAGTCCTAACATGACTTAGGCAAAAGCCTGTCTGTATTAGTATGGTAGGAAGGTTTTGTTTTTCCATAAAAGCACCAGAATTAAGACTGCTTTCTCCACAATCCTTCTCAGTGGAGCTGTGTCTGACCTACTTATGGCAGCACTGGCTGGAAATATGGCATAAAAAAGGATCAAGGACTTAGCTCTGAACATTACATGATAGCCAACTCCCCCACGCATACACTACCAGTCCACACATGCGAGACAGGTTGCTGATGCCCAAGTTGGCACTGAGTGGGCATAATGCAGAGGCTGGAACCCAGGCCTGAGTTCCTGGCTGCTGAGCCAGGCAGGGCGGTTGTCAGGCCTTGGAGGTGGTTCCCCTGGCCGTGCCTATGAGCATCTTCCCCAAAGGTGTAAATGGGCAAAGGCCAGATTAAGACCATATCAAACATGCTCCCAGGAAGCCTAACTCCACCAATCAATTTCTAAAGGAGTTAGAGACAACCTCCAGAAACAAGCCTGTCTCAAGCCAGCGTCTCTGATGGGGAAAGGCCTAGTAAGAGGATGGTCATTAGTCATCTCATCGGAACACAGTCCCAGCTGGAGTCCTTTAGGGCAAGATCCTAACATAGCCTCTTGATTCTGGACTAGCATGCAGACAAGGTTGAAGTCACTATGCCTCAGGCAAGCCTCTAAGTTGAAGATGCAGGTGGAGAGTTCCTTGACTCACTCTCAAGGCTCTGGTGCACCTGCACCCATCCCAATGGTGCAGCCACTAGAAAAGAATTAAAATTAAGAGTGGAGTGTTGTGAACTAAATCTGGAAGAATACCCCATCAACTATCCCACTAAGTCAAATGCATTGAATTTTGTATGTGCTAACCTGCATAATCAACCTACTTTGAATGCTTAGATTTTACTCTGAAATTATCCCTTTCCAGTAACATATCCACATACAAATCTTTATTTCTACTTTCTTGATTTGCTTTATACATATTTGTTGTATCTTTGATCCAGAAGAGGTTTCAGACATCACCAATTGCAAATGGGGAAACTGAAGTCCAGAGACCCAGGGCTTGTGAGAGACACTGAGATTTGTAGTGAGGCTGGTAGTTTGGACTCCTGCTCCCAGGCTGCATCACACACCAGCGCCCCTCCCACTCCTCTCAGCTTTCCCCTTCAAGTGTGCTGTGGTAAGGAGAGCTGAGCTCTCATTTCACTCTCTGTGTGGGACCCATGCTGACCACCAAAACCACCCCTGAATGGTGGTGGGGATGGAGGGCACAGCACATAGGGCAGACCTCTGAGTGAGATTTGGGAGTACAGGGTGTGTTAGGGCTCTGGCTCATTGGACCCTTAGCGTGGCCTAGGAGATCTCTCAGATTTCAAGAGCCATGACTTGAGGAATGCATCCCTGCCCCAGATGGCACACTAATCACTCCTGTCCCTTGTTGGAAACTACAATTGAGGACTCTGGTAAAGCTTTCAAGGTGTGAGATTTGTGAACTGGACCCCACAAATGAAGCTTTTCATGGAACCAGAATTCTAACCAGAATGATTAGAATTCACCCAGGGCAGACTCCTTGAGCTGAGGTCTGCTGTAGTGTCTTAAGGATTTACAGACCGCAGCCTTCATGGGGAGAGACTTCCCGACTGCACCAGAGCCACCATCTGTGTAAATAAAACTGCCATGAACATCTGTATCACCAGAGAAGGGTCTCCACTTCCTAGGTCTCTTGGGTGGTTTCCTCCTTAGGTACTCTGCGTACAGAAGACCTACACACAATCTCCCCACACACTGCCTCCTTTCTGCCAGAGTGTGTATTTAACAGGCTACTGCCATCATCAGCCAGACAGCAGAGAAGAGAAACAGGAAATATGACCATTGACAAGGATCCAGACCAGGTGTGCCCAAGCCTTCCCTGGCTGGCTCCACAGTCTTCTAACTCCAAGCACTAGCCTTTCCATTCTGGCTAATGAGTCAGCAGTCCAGGGCATTCTGGCCAGGACAGCCCAACTAGAGGTTCACAGCTCACCTGTGACATCCCCTCAGCTATCTCCAAGACTACCATCCCATCAACTTCAAGGTGGCTTCTACCCTAACACACAGCCATATGGGTAAACTGAGCATTAAACTCTTCCTTACCTTCTTGCTAGGCTCAAAGAGCAGGCCTCCAGTTTCTCCTTCTCTTGTTTCCCTTCATTAAAGACTGTCCAGCACCCAATAGCATTTACCTTCCCTCATCTGCTTGAATAAGCAACATCAGCCGATAGCGAGCAGCTGACTACCAAGGCCTCGTTTGCAAAACAATGCCAAAAAGTGTGAAGGTCAACTGTTAAGCAAGAACCCACCAGAACAAGAGCAACAGGAATGCTGGGAGCACATCTACTCTAAGATGTCTTGTGGGCTAACTAAAAGCCATCTCCGTGGGCACTGAGTGCTACACCAAAGCTCCATAGCTGTAGTTCCTAAGCCTAAAGGCATCAGGCATCTTATAAGAAAACACAGTGCCAGACAAGGCAGCTCTGCTCCTTCCCACAACAAGCTGAGAACAAGCTGCCCCTAAGCAAGGCCTAATGAGAGTCACCTTAGGCCTAAACAGGGACATCCCACTAGATTTAGTCACACAGACTCCCATTGACTAGTAGCCCAGGATACGCAGAGGAGAGAATCACAGAAAAAGCAAAGTGTAGAGAGCTCTGAAAAGGAACCACACTGAAGCCTGCATTGATGTCTGGGAAGCAGTAGACGCCTCCTACCCCTAAACTTCTGCTCCTGGGACCAGGAGCATACTCTCAGAGAAGGGCTGGTTGGCAAGCATCTTGGCCTTATTGTTTTCTTCAATCCTGAACTTTCAGAGCTAACGCATCCATACCCCACCCGTAGGGAAACTGAATAGCTCCAAGCTCTATGAACACTTGACGTGGGAAAGCTGGCTGGTAGCCAGAGTTTCTGATCCCTGTGCAAAAATCAAAGCCAGGCACTGCCATGCTGGACAAGAATGATGGAACTACACTAGTAGCGGACAGAAAGAAGAGTAGGTTTGCACCTGCTAGCCACCTCCCTGTCACCTGAGAGAACACCCTGAGATCCTCAGAAAGATCCAACTCCTCATGAGATGACAAATCCTCTTGGCCTGCTCAGGACTGAGGCTTCTGAATGAGGAACACTGACAGAGGTGACCAGACATAGTGAGAACAGGTACCAACTGCAAAGGGGGTGAGGGGGCACAACACCAGGATGCATCATCAGGGCAAAGAATACGCACAGCCACGGCCTTATGCACTGAAGTAAAACACATGGGCATCTTAGACACCCACTCACAGCCTGTGGTCGATACAACTCTGCCCAGTGCCAAGATGCTCATGGGGATTCTGCTGGCTAGTTTCTTTGATTTAGTTACATAGAACAACATCTGCCTTTTATACTCTAAGTAATCCCCACTTCTCTTGCCAAGCCACTGATTCAAAGATAGTTTCCCACCTACATCCCATCCCTTAGTCTGTAATATTCCTTTCATATCTTTCTAATCCTAAAACTCACCAGCACCAACTGCACCCGAAGTGGGTACAGAGAAGGACTGTAGGGACCTGGCTATAGTAAGCGCTTTCCAAAGACCCACCTGGGGTAACTACGTCTACAAGCTCAAAGCTGGGACAGTGGTCCTATGCCAAAGGCAGAAGTTCATATGCAGGTGGCATTTTCTCTAGATGTGCCTCAGTCAGAGACAGAACACTATGTAGTTCAGGACAGCTTCCAATCATACAGTATTTGCTGTTTCCCTTTCTCCCTGAAGCATCGTCATACTAAGTCACAGGCCAGTTGAGCTACAAACAGCAACTCTGTTTTGACACACCATGGGATGCTGAAATATAACCAAAATGGTTCAAATATCAAGCCTTTTGCAAAGCACTTCCCAGGAGCAGATTAGAAGTGTCACACCTGGCCTGTCCCCAAGGGTAACACTGGAGAGAAAATGACACACAACAGCAGATGCTCAAATGCACAACACAGCCATAGTCCCACTGGAGGGTGTCCCAAGAGGAGGTGAGAATTCACTCAGGCTGTCTAGAAAAAGAACAGAGCAGTGGGCTCAAAGTTGGCCCTGAAATAAGAAGGCAAAGGTCTAGGGATACAAGACATGGTATGTATAGTAAGACCCCACGCTGGGCTATGAGGACATGGGCAAAGGGACAGCCCAGAGGACTAGATGTCAAGCTGAGAAGACAGTCAATACGCCCTGAGTGTGTCTGCATCCCAGACACTATTTCCCCATAGGAACTCACAGCCTGGCGCCCCACACAACAGTCTGTCTCTGGTGCTCTTCCATCATCGTGAAACCCAGAAAGTTCCTTTGGGAACATCTTCCCTTAAATCTCCTCACCCAGGTCCCATCTTGGCATCACATTCTGCAAAGGTAAGCACTCAATAAACACCAATCAAATCCCAGAAAGAATCTTCCACATCTTCCACAATCTTCCACAATCTTCCCTGTTAAAGTTCAACTCTAAGGAGTACTTGCCAGGTATCCTTTCCTTGATCTTAACTATGAGGTCAGAGCTTTGAGATCTTTCCACGTGAATCAACATCCTGTTTATCTTCCATCATGTAATTAATGGCCTCCAACTGTTAACACCCCTTCCCTTCTAACCTCCTTAGGATTTAATTATTAAGGCGGAATCGCTTGGGACACTCTTTCATCAGAACCTGGCTGGGGGCGTGGGCACGCTGCAAACATAGACCATTTATAGATTTTCATATTTGAACACTCTAGTAACACAGCTAATATGAATTAAAACTACTCTTTCTAGCAACCTGTGACTAAACCAAACACTATCCACCATGGGACCAAGACTGTATTATATTTTTCTGGAGAGAGGATCTATGTAGCCTAGGCTAGCCTCAAATTCCCAATTCTTCTGCTTCTACCTCCCAAAATGCTGGGATTACTGGTGCTCTCCATCATGCCTGGGACTTATATTATTTTTATGTTCTGAATTGTGGTTTTATAACTCAGAAATCAAATGTTACTTAAACAAAGAAACTTTAGATTTATTTTACATTATGTGTATGAATGTTTTGGATGCCCATATGTATGTGTAACATGTACATGCCTGATGCAAAGGGGTCAAAGGAGAGTGTCAAACTCCCTAGAACTGGAGTTACAGGTGGTTATGAGGCACTATGAGAAGTTCTGGCAATCCAACCCGGGTCCTCCTGTATGAGAAACAAGTGTTCTTAACCACTGGGCCAACTCTCCAGTTCCTAAATAATAAACTTTAAAAAACAACTAAAATGTATTCTGGTAATCTTCCATTACAATAAAAAAAAAAACCCACATATACACACATACAGACACAAACACACAGACACACACACACACATTTATTTATGTATGTGTGTGGGCACACAAGTACCATAATGAGCACTGAGAAGCCAGTGTACAACTTTCTATTTTTAAGTTTTGGGTTTTTTTTTTCTTTTTTTGAGACAAGGTTTTTCTGTGTAGCCCTGGCTGTCTGGGAATTCACTCTGTGGACCAGGCTGGCCTGGAACTCAGAGATCCATCTGCCTCTGCTTCCTGAGTGCTGGGATTAAAGACATGCACCACCACCACCTGGCTTTTATGTATATGAATTTTTTTTAATTTTTTTTTTTTCGAGACAGAGTTTCTCTGTGTAGCCCTGGCTGTCCTGGAACTCACTCTGTAGATCAGGCTGGCCTCGAACTCAGAAATCCGCCTGCCTCTGCCTCCCAAGTGCTAGGATTAAAGGCGTGCGCCACCACCACCCGGCTTGTATATGAATTTTTAATGACTTATTTTAGGTGCATTAGTGTTTTGCTTGCATATGTCTATATGGGTGCTAGATCCCTTGAAACTGGAGTTGCCAGCTACATGTGGGTGTTGGGGCCTCTCGAAGAGCAGCCAGTACTTTCAACCACTGAGCCATCAGCTGTTTTGTTTGTTTGGTTTTGAGTCAATGTTTCTCTTTGTAAACCTAGCTGTCTTGAAACAAGCTCTATAGACCAGGCTGACAGCAAACTCATATATCTTCATACCTTTGCCTCCCAAGCGCTTGAATTAAAGGCATGCACCACTGCTGCCCAGCTCAAGTATAACTTTTCAGAGTCAGTTTTTTCCTTCCACCTTGTGGATCCTAGAGACTCGAGTTATCAGGCTTGGTTGGCAGCAGGTGCCATCTCACCAGCACAGTAAAGGATAAACTATAAAACTATAAAGTAATCTTAAAAGACAGTAACATGAAGAGATGTTTGACTTTAACTATGCTGAAGTCAAACAGTTCTAAATACATTGTTCCAGTGCTAAGTCAGCGAAAGACACCAGAAGCCAATGGCCAAGGCTGATTTAAAATCTGATTTAATACACAAGACAGGGATACTTGAATAGAAAGACAAGAATGATTATAAATGCCCACTGTTTGAAAAACCAACAGTAAAACATACACCCTCACTATAAAAAGAAAACATGGCTGACAAAAGCCTATTTCCATCCTTCAGACTTCTGTCATTTTCTGGAAGGTCAGAGTTGACCAAATCTCTAAGAGTAAAGAGATTTGGTCAACTCAGAAATGGGAACAGCTGGAAGGAAGGTTGTGAAGGACGACCACAGTAATATCTCAAACCCTAACTTCTTGATTATTTTGCAGTAACTCAAGAGTTCTTATTTCCTGGTCATAATGCCAGGCCTCACTGAGAAGGTGCTCTGTCAGGCCGTTTAAAGTGCAATGGGCTCCAATCTTTCTAGAAAACCTTCTGAGCAGCAACTTTGAGGCTGGCAAGGCACAAAATCAAGTGCCATCATGTAGGCTGAACCAGAAAACTCAGTTAATATAAGGCTAGTGAACTGCCTAGGGGAAGGGGGAGAACCATTTTTCCTACGTTTCAATCCTGCACAATACTGATTTATCAGTTATGCAGTATACCACACAACTTTTGTAATGATAATAACTGAAATACTTTCTATTACCAGAGGTATAACAGTATTAGCGTTTAATTAAAGATAAAGAAACTGCAAACTAAGCTGGAAATCCCTACTCTTTTCAAAGGCAGTGGGAAATGAAGTCTGAAAAGCAGATCGAAAAGGATTCTCTACCTGGTCTCTCTTTAACCTAAGGTTTTTCTACACCTGGCCCCGAACATGAATACAAATAATTCATTTATTAGAAGTAAACTGACCTTTGAACATTTTTACTCAGGAGGTACTTTCTAAGAGATGCGGTGCCTGTTCTTATTATGGATGAGAAGGATGAAGCACAAACTCTGCAAGTCACTAGAAAAAAGGTAGCCACTGTATCAACCCCCATGGCCTACGTTAATTTAAACGTCTGGAATGTGAAAAGACCAGATGAATGCAAAGGGTTCTCAGGTTCCAAAGCCAGCAAATAGTTGGGCGGTGGTGGTCACACACCCTGGTCAAAAGAATCTAGGGAGAAGAAAGTAGGGCCACAAAAAAAGCTTGGGTCCTTCTCGATCGAAGAGCATGAAAAGGCAAGAGAGGCACTGTTAAACCAGAGGGCCGACGCAGGTGGGTACAGGAGTGCCATCCTCCCTCCGGCCCAGGACGCTAGGCTGAGAGTGCCCGCTGTGTGGAGAGGTGTGTGTCGCGAGTGGCGACTAGGGTGGCCAGACCCCTGCTGACCCGCGAGGCCCTCACCTTGTCCGAATCTAGGTCGGGGTCCGCCTGACACAAGCGGTACAGGAAAGACTTCGGGTCCCGGCACAGCGTCTGCCGGGTGGTGAGGAAGTAGGTGCCGCCGACGTTGAGCCGGACCCACTTGGACACGCCACTGGGACGCTGAGCCAGGGCGCCGATCCCAGCGCTGCAGCGGCGGCACAGGCCACCCCCCAGCCCCGCCCCGAGGCCGCTCGGAGCCGGCGGCAGCAGCTCGCAGTGATTCTCCGCCATGATCCTAACAAGCCCCGCCACAGCGCCCCGTCGCCGGAAGCGTTCGTTCTTTAATACAGTCCCCCGAGTTGTCCCGCCCATAGGTACGCCCCAATAAAGTGCCCGCCCAGGGCTCATGTGCAAGGCGGAAGTTCCGGTTCGAAAAGCGGGCCGGAGATTACCGCTTCCGGCAGAGCAAGCATCGGGTTCTCACATGGGCATCCTCGGCTCAAGCTCCGCCCCTACCCAAAGAGGATACAGGACAGAAGAAAGTGTACACTCTACATGCTTTTATTACAAGACTACCGAGCATACGAGGGAAATCCATCATCCGGTAATTACATCTAAAGCACATATATTTGAAAAAAAAAAAAAAAGAAAAATTGTTTCATTAAATTATATGATTAAACCATGACCAAATAGAAAATTTATATAATAAAGCCAGGAAAAAAGTTGTAAAATATAGTTTACAATAATTATTCACATTCAAGGCTGTACATCAATACATACAACAACGTGGCCCCAAACATGAATTCAATCCAAATAATTCATATATTAGAATTTAAATAACACAGACTGAACTAGAGGCCGACAATAGCCAGCAAATAACCTTATATAAGAATAAAAATACAAAAGTGTATATCCTAGTATCATTGCATTATCTGTTTTCATAAGTATTTTTAATTTTTCCTTTGCCTGTACATCACAGTTACAGCTACAGACCAGGTAGAGAATATTACACATGTTCTAACTGACTGCCACCAACCTGAATGACAGCAATAGACTATTGATTCATCCTACTGTACGTGGCTATGGAACAGCCGCAGCAGCTCTAAATACTGTAACAGTGTTTAATTTGTGCATGTCCAATCACACTATGGTCATAATGGAGGCTTTCACCTGCACAGTGACCCATTTGCAGTCATTAACCCAGATGATTAAACTAGGGTGGACTACATGGGGAGGGGAAGTTTTGCCATTTGTAAAAACTTCTGTACAGTTTGGATTCTTCAAATGGAAGAAATGAATTACAGGGAAATTTCAGGTACTTATATTGGCTAATTCATTTGCTCACCACTGCAAAAGTGCTTTTGACAGAAACAGCTTCCTTCGTAGGCCACTTTTCCACACTCTGACTTAATACCCTGAAGTGTGAGGCCAGAAGCCAGTTATCTTCAGAGGTTTTGAGAGTGGTCCCTGCCCTTGTCATATGTTCTACCCAAGAAGTGCTACACCCACTGGCATCACCATCAGTTTATGTTGGGTTTTGCATTAAAGCAAATGGAAAAAGTGTATGGCCGCATCTTCACCATACTCAGAGTTGCTGTGGCCACGCAAGAATCAGCTAAGAACACCCTGGGTCTATAGAACAGTGGGGAGAAGTCTTGAGGCAGAGAAGGGCAGGAAACTGATTTCTGCACATCTCCAGCCCTAAGCTCTGACAGTCAAGTAACACTGAGTATGGTGCCCAGAAAATCTCTGTTGCATGTTTCCAAATTGAACCAGCAGGCACCACCCAACACATACAAAGATACTATCCAATTTGGATGGGCACTATAGCTATCTGCAGCACTGCAGCACACAAGGAGGTTTACATAAGCATCAGCTGGGATACCCATCCTTGGCAATGAAAAAGCCTGGCCACTGTGCTGTCCTGAACCAAGACCTGAGGTGTGGAACAAGAACATTCACAACTGTACTTTTGGTAAAACCCAATCATCTGTGTGGCTTCTTTTCCAAGAAGAGCTGTTATTCTTCTTTGCTAATGATTCCCAAATGGCCCAAATGCATTTCTGAGTCTATAAACTTAATTATGAATTACCCATTAGGCATGTGGCAAGGTCAGTTCAACACTTTATCTCTGCTGACTGTGTAGAAGCAGATTCAGTACCATCGTGGACACAAAGTACAAGATTCTGAAAACCTCACGGAGCACTTGGAAGCCTTAGCAGCAGAGATGAAAAGAAGTAACATGCAGGAGCAGATTCTTGCAATGAGAATGAAGAAACTGGCTTTTGGAAAAAAACCTGTCACAAAGGAATCTGCAGTAATGACATTTTAGCATTAAAACAAAGCAGTCATAGTCAAACTTTCTTGGGAACACACAGCTTAGCAAGAATTGATGTATTCAAAATCTGTAGGACACAAGGAAGGTTTGTAACTGGAACGCAGAGCCTCTAAACATCAGACCAAGGAAGAATAGCTGTGAAATGAACAAACTCTTTTACCCAAAAATACCACTTCAGGTATGTGAGGAAGGGGTAAAATCAGAATAAAAATCAAAGACTTATAAGTATATTGACCACAGCATTATTTAAATAGCAAAAACAAAACACAAAGCAAACACAAAAACCATCCGAATGTTTTACAACAAGGAAACAATTGGATAACTTATAAATTTACAACCATTTGAATCCACAATTATCAGAAACATGCTTTTGAAGAACTACTCATGGCATGGAGAAATGCTTAAGAGAAAATGTCAAGTGAAAAAGCTGGATATAGAATGATAAATGTATGTGTTCCCAGTTTGGTTTAAAAAGCAAACAAGGACTGCTTATCAGTGGTAGAGCACTTGCTTAGCACTCCTGAACCTCATAATTCAATTCCCAGCCCTGGAACAAAAAAAAGTATGGGAGAACAGGATCTACATCAAAACGCTCACAGTGGTCTCTGAATGACGGGCCTTCCTTTATTCTTTTGCTTTCAGAAAACATAAACTTCTTTAAAGAAAGCACACAATTACGGCCCCCTTGCTGGCACTGGAAGTCTGTGCCACACAACTGTCTGCAAGGTTACTTCAAGCATGAATCACAAACACTAGGGTGGCCCAAAGAGGGCTGCAGCAGGTACAGTTTCTATCAGTTTCAGCCTAACACAAGCCATCTTTCTCAAAGTGGTTTTTACTGCATCTATGGGTTTTAGCTCAGGATGACAGCTGAGCCATGATGCCACTCCCTGGAGTGGAGAGACTCAGCTCTACACGGGGAGCCCACTGCCCAGCTGGAGCACAGAAAAACAGGTGGGAATGACTCATCCAAGCTAAGTTTCATCCGTGATGCCGAGAGAAGTCAGGGCGCAGTGGGCTGTGAGATACAGTCCACTGTACCTAGGTAGGAGAAGCCAGAGAACATCCTTCAACTTTCTTTCCATCCTTGCCATTCTTGGACACATGATTTCTAGAGGTACTACTAGGGCATCTCTTCCTCTCCTTACATACATCCTGCATTTACATTTACTGTCACTGTTACACACACACACACACACACACACACACACACACACACACACACTGTTGTACAAACTGACACCCACATCCTGTCCTACAAAGTAAGGCACCTGCATACAGGGTGACAGCTCTACGGAGGACTGGAAAAAATGAAGTGATTTAAGCCAAGGAAAGAAAAGAATGTGCATGGTTCGTTAAAGAAAAAAAAAATCAAGAAAAAGGGGGCAGTAAGGACAAAGGTGACCTGGGAAGAGCTTGGCTGTTGTAGCATAGGGCAGTCATGGTGGCCACCCACTACTAGCTCAGCTGAACCCTAAATTTGGAGGTTAGGGTGGTGCTTGGTAAAGTCCAGGAGGTAGTGTTGCTCTCCAGGGAAGGAAGCAACAAAGGACTCTCCCATATACAGCCAGTCATGTGGTCTAATCAAGCCAAGCCTCAGTCCTCTGGTCCCTGTAGTTAAGTGCCCTCAGAGATGCCTTTCCCTGTGTCTGAATGCAGGGCAGGTGTGACAGGCAGGAAGCCACTCTTACGTGTACAAATGGAGGATACAGGGCACTCTGAGGGCTAAATAGCCACAAGGTGTAAGCAGGAACAGGACCCCAAGGAGGAAATAGCCAAGTGTACTTAGCTAACACAGGCTCTTCAAAAACCAAGAGAAAAGAATGCCCACTTTCACTCTCAGGCTGATAGCATACTAGACAGTACCTGCTCCCTGGGTTATACGGGCAAGTGAGGTCCTGCTCCTTGGACACCTGAAGCTCTTATCACACAATTTAGCTGAGTCTAAATAAAATCTCTGTACCCATCCAGCACCCCTGCCACAGCATGATGGCTGGCTTTTCATCTACACTCCACCCCAGCTTAAAAGAATCACTCTTATTGTTAAAGGTTTGAGAATAGAATCTTCCCCTCTCAGTTTAGATGGCCTGGACCACAGGTGGTCACTGCAGACAGAACTGGGGTAACTTCTGTTATGGATATTTAGAGGTGCCTTTGTGAAAGTTAATAGAAATGGCAAAATTGTTGCTAACTTTGGGACATGGGAGTCTGAGGTGTTGCTGTGAGCAGACTATGACGGGAGATCCTACTTTTAACCACTAGACACCAAGGACCAAGTCTCAGGGACATCTTAAGTCAAAGAGAGGCACAGCCAAGTCCCTCAGAAGCACTCTGCAAGAAATGCCAAAATACCCCAAGCCATCTGTATTATAGAACAAAGCACTGTCAGTTTAGCATCAAAGAAGTTTCCCAATACTGGATATGTCAGCATAGGCAGGCTCAGATTAAGAGGGCTGTTCCTGTGAGCAAGACAGTGATAACATTCTTTCCAGGCAAGGCCCACACTTTATGGGAGTAGGTGACCAGGCAACATGGGAAGGCTTTTAGATTTTCAACAGAGTTGTAAAAATGGAGCTAGCTGAGAAGTGTTTACCTACTGCATCCCAGGTGAGGCTAGGAGGGATAATGGGGCACACCTTAGGGTTTTCTCAGTGCCTGCCTCATAGGGCATGTGGTCTACACACTTAAACCTGTGCAGAAACTCCCAAGAGGGCCTGCTGCCCCACTTCTCTACATGGAAGCAGGAGCCCAGGCTGGATTCTCCATAGTACCTCCAGCCTTGTCCAGGTTCAGGACAGAATTCTGTATCTGATAATAATCTAGTTGGTATTACCTAGGTGCTGATATAACAGCAACCCTCCTGGACAGGTGCTTGGCTTGGTGTCTAGTTCACCGGATAAACTTCTAGGAAGTGGAACGCTAGAGCAGAGCCCAGTAAGGGCACCTGTAACTACAACAGCCTTCATTCTTCTCACCGTATAACCTGCCTACTGTAAGGCAGGAACCACAGAAATAATGTCACCAGAAACACACCTGACCAAATTTCTAGGGCCATACGAGGGATTCAAGGAAGGGAGAGCATACACAAGCTAACAGCCTTGTCCCCACAGCAAGCTGGTGACTACCCCAGGAGAGGAGTGAAGGGGCTCCTGGTGAAGGATTCTGCAACAACTGGGGTAGGCCAGATACACCCAGTCCCTCAGTCACAGCAGGAGCTGTGTGTATCAGGCGGGGAAGGGCAGAGGCAGACATGCAGTTCCTGTGGGTGCTAGGAGGGGCTGGTGATGCCAAATCTGGCCACTGGTCTGGGCAGAAGCTGGACTACCGTGCAAGGAGCTGGGTCTCCATGGCCACAGCAGTGCAAGGAAGCCACCACAGAGCACAGAGAGCAAGCAAAGCGACCCTGAATTCCTGTTTGTTGGCGATTTGTTTTGTTCTTTGTGTGGTTGGGTTCTTTTTTCTTCTTTTCTTTTAAATAAAAAAGCTGCAAGGTTTCTGCCATCTATGTTCTCCTCGAGATGGCTGGCAGGTGGTCTGGAAGTGTCCTGGGTGGCGGCCGAGCCGCGCTGGGGCAGGTATCCTGGCAGCGATAGGCAGCCCGGCCGCAGGCCGCGTCACTGCACAGCAGCATCTGGATTGCTCTGGTACTGCTGCCTCCAAACCTCCTGGATCTTTCTGCACCACTTGTGAGCATTCCCGCTTGGATCCATCAGGTAATACGTCCTGTTAGGCTGCAAAACAGAGCATCTGATGTCCTTCAGGGAGTCCCGTCCCCACCCAGCCTGTTATGCTGTCGATGTTGCCAGCACCTTTTTAAAGCCTGTGGGCACAGTGAGCTTCTTCATTCTACAAGTGCAGAACTTAATTAAGTATGTGGGCAGGTGACCTATCAAAACTAAAATCAAGCAGAGTATATCTCCTGGCCCAATTCAGGCCTAAGTTGTTCATATAGGCCTGTCTCTAAGACTCAAGATGCTGACCTGACCCTAGAGGGATACTCCCAACAGAGATGTAGAAGCCTGTGAGGAGACACAATCAGGCACCTTATAGGGATAGACTCACCGTGTGGACAAAGAAAGTTTTAAAATTCTTGGCTTCTGGTCGGAGCTCTTGTGACCATGGAATTTCACCTTTCAAGACCTTGTTGACAGGATCAACATAATATAAATGTGGCCCTTCTGTGAGTAATAATTGTCGTCGTCTTGCAAATAAACCCTGGTATAAATAAAATAAATAAGCTGATCAAGACATAGATGAGACTAACTGGTAAGTAGCTCAGGACATAGTGACTGCCAGCCACCTTTCCATTGACTTGAGACATTTCCTCCTCAACCTGGAACCTAGGTCCAACATAATATATCAGGGAAAATCATAAGAATAGGTCTCTGCTGCTTAGCTTACAATATGCCTTCCAATGGCTAGCTTGTAGTGTCCTGATCACTCAGCTTTTCTAAGGCACAGAATCCTGCCCTTGGTAGGCCAGGCCTCAGTCCATCTTCATGGAGATTCTCACTTCTATAGTATACACAGCCAGGAAGGGGATTCAGGAGGCTCCTGTTGGCAAAGTCTTGATATATTCTGCACTAACTGTTGCCTAGAAAACGTAATAAACAACAACCCCTGTAACTTTCAAATCTTCTAATGAAAGATTACTTGCTGGGCTCTAAGAAATAATCTGTTCTCTTCAATGTGACAGAAACCTTAGCCTTGTGCAACCGTGCCCTGTGGCCAGAGCATAAGGCTGGTTTTCCACAGGACTGGACTGCTTCCCTAAGAGTCTGAGTGTTTTATAATATCTAGAGATGATCTCCAAAGATCATCCCAAGATGAAAAGTGCCATGTCAAACAATTCCTGGCAAGACCCCACGGTGAAGAACTGACCTGAGACAGAAGCAGTAGGAAGTCACAGGATGAAGAGGTTCAGGGAACCTACTCACCTTTCGCTTATCCACTGGGCCCATTTTTAATATTAGATTATTTTCTACAAACTGGTGCCTAAAAAAGAAAGAAAGAAGAATGATCCAGCAGTTCTCTAAACTCTACACTTTGAGAAATACCCACAGGGCCTCTGTAGACTTTATATCCATCAAATCCTGTCTCCGACCCCACCCCAAAGATGCAGCTTCTTTTCAGGTCCAGGAGATACCCCAGATACAGTGATGCAATGTCTAAGATTTTATCTGTACATATGGGCCATAATCTATTCCCGAGATCATCTTCTAGCTGGAGATACCTGCATAGTAGAGGAAGTTAGGAGATAGTGTCACAGAAACAAGCTAACACATACCACCACCACCACCACCACCACCACCACCACCACCACCACCACCACCACCATCTCATCAACATCACCACCATCACCATCATGTCAAAAAAGCTGCAGTGAGGCTGAGTGGGCTGGCAATAACTTTAATCCCAGAACTCAGGACACAAAGGCGAGCAGGAGTTTAAAGTTATCCTGCCTACATATCAAGTTCTAGGCCAGCCTGGAACACTGCTTCAGAAAACAAAAAGGGCCAAAACAAAACATGCTAGGTGAAAAAACTTTCAGAGGTTTGGATCCACTGCAAATCAATATTAGAATCTGCAAATTACTTTTCAAGCCAGGACACCTAAGAGTGCCTAGAATCCAAAGTTATATAGAATCCTGAATCCTTAAAAGATAGCTTCAGATGTGCCTAATCTTACTTATATGCCAAGGCTTAATATGCAACTTTGAATTCATACATAGCAAATGTGGCTCTCCTAAAACAGGCAAACTCTGTCATCAATGCCAAAGAGATGAAGACACAGAGGCTAAGGAGTTCATGCTTCACCCATGGTCAACTACATAATGGCAATGCAACACAGAACTCCAAAGCCTGGCTCTCCTCTCTGCTATCCACACAGACCCCAAGACAACTCTCTAAGGACCTGGGCCTGAGGCTCAAGCACAGCCTCACTGTTTCAATCTAGTATCCTATATAGCTGAGAGTGGCCCCTGGAACAAAGCAGCAACAAATCTGTTTCAAATATCAGCAATCTAGCCTTCAGGCCTCATGTTATTTTATTTTGCTTTTGAAAGGTTTATCCACTCTTTGCATGAGTGTTTTGTCTGCACATGTGTATGTACATGATGTATGTGCTCAGTGCCAATGAAGCCAGAGAGGCATCAGACTGCCTGGAATTAGTGGATGGTTGTGAGCCACTGTTTGCTGAAAAATGAACCTGTTCTGCAAGAACAGCCAGTGCTCTTAGTCATTGGGCCATCTCTACAGCACAGGCCTCATGAACTATATCCTCTAACACTGAAGGAATGTTACCGTCATTATTAGCATTATTCTCTCTGGACTGTAACTACCAACACATAGTCCAGAAAACGTCAACACATGCTTTCACCTTTATTGCTTTGCTTTGCCTAGAACCTTCACAGACTTGGCCGGCCTCAATCTTCTTGCCTCTGCCTTCTATATGCTGGGATTGCAGGCATATATCACCATTCCCAGCTTCAATTATTTATTTAACTAAAAATAATAAACATGCCAGGCAGTGGTGGTGCATGCCTTTAATCATACACTTTAATCCCAGCACCTGGGGAGGCAGAGACAGGCAGATTTCTGAGTTCAAGGCCAGCCTGGTCTACAAAGTGAGTTTTAAGACAGCCAGGGCTATACAGAGAAGCCCTGTCTCAGGAAAAACAAAGAATTAGCAAGCAAGCAAACAAAAAACCACAAAAAAAAAAAAAAACAAACCAAAACAATTAACCTGAACAGCAAAATGACTCAGTGGTTAAAGGCTCTTGCCAATATGCCTAACTTCCACACATACACACACATACATAAAATTTATTTATTACCATGTACTCATACACATGCCTACAGCTGATTTACTCTATACTGGGCCGTATCATAAGTGTATCCTTCTTGGTTTTTAAAGTGGTAATTTGCTGAAACAGCTGTCTGCAATAGTGTCGTCAGTCTTCTTTCCTGGTGATGAAAGGCACCTACTCAATGTTCTTGAAAGCAATATGATAGCCAGTAGTTCATTTGTGGACCTTCTCCATCTTTTTATATGTCTACTTTTTCCCCAGTGTACTTTCTTGCAGTAATTTTCAGAACTGCTCTCTTCACTGTGAGATGCCTTCTCTGCACGTCAGAGAGAGCACACTCTATACACTGATTCTATGCTGGACTGGGTAGGCTAATTCTAGTCCAGTGGATTGCCACCCTGGTTCTATGGTATTCTGATATCCTTAAGAAGGTATGGCTGTGCTACAGCCTCCTTACCAAGGGTGGACAGTTTCAGCTCGAAAGAATAACATAGCTCTGCAGTTCTTTTTTTTTTTTTTTTTGGTTTTTCGAGACAGGGTTTCTCTGTATAGCCCTGGCTGTCCTGGAACTCACTCTGTAGACCAGGCTGGCCTCGAACTCAGAAATCCGCCTGCCTCTGCCTCCCGAGTGCTGGGATTAAAGGCGTGCGCCACCACCGCCCGGCCAGCTCTGCAGTTCTTACAACCATGTCTTCTTCAGAAAACTCAAATCAGTTGTATTTTTTTTTCATATTTTAGTTGTATTTGATAACTTCCCAGTTCAATTCATGTTCCTTTCTGACATCCATCCATATAAATTTGAGGTCCCTTTTCTGAGAATACACTAAAATTATTCATGTTCACCTGTAACTGTAAACTGTTGGCAAGAGAACACTTACAAACACCACTATTTAAGCACACTTACTTTTTTTTTTTTTAAAAGAAGCAAAGTGGCTCAAACAGGAACAAAGCTCAATAAACTAGACAAAAACCAAGTAAGACTAAAGCTCTGAACTTTATCAATCTGTTGCTCCTGTCTGTTACTATCTTTGTTTATTTTTAGACAGGGTGTCACTGTATAGCCCAGGACAGCCTGCTGGGGTTCCAGGCCCATCATCACATCCAGCTTCTCCTCTCTCAAATACCTGAATACCCTCAGTGTGGCTGGGTTTAAACTCTTCCAATGCTAAATGGAAGGCTGCTGTGGATGGAGATAAGAGTCTAGGATAGAAAGGCATAAGGCAAGCAAACTGGCCACACACACACTCCAGTTAGAACAGACTACCCAGGCTTGCTGGGCTCAGGGGCAGACCTGGACCTTTGTAGGTCATTCTTACTTTATTGGGTTTCCTTTTATTCCATATATGCTTGTTCCACTATTTTGTAATTTCGGCAAGGTCAGAGGTTTAGTTAATCTAAAAATGCTTAGCCATACCTCAAATTGTCTGACTCAAATGTTTTTATCCTTCTGAACATATGCCTAATTTCCACCTACAATTATTTTAAAGATACAGTAAGTCAACTGAAAGGAGAGGTAGGGTATGGGGCTAAAGACTGCCACCACCTTTGGGCATAGCACTGATGAGTTACTCAATGGTGGTGGTTAGGACCAGCTAGTAAGTCTTCCCCAGGAAGGCCTTGCAGCACCTAAGGCATTACTGGTACACCAGCTCAAAGTCAGAGTCATTGCCATAATAGGGATCTTCAATAGTGAGTTGTTTCTGTGAATCATAGCTTCCAAGTAGCTCAATTTTAGCTTTACAGTTTTTAACTTGATTACTTTTTCTATTCAAATCTCTCAGATTGCTTTCATCCATACATAGTATATAACCGAATGTTGCAAAGTCTTCTTTTGTAATCTGCCGTGCAACGTGTTGCATGTGGATGCCATGTTTTCTCATGCCCTCAATAGTCAGGGGAGTTCCCCACTTCATAGGTAGATGTAGTCACACTGTCTATCCTCCAATTATCTGAAACTTTTACATCAGTTACCAATTTTCTGAACACTGCTTCTGCAATGGGTGACCGGCAAATGTTACCAAGATACAGGAACAGCACTGACTTGGACCCAACCTCTGCCATGTTTTGGTGCAGACCCTGGCACCCAGAAACCATGTAGGCAGAAAACTCAAATCTTCTGGGTGTTCATGCACATATGTTTGCATGTGTGCAGGCCATAGGTCAATGCAGGTGTCTCCCTCATCTGATCATTCTCTCTCTCTCTTTTTTTTTTTAAAATGTGTAACTCTACCTATGGTAGTTTGAATGAGAATGGGCCCCAAAGGCCCATATATTTGAATGCTTAGTCATCAAAGAGTGGAACTATTTCAAAGAAATATGAGGTGTGGCCTTTTTGGAGGAAGTGTGTCATTAGAGGTAGATTTTGAGGTTTCAAAAGTCTACAGCTAGCCTAGTATCTATCTCTGTGTCTACAGATCAGGATGTAAAGCTCCCAGCTATTGCTCCAACTCTTACCTGCCTGCTGGGTCCATACTCCCAACCATGAGAATGATGTTAGCTCTTAATTAATGCTTTCTCTTGGCTGCATTGCCACACCTAATTCTTTATGTGGTTGTTAGGACTTGAGGACTCAGGTCCTCAAGGGTGCACAGCAAGAATTTTACTGACTGAGCCATCTCCACAGCCACTGACATCTTTGTAGATGTAAATGGTGACTACTGAAAAAAACTATCATTTAATTTATTATCAATGCTCACGTTTGTATTATAAATGTGTCACAAGTGTTTAATAGTACTTTAATATATTTTTTAATATTATTGCAAAACAGACCAACAAACTTTACTTGTATTTCTATATAGGCACATCAATGGTCAGAATTTTAAAGTAATGACTTACTAGATGATTAAAATTACAAATTAACTATAGCAGGTATAACTGAAGATTGCTAGTTAGAATATAGAACTGTTAGGATTAGGATATAGTAATCTCAAAAATTATGTATCTTTAATCCTACTACAGAAAATTCAAATAAAATAACATATAAATACATTCTAGCTGGGCAGTGGTGGCACACGCCTTTAATCCCAGCACTTGGGAGGCAGAGGCAGGAGGATTTCTGAGTTTGAGGCCAGCCTTGTCTACAGAGTGAGTTACAGGACAGCCAGGACTACACAGAAACCCTGTCTCGAAAAAAACAAAAATAAAGAAAACCATTCTATATACTGTCAAGATAATGTCCACCCTCCAGTATATGATCACTGAAAAACTCCACTGCATACTAGCAGCAAATAACAGTGAGAAAAAGGTAAACATTATCTTAGCATTAATATATTAATTTTGCCACAAGAAGGATAGGAAATCCCTGAAACTCTGCAGACACATCACTTTTCACACAGAACTAAAATTGTTTTTGTTTTTTTGAGACAAGGTTTCTCTGTATAGCCCTGGCTGTCCTGGAACTCACTCTGTAGATCAGGCTGGCCCCAAACTCAAGAGATCAGCCTGCCTCTGCCTCCTGAATGCTGGGACTACCACCACTTGGCTTAAAGACTGGAAAGGATAGAGAATCCCAAAACTAAAGACAGCAGACAAGAGACTGTAGGCTTCCTGTTCTGTCTAGCACTCACAGCCCTAGGCAGAGGTGAAGACCCAGGAGAGCTGAAACACATACCCAAAGAGATAGTGCTTCTGAGCAGGCTCTAAGAGGAAGGGCTCCTACATGAGATTATAGAAAGCAAGACAGCTGAAGACTCAGCATACAGAAGCCTAGGATGCCGTTACAAAACTCCTGCTTAGAACTGTACCTAACATCTAAAATTACTTTGATCAAAATCTTCCTTAGATTTCATAATGGGAGAAAATCTTTACCAGCCACACTTCACACAGGGATTAATATCTAGAATATATAAAGAATTATAAAAGTAAACACTTAGAAAATCCAAACTGCGGATTCTGCAGATTCAAACTAAACAGAGAATTCTCAAAAGGAGAAATACAAATGGCTAATACAAGTTTTAAAAAGTATTCAACATCCTTAGTTACTAGGGAAATGCAAATTAAAACTATTTTGAGATTAATCTTATCCCAGTCAGGATAGCTACCATCAAGAAAACAAATGACGATGCTGGGTGGTGGGGTGGTGGTGCACACTTCTAACCCCAGCACTCTGGAGGCAGAGATGCTGGAGGTAGGTCTCTGAGTTTGAGGCCAGTCTGGTCTACATAGTGTGTTCCAGGACAGCCAGGGCTACACAGAGGAAAGAGGAACTTTTACTTACTGTTGTTCTGAGCAGAAATTAGTATGGAGGTTTCTCAAAAGAATAAAGTTATGGGGCTGAAGAGATGGCTAAAAGCATACTCTGTTCTCTCCAAGGACCTGAGAACAGTTCACACAACCCATATAGAAGGCAGATTCAACTGTAACTCCAGCTCTAGGAGACTGATACCCTCTCTTCAACATTTCAGGTACTCTCATACATGTGGCAAATACAAGTATATGAACAAAAAAATAAAATTAAAAACAAAACTAAAACTTGGACTGCTACATGACCCTTTATGTCACTCCTAGGACACAGCTACACACAGGATGCCCAGTACAGAGACAGAGAGACGCACATCCACGCTTACTGCTCCATCACTCGCAACAGCAAGAAGGGGGAACAAGACGAGTCAAGTCGGCATCAAAGGATGGGTGTGAAAAAGTGGTCCACAGTGGCGCACACCTGAATTATAACATTTAGATGGCTAAAGTAGAAGTATTGTCACAAGTTCAAAGCTACCTTGGGCTACACAGTTCATTCTACCTCAGTGAGACTGTGTCTCAAAATACAAAAAGAAAAGGAAATGGCAGGAAAACGTTCTCTCATGTGTAGATCCTAGTTCTGTGTGTGTACATGCTTATATTCATGTGTATGGGGTGGGGACAAGTGTAGGTCGCGAAACTAGAAAGAGAACCATAAGGGGCAAAGGAAAGCCTTAAGGAAAGGGGAAATTTCAAAAGGGTTAGGGTTAGGGTTAGGGGTAATAGAATAAACATAATCTGAGCCAGGCAGTGGTGGCACATGCCTTTAAGCCCAGCACTCGGGAGGCAGAGACAGGCAGAACTCTATGAGTTCTAGGATGGCCAGGGTCACACAGAGAAACCCAGTCTCAACAAAACAAAACAAAACAAAACAAAACAAAACAAAACAAAACGAGAATACATGTAATCTGAAAGTGGAAAGGATACTACTGGGGGTAGGAGGAGTACATATCTGTGGGTGGCAAGGGAGAATCAATAAAAAAGAACCACATATGGGAATACTATAATGAAACCATGTTAATTAAAAGATGAACAAATAAGGAGCTGAAGACACAGCTCAGCCTTTAAGAGCATTTACAGTTCTTCTAAAGGACCTGAGGTCAGATCCCAGTAACCATGCCGTGTGGCTCACAAACATCTGTAACTCCAGCTCCAGGGGACCAACACTTCTGGCCTCCTCACATACCTGCACTCATGTAAATAAACACACACATGCACTTAACTTTTTTAAAAATCTTTTTTAAAATAATAAATAAAAATAGAGCAAAATCAAAAATCCTTTTCTCCTATCCTTAATAGTACTAGCACCTTAGGAAAGAAGGAGTTAAGGACAAACTTCTCAGGATGGTAGATTATTTCTAGGAGCCAATATCTACATTTAATTGTTCTAGAGAAAATACATTTTGGAGGTAAGTCAGTCTAGTCTTAGCCAACTGCATCCCTCAGGAAAAGCAACTAAGGGTTCTCCTCCTCCTCCTCTTCCTCTTCCTCTTCTTCCTCCTCCTCCTCACAAACCTCCTGAGTCTTAAACATTCTTCCCGCCTGCCTTAACAAGCCTTCAGTTTTTCTCCTCCCATTACACTCAAATATATATTCCTGAGAGAGCTCATTGCCATAAAAAAATGTTGAAGTGTAATGGGGATAGATATGCTCAAAGTATATTATTATATACATGTATAAAATTGTCAGAGAATAAACTTAAAGGTAAAAGCATAAAACTTCTAGAAGAAAAAAGTCAGGCCTCATGGTGCACACCTTTAATCCTAATTTGGAGGGCAGAGGCAAGCAGATTTGTATCAGTTTGAGGCCGTGTAGTCTACATAATGGCCTTGTCAAAAAGGTCTTTTGACCTTGCCAAAAAAAAAAAAGGGGGGGGGTGCCAGGTAAAAATACTAAAGCCCTTTCAGACTCAAATTTAAAACAGGAACCAGCTGAATGGACATTGTAAAGTTACAACAATGAAACAAAACCCATCAACAGACTGAAGAAATATGCTGAAGAAAATGTTGGCAGAATAGAGAATGGCTTTCATATATATGAATATTAAAATCAATTTATAAAGATGTAAAAATGTGTAAAAAAAAAAACTGTCAAAAAAAACAATGTAATTCAAGCCCCATTCCTGAGGTAGGACAACTTGGGAACTTTGTTTCTTTGAAAAGCACTGGAGAGGTGAGACAAGGACAACTAACCCAGCCCATGTCTGCTCCCCACGCATCCTATATTCTAGACAGGGCTGCTGATGCCTATAGTTCTTACCAAGGGTTTCCACCGGCTTGCTTTTCCAATAACAACCTTTTTTCATCTTCTGAAAACTGTAAGTCTAGTTCAAAAGAGTTAGTGTCCAAATCATGGATGTACTGCTCTATGTTGCTGCCCGACCTCTGGGGCAGGCTGGCATCCACCGTAGACAGGGAGTGGGAAGAGGAGGAGGATGACACCTGCATGCAGCCAAACTGGCTCAGGAGATTGTCGTACTGCAGGGAAGAAGGAGAAGAGAAAGCTGCCTTAATTTGTCTTTAAGGCCAAAGACCCCTCCCACATTGCCTGGCCCCCACAGCCACTCATAACCTGGCAAGCTTACATTCACTTCAAAGGCAGATGGACTGCCTGTACCGATGTATATAGACAGATTCTTTTCCAATGGCTATTGGACCACTGGACCAAGGCAAGGCTGGACCTTCTGCTACAGGTTCCTCTTCTGATAGAAACAGAGTTCAAAGAGGGGCTATACCAAATCCTTCATCTCCAGGGAAAAAGAATCTGGCACCTCATCAAGCACAGCACCCCAAGCCATGCCTCTGGAGGGAACTCAGTCCAGGGGTCTTAGGTTTTATAGTCACTGTATAGCTTGATTTAGCTTACATTTGTTTTTTAAAATCCAAGTCAGTGTTGACACAGAAAGCAGAACTATTCACAACATGCCATGAGGGCAGTCAACATTCTATCTAGCACACTCCCAAGCAATGACACGGCGAAGATTTTTGAACATGCTAAAGTTAGGTATGGCCACCCTGGGCAGATAGCTAGGCTGGGTGCAAGCCTCACCCTCCTGAGCCCTACCTTCTATATCCTGAGTTTCCAGAAGAGCCCTGGCTACTAATCTACAGAGATCAGCCTCTACCCCCTGCAGATTCTACAAGCCCTGTGTCCACCACCTCCTTGCTATTGCTCAGTGGCCCTCTGCACGTTTTATGCTTACACAGCCCACAGCAGTCACAGCTCCATCTTGCTGACTTCAGATTCACATGCCAGCATTGTCTCCACTTCCCTCATGAAGGTTCCCCAGTGAGATGAATGATGTCTCTGCTTCAATTCATAGGGATGACTATCATACTTCTACTGGAGGGAGAGGTGTCCCCCACAAAACTTTCAGAGCCAGTACGTGGCTTCAATTTCTGACACAGAAACTGAAGCTCAGAGTCACTTTCCTCTAGCCAACTCTGAATTTAAAACCAGCACAAAGCTGCCTCTCCATATCCCTGAGCTGCTCCAACCATGTAGAAGGAGTACCTTCAGTGTAGACTTCATCTGTTACAGCACTCCCCAGGCCCAGTCTCACTATCTAAAGGTTACCTTTGGTACAGGAAGCTATCTGCCTAGATTCTTATACAGCCCTTAAACTGTACTGAAAGAGCTGAGCAGCTACCCAACAAAATCAAATTGCTGCCACTAAGAACCAGATTATACAGGTAGAAGTCAAAGCTTTCAATATAAAAAGCCATGTCCTCAGCAGTGCACAGCAGGCCTACAGAGATGCTTGGATGCATGTATGTGTACAAATACACACGAAGAAACAGTCCTGACTGTTGAGATTGAAGATAATAGAGTTTATGCTTTCCTCAAAAAAATAGCTGCCCTTGGAAGTGATGGGGAAGAAGGCATAGAGACCATAAGCTGAAGGACTGCCTCCCATTCCTGGTTAACTTCTGCAAGGATCAGAGTCCTAGTAGAGACGATTCCACCAGCACCCCATGACATGATCCAAAAGGACACCACTCATGAGCATTTAAGAGGGTTTGGGGGTAGGGGCAGGAAATCCTGGCTCAGGGCCTACGTTCTCTGCAGGAAGCACACTAAACAGAAACTGATCAATGTCAGTATAGACACACTTGAGTTTCATTCCCTAAAAATCTGGGCACAAAGAACATTTTAGGAAAAAAATGGAGATGTGCCAAATAGCAATGGCTTTAATTCAGCTTTAGAAGACCTTCTTTGTTCGGGTTTTCTGTTTGTTTTGTTCTGAGTCAGTGCCTACCTTTGTAGCCAGACTGACCATGAACTTTCAATATTGTATTTACTATTTTATGTACACAGGACTTTTCCTTGCACATCTGTCTGTCTATCTGTCCGTCCATCCACCCATCCATCTATCGAGAAAGAGATAGATAGATAGATAGATAGATAGATAGACAGATAGATAGATAGATAGATGGATGGATGCACCATGTGTGTGCCTAGTGCTCCCAGAGGGCAGAAAAGGTGTTGGATCTTCTGGGACTGAAATTACAGATAGTCGTGAGCGAACTTGTGGTTGCTAGGAATCAAACTCATAATGGCTAGAAGGAAAGAAAGTTCTCTTAACCACTGAGTCATCTCTCCAGTTCCAGCTTTCAATCTTCTTGCCTTACCATTTTCAATGCTGAGATCACACCCCTTTGCCCCCAACCCTGGCTGCTCTGGAAGGCTTTTAGGTAAATGTTAGAATTGCTCAGTCGGTTGAACAGAATTCTACACATGGCAACTGGTTAGAATAAGCCAAGAAAACAGAAATCAAATGAGGAAAACTGACTTAAATCAATGAACTAGAAGAAAGCAATCACAAGTGGGAAGGGAGGGAGGGACCTTGGAGGGAAAGTGGATGGGGGTTGTGGGGAGAGGGGAACCTGATCTGGTATTGGGTGTGGGAAAAGGACCAAAGCCCTGAGAGCCAGCAGAAAGAATGGAAACAGGCAACCTCTAGAGGCAGAAGGTTGGAGGGACCCTTCAGAATGCACCAGAGATCTGGGAGATCTCTCAGGACTCAAAGGGAGGGACCATAGATGAAATGCCTGACAGTAGGGAGAGGGAACTTATAGAGCCCACCTCCAGCAGGAGGGAGGGGGTTGCAATCCCACAGTCAAAACTCTTGACTCATAATTGTTCCTGTCTGAAAGAACTACAGGGATGGAAATGGAGAGGAGCCTGAGGAAAAGAAGGTCCAGTGACAGGCCCAAAGTGGGATCCAGCTCAGGGGGAGGTCTGACACTATTACTGAGGCGAATGCTCTCAAAAAGGGACCTATCATGGCTGCCCTCCAAAAGAACCAACAAGCAGCTGAAAGAGTCAGATGCAGATATTTGCACCCAACCAATGGACAGAAGTTGCTGACCCCTGTGGTTGAATTAGGGAAAGGCTGAAAGAAGTTGAGAAGGAAGACGACACTGTAGGAGGACCAGCAGCCTCAGTTAATCTGGACCCCTGAAATCTCGCAAACACTGGACCACCAAACAGGCAGCATATACCAGCTGATATGAGGCCCCCAACACATACACAGCAGAAGATTGCCGTGTCTGTGTTCAGAGATGATGCACCTAACCCTCAAGAGACTGGATGCCCCTGGGAGTTTAGAGGTCAGGTAGGGTCAAGAGTGGGAACAGCCTCATGGAGACAGGTGGTGGGTGGAGGTATGGGATGTGGAACAGTTGGAGGGTGGACAGGAAGTTGGGGGGTGGGGAGAATAACATCTGGAATGTAAATAAATATAAACAAATATAAAGGTCATAATGAAAGAAGAGTCTGGGTAAGAAAGACTGAAACCATGGAAGCATGCTGTGGTTTCTTTTATCTGTTTCTTTTGCTGCTATTTCCCATTTATCAAGAGAGAAAGTTTTAAGAACAAAGTATATTTAAGGACTGTGTCTGTTTTCAATTCTTCAGAGACAAGCTGCCTTGAAGCCAGTGACAGCAACTGGCCACAAACCTAGGTGGTTCCTCTGGGAAGAGAGTAGGCACCTACTGCTGAGCATCAAGCTATAGGGACTGCAGTCTACCCTCCACATCACATCCCTGGAAACTCAAAATCAGTAGCATTCTGGGTTCTCTTGGAAAGATGAAAAGCATTCCAGAGCATTAAAAAAAAAATCAGAAAAGTTCTGAGCCAAAAGATAGCAATGATGAGCTTCCAAAAGACCCAGTGTCAGGAGGTGAGGGATTATGGCAGGGCACTGGTCTCTCAGCTACAGGTCCAGACCACATCCTGCCTCCCTTCTATCTAGCTGATGAGGTAAAAGCTCATCAGCTGAGGAAATAAGTACAGGGATCAGCGTACCCAAGGTGTGCTGGTCATTTACGACTTTGCAGTAAAGCAGTCAACCGTCACCAAGTCCACAGTACTCACTCACACATTCTAACCAGTAATAACACAAACTAAGGTCCCAAGGAGTCATAGTCACACAGCATGGCAAGCAGGATTCCTCTCTGCCTGGGTTCCCCCCCATGTGTGCCAGCTTACATTGCCATAGCAGTCTTCATCATCTTCTGACATGGCTGGCAAGTAAGCTGTGAGCTTCGGAGGTGTCTGCTGATGCAAATTCTCCCATGTGATGGACTCAAAGAATGGATGAGCTTTGAGAGGCCCGTACCCTTCCATCTCTTCACAGCCTAAACGCTTTGTGGCATCTAAAACCTTAAATGATAGCCAAGATATGTCACTGTAAGGACTGAAATGTAATTACTTGTTTATTTTGTGGAAGTGTTTCTAAGCCCTGAGGTCTCCTGGAAAGAATAGGGACACTGTGGTCCATCCCCTGTTCATGAGGCCTGTTCATGCCATGGCAGAAAAAGCCAAGGTTGACTAGGATTCTTGCCTCAGACCAAGGTTCTGCCCCTTTCTTCCCACAGGTAAAAACAAATCTCAACCTCCAAACACAGAGGGCAACAAGTATCTTTTTAAAGCCCAAAGCTCAAAATGTCATAAAATGATGTTGCCTCTGGTAGGTTGACTATACACAAGGCAGGCCCCACTCCCAAGACTAGCTGGGCAACCTAAGCTGGACTTGATGGGGGAAAAGGGGACAAAAGGAGGAAGGAGGGGGGAGGGAAGAAGGAAGGAGACATCCCAAAGCTGGGAAAGGATTGAGGGTGCAATAATGGAGGGAGTTAGGGAGCATATATGTTGAAAATACAATTCTCAAAGAATAAAAATATTATTTAAAAAAAATAGAGAAAGAAATACTACTGAAAACAAAGCAAAAATGCTGCTGGGTGGGTGGGATGGGCTTAGGAGTGACTGTGCCACAGTCTCTACAGAGGGAAATGGAGGAAGAGTCCAGAAGGATGGCTGAGAAGCAGCAGCCCAGGCCTACCCATGAATATACAACTGGCCCTGATTCCTAAAGAATTAGGAAGGAAGCAAACAGGGCTGAGATCCACAGCTCCTGAACATAAAATGGCACATCCTTCTAGGGTAAATCTCTTTCTCTTGCCTTGTTACCTTGATCTTTAAAGTCTTCATGTAGCTTACACTCTAAAGTTGGCATTGGCAGATGTCACTGAAGTAAGATTTACAGCTATCTGTCCCTGGGATAAACCCAGGCACTCAGTGGCAATCACTTAAAAATGTGATGTGATGTTAACAAACATATGGAAAATAATACAGTCATTTCCTGTCTTATTAAAGTCAAGAATTAGGCACCGGAAAAGTAAAAGGGGATATAACGAGATAAGATAAAAATATTTGACTATTTGACTATATAACCACTGTATACCTTAAACACATCTTTCAAAAGAATACCCAAGAAAATTCAAAATACTTACCAAGAGTTTTTCCACAAGATCTCTTGCCTTAGGGAAGAATTTTTCTGGGAAATCATATTCCAGCTTAATAATCTTCTGAAATATAAGATATTCATTTCTATGGATTAAAAAAAAAAAGCTGTTATTTGGGCAAGCGTTTTTCAAATCTCTCTAGTACTTTTATAGTACTTGTACTTTTATAGAACAACCCAAAGTCACCCTCACCTCCCAGGCCCGATATTACTAAAGGTCCCAAGTAGCACACATTCATAAGTTGTGATGAAGTTCTGCCCCAACTGGGCACAACCAGTAGCTGTTGGCAGTGGGGTATGTGGTGATAAGCTCAGAAGCCTGAGATGTACAGGATCCCTCTTACCCAGCTCTGAATGGTGGGAGTCCTGCCACAAGCTGATAGATGATACATCCAAGGGCCCAAAGGTCTGAACTTTAAGGTAGAGAAAACACAAAGAAAAATGGCATTGGTATAATTTAAATGACAAATGAGGTTCATTTTACAGTCTCTGTCTATTCCACCCTAGGTTCAGCCTCCAATTTATTCCTATTCCTTAAGACCAGGGATGTTAGAAGTCTGAGTTTGCTTTTCTGGGCATCTCCCTGTGACCTGAGTCAAATAGTACTATACTTGACAGGAACAACTACCAAGTGGTTCATCTCCCCTGTAGATGTCACTTCTATCGCAGGTTGACAATTTCTACATGTGTCCCTTTCTCATTCTGAAAGGATAACATAATTCACTACCAACATGCTTCCATGCCAGGCTGCTGCAGATCAGGTAAGGTGGAGCTGAACATAAATGCTAACCACAACTTCAGGACATTTGAGGGAGACGCTCCTAGTGCTAGGCAATGGGGCTGGGAGAGACAGGGTTGTCACTGTAAGGTGAAATGCTATGATTACCTCACATGTTCTAAGGTGTGAGAGCTGGATGCTTGTGAGTCTCAAAAGGACCTTCCCAGGATGTATACAAGATACGATCTGAACCCTGCCCCTCCCTTTTTGGACTCTGTTAAACAAAGTCCTGCTCCTCTTCTAAAAACACCTAGACTAGTAGTAGGGCTAGTTGGCGCACGCCTTTAATCCCAGCATTTGAGGCAGAGGCAGGTAGATCTCTGAGTTCAAGGCTAGCCTTGTTTACAAACTGAGTTCCAGGACAGCCAGGCTGTCTCAAAAAAACTAACACAAAAAAAATTTAAGACTGTCCATTTTATTTGTAATTAGTCTGTCTTTTTTTTTTTTTTTTTTGGTTTTTCAAGACAGGGTTTCTCTGTATAGCCCTGGCTGTCCTGGAACTCACTCTGTAGACAAGGCTGGCCTCAAACTCAGAAATCCGCCTGCCTCTGCCTCCCAAGTCCTGGGATTAAAGGCGTGCACTACCACCACCCGGCAAGTCTTTTTTTTTCTTGAGAGAGGTTCTTACTACACTGCTCAAGCTGACCTCAAACTCCCGAGAGTCTCAATCCATCCTCTTGTCTCAGCCTTACAGGTGTACCATTCTGAATGTCTCTTAGTTTCCTCAATATAGCTAGATGTCACAGATGCCCAACTATCAGGAGCCTTGAGGTTGGCCCCTCTCCTGTCAAAACGCTCTCCTGGAATGTCCAGCTTTCCTGTGCTCTCCTGAGTCACTGAGATGACATCATATACCTGATTTTGCTTTCCATTCTCAACTATCCCCAAGTACTAGCTGTATGCAGTTTTTGTGGGCTGCTAGCAGTAATTTGGCATCATAGGATATGAACAACAACCACCACTTAAGACAACATCGCAGGCACAAAATCAAATCTTGCAGCCAAGCTCTATCCTTGCCAAGATGTCACTAGCACTTACCGGCCAGGGACAGGTAAGGCCCTGAGATTGATCACAATTCTAAAAATTAGAAATCTGAGGTACAGACTAATAGTGTGAAGGAATAAAAAATTATTTTACATATAACTGGTAGCTACTTTGGAGAGGGCTATTTGTTTGCATTTAGTTTTTGAGACAAAATCTTATCCAGCTCAGTATGGCCTAGAACTACTGTTAGAGCTAAAGACTCAGGCCTGATCTTGCTCCTACCTCAACTGCTAGAAGAAAAAATTATGTACTACCATGCCCACCTTACTATTTATGTGTGTGTGTATTTATTTTACTTTGTGTATATTTTGACTGTATGTATGTATGTATTTGCACCACGTGCATACAATGCCTTTGTAGGCCAGAAGAGGGCTTCAGACATTCTGTGACTGGGTTTGTGGACCACCAAGTGGGAGCTAAAAACTGAACCTAGGCCTTCTGGAACAACAATCAGTGCTCTTAACCACTGAGCCATCTCTGCAGCCCTAACTTACTATTTTCTGTGACTGGTTTTTCATATCAAAGAAAAAGCAAATGTTAAAGAAAAAAAAAATGTCTTTGGGTCTCACTATGTATCTCTGGCTGGTCTGGTCTAGAACTTGCTATATAGACTAAAATGGCTTTGAACTCAGAAATATACCTGCCTCTGACTTGGAGTATTGGAATTAAAGGCATGCACCATTAAATCTAATCATTTTTGTTTGTTTAAGTACAAGGTTTTACCATGTACCCCAGTCTGAATTTGTACTCATGATCCTCCTAACTCATCCTCTGAGATGCTGGGATCATGAGGGATTGATTGCTGTGCCAGGCTCACACTTCACTCATTAAGACCTATTGACGTCTCTCTTCCAAACAGTAATTCCTTATGGTAAACCTAGTAGATATCACAGAGAGAAGAGAAGGGCAGTTTTAGTAAACACAAGTTACCTTTTACACGCCGACTTCTCTGTGAGCAGCTCTGGAGAAACATACTGTGCTGTTCCTACAAATGAGTTGGCCCTGGCTAAAAAGTGGGGGAGGGGGGAGAAGAAATGTCACACTTGAAAATGCAATCCGTGGCCCTCCCACCACACTGCCCTTTCTTGTATATTCTTCAAGATGTCCACATCCAACTATATAGATGGAAGCTGGTCATCAGCTTAGCTGGTCACCTGGAAGAGACTGAGCCATCAAAGGCACCTTACCCAAGGATACCTACTAGACCCTATCCACCTGGCACCTTCTACCTAACACCCAACTGCAGGAGGTATTCATCATATTCATCCATCATCTTGTCACTAAAGCAAAGCAATGTGAGGTAAGGGTCCTGTCCATGGTACACATCACTGGACCTGTGGCACCTAAGTATACATAGAACACACACCAGGCAAAACCAAACAGCCACAGATCAGAAACCATCCTCTTTTTAGTCACCACTAGTTTTGGTATTGAGGATACTAGGGCAATGAGACTCAGGCTTCTAGCCCAGGGACCCTCTACACTCCAGTGCCTGTAATCCTGGCCCAGGAGATACCATCTGCAAGCTAAGGGTGATACCATCTGCTCTGAACCAACATCAGAGGTCTACCTCCCATTCACTTCAGGCTCCTGAGGAACATGACAACTCCACTTCCATGTGGCAGATAGAGCAGGGCTACATTTTTATACTTTTTAAAGTAGTTACAGAGTAATAAGATTAGTGTTATGCTGAATCATCAAATTCTGAAGAAAATCTACACAAAGAAAGAAATGCCCAAAGCACAGCCCAGCTAAACAGCTCAGTCAGGATCACATATACATCCTAGATCCAGGTTTTAGTCAGGAAAAGTCAGCATAGGCATGATGGGAAAAAAGACAGACTCTCCCAACAAGAAAGAGTTAAGAGATGGGAAGGTTATTTGGTTCCGCTTGTTATAAAGTCAGCGTCATTGGACAAACAGATGACTACTACTTACTAGGAATGAGTCAATCAGATGCAGGCATCAGGGCATCTCAGCTGCCCAGTGAAAGAAGGGGCAGCAAGGGCACAGTACTATACCATCTGTGGAAGTCTCTTACCTCAAAGACAAGGCTTGCTATCCCCAAAAGGTGGTGTAAATATGTTACCAGTACAGAAGGAGTGTACAGAGGTAAAGAACACACATGGGAACAGCAAAGTCCCATGAAGGGAAGCTGACAGGCCATCTCCTGCAGCACCATGTGAACAAAACCTGTTTCACTACCTGGACTCTCTATTTTAACCCCAGCTGCAATCATCTCTGGCTCCCACCTCCTGGCTTGCTATTTGTGGAGACAGGCCAGAAGTCTACTGCACTGTGCTCTTGCATGCTCTTTTCCAAAAAGTAGCCATAGCCATAGCCATAAAAGCACATACTACAAAGTTCTTATCAACTCTTCCTTCCACTAACACAACTGCTCCAAGCCTGTGGCCAACCATATCGCACAGTACCTTCCTTAATAGTCTCTCTCTCACATTGAGACCCTAAGTATATATAGGCTAAAAGACCAGGCAGCTCTGAAGAATCACATGCATCTTAGGATCAGAGATCCTTTACAAGGTCATGATGAACTTTCCAGCTTTCCTTCCCCCCAGAAGCATCATTAATGGATTACTGTCTCTACTAATGCTATGGCACAGTCCTCATGTGTCTAATTGTTCTCTTTTCTATACCTCCAGATGGGCAGTTTTTCTATTTCCTGAAGATGTTAGTGACAAGCCATCCTACTTTTCTGGACCAAAAAGATTCCCAACAGCACCTCCCCGATAGTAAAGGCATTAGAAGGTGATCCAACACTATATGCTAACTCTGAACAGGACTTGGAAAGTTAGTGATTATAAACAGGTAAAATTTTCCTAGAACCTTCCTTAGGCTGCCTGGGCCATCACAGGCAGCTGTACCTATCAGATGAGGAGACAGGATAAGTGAGAAGAAGGCAATGGAATCTAGGATGTGCTCCACAAGACACCACTTGCAATGTATACATATATAGGTGCCACGACTCTACCCTCAGTTCACAAATGACTGACATGATGTTCTATGGAGTTGGTCCATCCCCTACTACTAGAGTCACAAACTGAACAAAAGGAGCCAAAAGGAATCTGTGTATTAGTGATAACGACTATACAAGGTAACATGTGGCTCAGAGTTGCTCTCAACCTTAAGCTCAGAACAGGGCTCTGTTAAAAAAATAAAAAATAAAAAAATAAAAAAATAAAACAAACACACCTTGTTTGCTCTCTGGGGATAACACTTTTGCTGTTCCAAAATCTGTGATCTGGATGTGCATGTCTTCGTTTAACAAAATGTTTTCTGGTTTAAGGTCTCTGTAAAAGAATTTTAACTTTGAGACGAAATGTTTAAAAGTAGCAGCATTATCACATGCTCAGCATTTTGATAGAAACAAAACAAAATGATGAATCTTGACCTTTACAAGACTAAAAACCAAGAACACAAGCCCGAAGTTCACTTCAAACAAGCATCAACAGCACAGGATACAGGCACTTCAAAATAATTTTAAAATTGTATCACTGTATCTTTATAAAACAGGTGAGTTGTTACAAACTTAACTCTGGCTTCCAATGGTCAAAGTTGCTTGCTTCGTCTACCACTTTTTTTTTGTTTGTTTGTTTGTTTGTTTTTTTTATTTTAAAGATTTTATTTATTTATTTATTTATTTATTTATTTAATGTATGTGAATACACTGTCGCTGTCTTCAGACACACCAGAAGAGGGCATTGGATTCCATTACAGATGGTTGTGAGCCACCATGTGGTTGCTGGGAATTGAACTTGGGACCTCTAGAAGAGCAGTCAGTGCTCTTAACCACCAAGCCATCTCTCCAGCCCCTCGTCTACCACTTTTAGTGACATATTATAGAGCTTACTTTCTTAGTTCATAAAGCACAGTTCTAATTTGCCTTTTATCAAAATGAATATAAATGTGACCAGAATTCAATAAATAAAAAGTTGCAGCTGACAAAATAAAAAGCACCAAATATCTAAGCTGCTAGTGTCATAGGAAGACACCTCACCCAAGTTGAACTGATGATTTAGACAAACTTTCAAAGTGCAAGGTCCTTTTACTTCCAGCCTGTTTACAGCTTTCTCAGTGAGCCACCATCTGAAAATACCTACATCATAATTTGTATAAGGCCAGCCAATGCCAACCCCGGAGGACCGGTGTGGATTCCTTGTACACGTCAGAGCCTCTGGCCCCCATCATCACAGGAACTGCGCTATACACACCATCTGGGGCAGTGTCCATTACCTGTGAATGATGCCCTTGCCATGCAAGTACTCTAAAGCAGACACAATCTCAGCTGTGTAAAATCGGGTACAGGTCTCATCAAATGAACCAATTTTGCGGATGTATTTAAGTAGCTCTCCATTTTTGGCATAACTAAGGCCAAAATCTGAATATTTTGTGGTTAAGGAAGAATGGAAAAATATATTTTTTCTAAAAATTAACCTTAAAAGAACTTTCTTTTTATCAAATACAAACTGAAGGTACCCGTGCTCCAAGATAAGTTGCCTTTTTTGGGGTCAGATCCAGGCCCCAGCTCCAAGACCAGGTGCAAGCACAGAATTTCTAAGATACAGTCCCTGAAAAAACACGAACAGCACCTTTTAAGCCCAGGTGCACTTCTAGACAAATGGTCCCCTGTGGCCTATGAAAGGAAGCCTCTAGATGGCTACTGGATCCATAGACCAGGGCCACGGCATCAACATGTGGGCGGCTTTACAGTGCAGAAGAGCACAGTTCTAAAGATTGAGTCCTAACAGAACCCCAAATGACAGCCACCACTGTGAGCCCTGCCTGAACTTTCAGTATTCCATGGACTGAGCTAACTGTCCTTCTAGGCATAAAAGTGTCATGCTTCATAACAATTTTAGTTTTCCAATTCACTTGATCTATTTGTGAAACACCTGCTGGGGAGATGAGAAATAACTACCCCTGGCACCTCCATGCTGCAATGTGTTCTGCTCATGTTTCCCTTCTTTGAAGGGGACTGAAGACTGACAGAAAACATCTCCAAATGATTACTTTTCTCCAAAGCACTAAACATTTGTGTTTCTTACTGAAAATCTCCAGGTACCGAACCTCTCTGGCAGCCTGGGCCACAAGGCCAGATGCTGACTAAACTCAGTGGCAATGCTGAGGCCAACCTTGAAATTCATACAAGAAGCCAAGGTGGACTTCTGGCTCTTTTCTGGCTTTTGTCTGCAAGGCACTGCTATCAACAACTAAGGAAGAAGCCCGAAGCCCTAGGTAAGGAAACAACCCAGAAGAGACGGGACTACAACTAAAGCTGGTAAAGATGCCCCTGGCAGGGCCATCTCTGATAACCTGTGCCTCTCAACTCAAAGTCTGACAGAGACCTGAAACATGTACTATGGAGAATAAAGAGGGTCTTAGGCCAAGCTACATCCTGTCTGCTCCCTCAGAAGCATTGTCCTGGATGGCTTTGTGTCAGCTTGACACAAGTCATCTGGGAAGACAGACTCTCAATTGGAAAGCTACTTTGTTAAGATTTGCCTGTAGGCGTCAAGTCTCTAGTGCATTTTCTGAATTAGTGATTGGTGTGGGAAGGCCTAGCTCATTTTGGGTGGTACCATCCCTGGGAAAGTGATCTTGAGGTGTACAGGCTAAGCAAGCCATGGGGAGCAAGACAGTAAGCAGTATTCCTCCATGGCTTCTGCAACAGCTCCTGTCTTGAGGTTTTTGCCCTGATTTACTGTCTTGACATTCCTTAGTGAAGGACTGTGGTGTGAAACTTTAAGCTGAAATAAACCCTTTCCTCTCCAAGTTGTTCATGGTCATGGTGTTTTATTACGGCAACAGAAACACTAAGACATGCCATGGAGCCACCAGTTCTGGCCTAACAGAAGTTGACAGAAGGGCCTCACTAATTAGAAGCCTGGATATAAGGCCACACTTTTGGTCATGGGGTCAAGAGAACAGGGGATAACTTCTCTTTCTAGCTTCACAGTTTTGCCCTTTATCTGACCCTTCACTGGTTCCTGATTCCTATGACAGGAAAACCTATGGGTCTTAGCTCAGAAGAGAAGCAGAGGCAAGTTGTAGGTCTTAAATATAGCAGGAGCCTGGGATTATTTCTCAGGCTGGTGGTTCTCTGCAATTATATATATCCTTCCCTATTACAAAATGTCCTTGTAAACCTCATCAATATAACATGCATCCTAAGAACATCCTCCACTCCCTTGGCCATAGTCAGCGCTCCAGGGTGGCAAAAGCTGTCACAGACTGGGTGAGCTCCTGGGAGAGCGAGCCTTAACAAGGGCCTTAACAGAGCCAGGGAGTCTAAGAGTCTAATATGTGCAACTGGAGGAACCTGGTTGAGAGGTTAAGCGATTGACTGAAGTTCACAAAGAAAACAATGGACAGGACCAGAACCCAGTCCTCTGGTCAGAAGCAATGGTCCTGACTCTATGCAACAAATGAGGCATCACAAGGACAAGCAGGTGTAGACTGGTCTGGTGGGAACCCAAGATAGTAGGATGGAAAGCACCTGAGTCTGAGACCTCTTGGTTTTCATCTGGGTGTGAAAAGGAAAGTTCCCCACTGTTTAGGCTCTGATCAAGCCAGGACTATGCCAAGGCAGGGAAACCTTATGCTTGACCTAGCCTCTGGACTCACTTTTCCAGGGCCCCATAGTAGTATATATGAACTCTCAGTAGTCCCTGTGTGATCCACCTGTCTGTTTTCAATTTATGGCAAAGGTGTCCCCAGGCTCTGTCTCATTCTCAACCTGCTCTGAATGGGTCTGGGTTCATTCTGAGTCTCTTGACGGTAATGAAAGGAGAACACACAGGACTAGCTCTCCTCTCCTCCACTGAAATTATGACTAAATGAAGGGCAGTGTTATCTCATATCTGGCATTTCTTCTTGCAAAAAGTTTTATCTTTCTTTCATAATATAATGTATAGTAAGGATTATCAGTGAGGCAGAAGTCACTGGATCCCATTCTCATGGTTAGGAGGAGAGATCCTTTGGGTCTTAGACCAAGAACAGTATGTGCCATTAGACAAAGGCCTAGAGTTCTTCCCACCTGAACTGACATGGCCAGTCCCATTTGGAAATTACATAGTAAGAGTACTCTTGTCTGGCTTCTGAGCTCTGATCCTACCACTGTGTCCCCGACAGAAGATAAAGTCAAACATTTGTGATTGACTCTGTCTTGGTTATCTAGTCTTGATGAAATCTGGGTGTCTCAAGGATGCATAGGACTAGAAGACTTGGTTTACAGGTAGTAGAAGTCTGAGGTGGTAAGATCTTTAAGAAGCAGGGTTTACTGACATGTCTGTGGGTCACTGAGCTCCTGAGACTCATTGGTCATTGGTAAGTTCCCAAAGAAGATTGCCATGAAAGAAGCAAACCCAAGCACACCCACTCGACTATACTTCCTGGCTTGAGATGTGATCCTGTCTCCACACATGGTCCACTATCCACTACATACAGGGCTACGCCACGTACCATGCATCCCATCAGGTCACTCAGCCTCCAAACTGTGAACTAAACAAATCTCAAGGCCAATAAAAAACATTGTTCCAAACACTGGCAGAAAAGTTTAGGCCTTTAGACAGGTACAATTCTGGGTCAAAAAATTTTAAGTGTGTGTGTGGTGGTGGGGAGTGAAGAACTCAAGGAGGGGGAACCAGGAAGGGAAGGCAACATTTGGAATATAAATAAATAAAATAATTTAATAATTTAAAAAAGTGTAGGCCTGGGCCTGGACCTCCATCTGGTAGCTACAGATTTCATGGACTCAAAAAGGGGTATTTTCATGCACAGGGGACATAAAAAAGAAATCAACACAGGTTCAGAGAGACATGTAATGAAATATAAAGGGACTACTGACAGCTGCTGTGTGAGCCATGACAGCAGAAGTGGGGGACTAGGGATACTTGAACCAGTAAGCCCAATTTGCTCTAAAGACCATCACCATCAACACATCTGTTCTCCTGGTACATATTAGACCTTCCACCAGTACTCTTTAAGCAGGCCCTCTGGAACGAGCGCATTTGGTCTGTCTCTACTGCCTTGCTTTAGTCATGAACTTTGCCCCCAAGAAACTGCCTGTCCAACTTTCAATAACTTGTTCGTAGGCTAATCCTTTAACAAGGTACAAGGCCACAAACTAGACTGCCTGGCTGGCAACTGTGCAGGCCCCTTATCAGAACCTATATAATCTGTGGCCTCTGAGTCTCCATGCTCCCAGAGGCTTCTTCTAGGTAGTTGGTCAAGTGGGTAACATCTGCATATCATCTCCTCAGAATGGGCCCCCTCAGACCTCGAACAAGCACCACATGCATTAAATGACAAAGTACTCCCATCTAGCCACTGGCCAGTCTCTCTGGGCTCAGTAACAGATGACAGACCAGGCTCTGAAGGCAAACATCACCAGACACCTAACTTTGCTTTCCACCAGTCTAGACCACAAGCTACCAGAGTCACAGCAAAGCTCATACTCCTCCATACTAAGAGACAAACCAGAACTGGTATCAGGATTTCACAGCTCAGGGAGCTGGCTAACTGTAGGCCCCACATGCTTCTGCCCTCATATATATACAGGGCTCAATGACTCACACTCCAGACACCCATACCTTCCTTCCAACTAGTCCTGCTACCTGGACATTTGTGGGATAATTTTTAATAGTCTGTGCACAAGCTCTCCGAAAGTATAATCAATCCCACAAAGAAGAAAGAGCCTTCCCTTATCAGCAGTTTGCTTATCTCCCTGTAAATAAGCACTTTTAAATGGGAGAATGGAGGGATTCCCATTCACAAGCAGATACATCTAGCAGAATCTTAGTTGTCATTAAAAGCAGGAGACAATAACACCTAACAGACACACCAGACAGAACATTTGCTAGATGAACAAAGAAACATTTCGACATCAATATCCAGCAACCACAGCTAAACAGTCCATTAAATATAACATTTATCAATAAACACCTCAACACTGTGGGCATGTTAGTGAGCCTCAGCCATGCGCTGGTACTGTCTATTGCCTCCAAGGGTATCAGTACCCACAGGGATCTGTGCAGTGCCCTTTCCTTTCAAGGAACAAACAATGCAGCCATTAATCTAAAACACAAGGTGGTTTTCAGACCATGGTTTGCACTAACCATGCAAAGGATACACAGCTTTTCGTCGTCCTGAAATGTAAAGTAAAGTTTCACAAAGAAGGGGTGATCCAGGCGTGACATCACATCTCTCTCTCTAGTTACATACGGGACTTTGTTTTCTTTTATAATATGACGTTTCTCCAGAATTTTAACTTAAGGTAAGAGAGAAGTGAGTTTGCTAACATTAGAAAATGTAAACAAACAGACAAGCAACAACAAAACCCAGTAAAATTTTAAAAGAAATTGGCATAAGCTGAAGTTGTCCCAAAACCACCCACCCAAGGTTAGAAGGTTTGAAGACTAACCTTGTCATAGGTTCTAAAATGAGCACAGGCCCTGCAACTACCCAGGCTGCCATATGTATAAAAGTGGCACCACCCCTGAATCCCAGACACACAGCTCACTGGAGTTAGTACTTACTAGCATATTCTCTGGAAGTGGCCAGTTCTCGGGCCAGAACAACCTAGTTTGGGGAGAAAAAAACAATGTAATAATGAGATGAGTCTGATAAGTCACTGTCACCCTGCACAGGCGGTCCAGCCTGTACACATGATTTGAAGTTACATTTAAAGTTACACTGGATTCCATGCTAACAAACATCAGAAAGCCACTGCTTGTGTTAGTATGTTCTAATAGTTAACATCAGCATGATAGCAAACATGGAATGGTAAACAGTGATTGTGCCATTGTTTTCAAAAGTTCATAACCAGCCAGCTACCAAAAGTTCTCATAGTATAGTCAAAGTATAAATTTAAGAATCAATAGGCATGGTAGAGCACATTTATGATCTTAACACTTGGGAGCCAGAGGCAACAGGAGTCCAAGGTCCCAGCAACCCTGGGTTACACAGTGAGATCCTGTTTCAACACCCTCTATCACAAACAAACAAACAAACAAACAGAATCTGGTTGACTGACATGTACTAATACCACAAGTGGGTACTAGAAATTTCTTCAGAAAAACTTCCAAAATACATCTTTTTAGCTGGGCAGTGGCAGCACTCAGGAGGCAGAGACAAAAGGATCTCTGAGTTTGAGGACAGCCTGGTCTACAGATCAAATTCTAGAATAGCCAGGGGTACACAGATAAACCCTTTCTCAAAAAAAAAAACAAAATGAAACAAACAGGAAAGGAGGAGAGAGAGAGAGAGAGAGAGAGAGAGAGAGAGAGAGAGAGAGAGAAGACAATATGTCTTTTTACTATAGATCCTAATAAGAAGGTGCCTTTGACTTAGGTTTCTCATACATTTGCTGTCATACATTTCATTTGAGAGCATGAACATAGTTATGACTTTACTGTATACCAAGAGGTAAAACAGCATGCTAGCCCTTTTTGTCCCGGGAATACTTTTATTCCTGCCCATTGTGTTAAAGCTTATCTTTAACAACATCAACACGTTGGGAGCCAACATTTATTTCATAAACAAGACTGAGCCTGTCTTAGGTCATTCTGACAAGAATGCCTTACTTACCAATCATGGAATATGCATTATCAAAAGCAATGCACTTCTGTCTTAGGTTGGTGAGGCTCTGTACAGAATCTTATCCGTCCTTGGCTTGCCAGCCTGTTAATTTAATAACTCTGTCTGGGGGTCCATTTTCAGGTTCAACCCATGTACTCTGGCTGCCAACATGTTGATGTTGTTAAAGACAAGCTTTAACACGATGGGCAGGAATAAAAGTATTCCCAGCACAAAAAGGGCTAGCATGATCAAGCTATATATGCCATTCTTGAAGCTTGACCAAAATGGAAATTCTTACATTGATGGACTGATAACCAAAGTGTAAATGAAACATGCCCGAAAGAAATCACTGGGCCTGGGGAAAAACTTTAGAAGGCCACAGGCCAGGGTCACCTGGCTTCTGGTTTTAAGTCACATCCTGTGACAGGGCTCCCTAGAAACAATCCTGGAAAAGCACTGTGAGATGCCCATGCCACCAGGAACAAGGTAGGACTGAATGTATTTAAGTAGAAAGAACTCAAAATAGTTTCTGAAAGAACACACTGCATCTACTCTAAGTCGTAACGAGGGTGAAGGGAGCAGGCTGAAGTAAGGTACCCCCCTGGGATGCAGATTACATACATTCACATTCCTTCATGAGCATGCATGCATGGTCTCCTATGTATGAAAAGTAAAGGAACAGTTGGAAAGCCCCATGGTTTACTGGAGGCCGGGGGTGGGGGAATGCTTTGTTTTTTTGGATAGGGTCTCACTATGCAACTTTGGCCTGGCCTGGAGCTCACTATATCGACCAGACTGGCCTTGAACTCATAGAGATCCACCTGTTTTAGCCTTCTGAGTACTAGAATTAAAGGCATGTGTCATCAGGTCCAGCTTGTGATCAGATTTCTAAGCTTAGCATTTCATAAGCAGGTTTCCTACAGAACAGAGGCTTCTAAAGAAGTGCATGGGACATGTTGCTCCATGTCACCAGGGGTGATGTCATTACTATCTTGGATGTGATAGAGTACTTGGGAACTGTCTGCTCTCTAGCACTAGCTTCAGGCTCGGCCAAGTGAATAGCCTGCTCAATCTGGTAACTATACGTCCTTTATTCCTCCCCTGAAAATCCAATTTTAGTGTTCATTATTTCAAGAATAGAGAGATGAATCAGTGTAACACCTAATTTGAGATCCAGAGCTACAGATTCCAAAGAGGCAGAAAGGAGCTTCCAGCTTGCAGTGCTTTCTTTCCCAGGTGCCTCATGGCATGAGTTCAAAAATGGCACTGAGTAAGGATGACTGTGCCAGCAGGAAGAATGGTGCCTAATTTACAGTCCTGTGAAGATAAATATAAAGGAGTAAACTGAGAAAAAGAGAGCTTCACTAGAATATCATCCCTAGCTGAGTGCAACACCCACGGATCTCAAGCACTTCTCTTTCTGCAAAGTGTGGTGAGTACCAAAGGCACAGGGAGTGATCTTCATGGTTAGAGGATTTTTTCATAAGGCCACAATCCTTCCAAGTTACTTCACCAGAGTTGCTAATTAAGACCTAAACCTTATAGTGTGAGAGCCAACAAAGTTAATTTAAGATGACATATTAGGGGGGGCTGGAGAGATGGCTCAGCAGTTAAGAGCACTGGCTGCTCTTCCAAAGATCCTGAGTTCAATTCTGAGCAATCACATGGTAGCTCACAACCATCTGTAATGGGATCAGATGCCCTCTTCTGGTGTGTCTGAAGACAGCTACAGTGTACTCACATACATAAAATAAATAATTCTTTAAAAAAAAAAAGAGTGAGATGTTAGAAATGTAAATAAGCTGTATTTTATGTTTTATTTTTTTAGAACCTTTCATGAATATAAAAAAGAGTAAGAAAAAAATTTTAGCCAGTCATGGTGGCACTCATCTTTAAAGGATGGCGCACGCCTTTAATCCCGGCACTTGGGAGGCGGAGACAGGCGGATTTCTGAGTTCAAGGCCAGCCTGGTCTACAGAGTGAGTTCCAGGACAGCCAGGGCTACACAGAGAAACCCTGTCTCGAAAAACTAACTAACTAACTAACTAACTAAATAAATAAATAAATAAATAAATGGATGGATGGATGGATGGATGTACTGAGAAGGCTGAGGCAGGTAGATCTCTGAATTCAAGGCAAGCTTAAGTTACATAAAAGCTTTGGGCTAGTTAGAGCTAAGTAGTGAGACCTTGTTTCAAAAAAAAATAAAAAATACTAAATAAATCTTTAAAAAAAAAAAATCTAAAGGGCTAGAGAAAAGGCTCAGGGGTTAAAAGCACTGACTGCCCTTCTAGAGGTCTTAAGTTCAATTCCCAGCAACCACATGGTGGCTCACAACCATCTGTAATGGGATCTGATTCCCTTTTGTGGTGTGTCTGAAGACAGCAACAGTGTACTCATATACATAAAATAAATAAATCTTAAAATAAAAAAAAAGAAGAGAACACAACTTCTTACATGGAATCTTCAAAAAGTCAGGTATAAGGAAGACTAGTTGTTTAGGAACTCTCCAAAAGTTATGAGCATTTGGAACTATCCTATTTCTGACTGGAGTTGGAACACAGAAATCTGTTTCATTGGAGAATGTTTTGAATTGTGAGTGACCCATGCCTGGACCACTCTGCAGCAATAACCACTTGGCCTAGGAGTTGGAACAAAATATCTGAAGGCCAACTCTCCAACAAATACTTACTGTCATACTTTTAAGTGTTAAAGCAAACAAACAAATGGACAAACAAAACAGGCCAAGGAGGGGGTGGGGGGATAGTGGGAGGTTGTCACTGAATGTTACCAAAAGTCTCCAAAGAAATACTAGCTCTGATACTAACTTTCAATCTAAGGAACTTTTAGCTTCCTATGGCCTGTCCATTAAGACAGGAAGACACAGAGCATAAATTAACAAATGCTTTTGTTTACTTATTTGTCTTTGAGACAGGCATTTAATATGTTGCCAAGAAGGCCTTGAAACTTCCAGGTTCAAACTCTTCTGCCTCAACTTCCTGAGTATAGGGAATAAAGGTATAGGCCAAAACAGAAAAAATCCAGTTTAACCATGCTTTCTTCTGGTGGTCTGCTAGGGTAGGTATACTCCCTCCAAGATTCTAGTGGCATTCACAGCAGGAGACAGCCCACAGGCATAGGGAGAACAATGCTAGTCAGGTATTCACAGTAGTCAGTGCTTACAAGAGAACCTTGTGCTCAACAAGCAGCAGCAACAGAGGCACATACTCACTGTGGAAAAAGAGCCCTCGCCAAGAATTTTCCCAAACTTGAAGTCTTCAGGGCGTTTCTTGCGAGGCTGTGGTGGCAGCTGGGCAGGGTGCTGCTGCAAGGGGTTGGTGCTTGGCCGGGCTTCAGCTGTGGTGCCGTCCATGGTGGATCCCTGCCTGCTAACACCACTAGGAATGCCAGGGGACGAGCTGGGCTCAGTCTGGGACCTCACCATTGATGGGGATGGGCAGGAACATAGCACCACACTGGACTGAATGGGCACAGCGTCATACTGCAGACACAGGGAAGAGGTAAGAGTCAAATGGCTCTATTGTCCTGAGCAGATGAATCAAATATAAGCACTTTATGATACTGCTGAAGGCAGGACAGTACATCTGATCTGGGTGTCCACTGGAGCCACAGTCCTTCCCTCCCTCTCCCTTGCTCATATTCAGGCATATTCTCCCATCTCCCTTAGCACCACTCCAACCACTTCCCAAGGCCAGGCTAAGAAAAGCAGACATAACATTGTACATTTGTAATTCTGGAGTATGTTTACTTTATACAGAGACACCCAATGCTGGCAAGACTTATGCTAAAGCAAGAATACTCGTACAATTATGGCTGGCACCCAAGATGGGTGTTAGTGTTAAAATGCTTTAGAAAGCAATTTGGCAACTGTCAACAAAATGATTATAGACCTTCCCATGAGACAGAAATATAAAAGATGAGAGAAAGCACACAGTTAAAGTTAGAAGCATAAGCCAGACGTGGTAGTGCACACCTGAAACTCTAACATGCAGAAAATCATGGCTTCTGACCAAGATCATTCACCAAAATAAGGAGGCGGGGAAAGAGTCACTGAGAAAGGAAATAAGTGTGCAGAGCTAGTCTGGTAGTATGTAAACATTGTACCCATATCTATAAATGCTTCTCTTCAGCTCTGCCTTTGGCATGTCCGCATAGTGGTTACACTATCCTAACTATAAAACTGAAGAGATATAGCTCAGTCAATAAACCACTTGATTTGTAAGCATGGGACCTAAATTCCATCTGCAGAATTAAACAAAAAAATGTGGTCTGGGGCTATAGCTCTGTTGTAGAGTAGGTGCCTAGCATGCATAAGGCCCTGGGTTCAGTAACTAGTAACCAACTCTCCCCCTAAAATCAATAAAAACAATAAGAAAACTCCAGGGCCTAGGCAGCCATCTTCCAGTTAACTGGCCAAAATGACCAACACAAAGGGAAAGAGGAGAGGCACTCGGTATATGTTCTCTAGGCCTTTTAGGAAACATGGAGTTGTTCCTTTGGCCACATACATGCGAATCTATAAGAAGGGTGATATTGTAGACATCAAGGGAATGGGTACCGTTCAAAAAGGAATGCCCCATAAGTGTTACCACGGCAAAACCAGAAGAGTCTACAATGTCACCCAGCATGCCGTGGGCATCATTGTAAACAAGCAAGTTAAGGGCAAGATTCTGGCCCAGAGGATCAATGTGCGGATTGAGCACATTAACCACTCGAAGAGCAGAGACAGCTTTCTGAAGCGGGTGAAGGAGAACGATCAGAAGAAAAAGGAAGCCAAAGAGAAGGGCACCTGGGTTCAGCTGAAGCGCCAGCCTGCACCACCCAGAGAAGCAGCACACTTTGTGAGGACTAATGGGAAAGAGCCTGAGCTGCTGGAGCCCATTCCATACGAATTCATAGCCTAGTGTATAAAAGAAATAAAGGACCCAACTGCAGAGTTAAAAAAAAAAAAAAAAGAAAACTCCAATCCCAGCACTGGGAAAGTATAAGCAATTCCTGGGGTGCTAACTCGCCAGCCAACAAAGTCTAATTGTCAAAACTGAGGCCAAGAAGACCCTATTATATGACTGACAGACAGACAAGCAGGTAGGCAGGCAGGCAGGCAGACAAAAAGCTATAAAGGTAAACTGCACTGGTCAAACACATGTACCACACATCCACACACATACTATCATAAAATGAACTCAAGCTAGGAAGTAATGGCACAGACCTTTAATCCCAGCACTCAGGGGCAGAAGCAGGCAATCTCTTGAGTTTGAGGCCAGCCTGGTCTACAGACCAAGTTCCAGGACAACCAGGGCTACACAGAGAAGCCCTGTCTCAAAAAAAATAAATAAATAAAAATAAAAAAATAAAAAATAAAAAAAATAAATTAAGTTAATTAAAATCAAGTGAACTCAACATATCCAAGTTACTTAGGTACTAGTTTAACAGTCCTCCTCATTCAAGAACTCCAGAAAACTTTTATAGCTCAGTTCTAGAATGCTTGACTAGAATACATGAGGACCTAGGTTCAATTCCCAGCGTACCCAAAAGAAAATCTAAAAGTACATAACTTGAGTTAGGTCCTGAAATCACAGTATCTCTTAAACTGCCCACCTGTTCTGTAAAATAGTACATCAAGGTTGCCACTGACTAAAAGATGATCCACTCAAAAACTAAAAGCAGACTGCTTGGAAAAAATAAGCTAAACCTGAGAAAAGGCCATGAGTCCACATGTTATGAAATAAGGTGAGTTGTTTCTTTTCTTCCTTTCTTTCTTTTTTTTTGACTAACTATAACTCTATGTGCTAAGTAAACTAGTTAATTTATGTAAACATGGCAGAATGTCTATGTATGATTTAATTAGGACAGACAAGGATGATTGCTTTCTAGATAAACAGAGACAGAAACACAGAACCATAAAGAAGCCAGGGGTCTGGAAACACAGTAGGATAGGTGTGCACATAGTAACCAAGAGTTAGCAAAGGAAAGCTCAGCCACCTAGAAGAGCTAAAGGAGATGCTCATCTTGAGACTGCAAAGTGCTTAACAAATCTAGACAGAACATCTTGTGACCTAAACATAATGAGTACGGAGGTGGGGAAGGGAGGGCAGATGGTAATACAGGAGGGTGTCTTGCCTACCCCATAGTGTAGCGTGGACCTGGGCTCCTGAGAGCAGACTCCCTGCAAGGCCGCGGCAGCAGCAGCATACTCCTAGCTAAGCAGCCACCATCAGTAACCCTGTACCTGCTCTGTGGCAGGAGGAAAGGCCTTTTCCTTCAGGTGGGTTTGTTTGTTGAATCTATCATCATGCCAGGTAAAGTGTAAAAATATGAAGGAGCTAACCAAATGCATTACTAATGACTACCTGGCTATAATAAGGATCTAAGAATTTCAGCAGAAAATTAAGTTTTCACTTTCTTGTGCGCTGAATAGTGTTCAAAGTCTCAGTGAAATCTTCAGCAAATGTAGAATTTATGTTGAATAAAAAGGAATACAACAATACTAGCCAAGTATTTTCCACACACAAAACCTGTTAGATAAGGGACACAGCTTAATGGAATAGGTAAAAGCTTGTGCTGTTCAAGGCTTATTATTTGAGTTTAGATTCTTGGAACCCAGGTAAAAACCAGATGCATACCCCCTGTGTCTGTAGTCTCAGCATTTCTATGGAAAGATGGGAGGTAGAGACAGAATTCTCTAGAAACCCTTAGACCAGCTAGCCTTAAGTATGTAGCATAGTAACAAATAAACGCTGCCTCTAACAAAATGGGAAATGACTGTCCTCTCACCACCTCACCTATACCCACAGATGACACAAACACACCCTCACACATGAACACTTACAAACACACACACACACCAGACACAAAAAATAAACTTAAAAAACTTTTGAACAAGATTACTCTTTGTCTTAGACATTCAACCTAAGAAAATAAGTTAACAGCATTTTAAGAGCAGATTTAAAACCATTACAAAAGAAAAACATAGAGGGTATGGCCTCTCACCTAGAATGTACAGGCCCTGGTTCCATGCTCGGCACCAATAGGGAAAACAACTTAAAAGCTTAATGTTGCTTTAGATATTATAGCAAAAGCTGAGAACTGCTCAGATGCTCAAGAGAGAAGTGATAGGTAAGCTAGGGTATGCATACTTAGGGAACATGTTGCAGCCCTTAGACATAAAGGTACAAAGGAGGGTTATTCAACTGGAAGAGCTGCTGAAGGTTATATTAGAACCACCTGTACCTTTCTGGAATTTTTAAAAAGCAAATATAAAATAATTTCTTTAAAAAAAAAAAACAAACTTTCACTCTTTAAAAAAAAAAGATTTATTTATTTTACGTATATGAGTACACTGTTGCTGTCTTCAGACACACCAGAAGACAGCATCAGATCCCATTACAGATGGCTGTGAGTCACCATGTGGTTGCTGGGAATTGAACTCGGGACCTCTGGTAGAGCAAGTAGTCAGTGCTCTTAACCAGTGAGACATCTCTCCAGCCCCATGAAATAACTTCTAATTAAATGAAATAAAGGCCAGGAGAGTAGCTCAATGGTAGAATGCTTGTCTAGCACATGGATCCCCAACATTGTGTGTGTGTGTGAGTGTGTGTGCATGTGTGTGCAGTGAAATATATGCATAAGGCAGAACTGATTGAATAAAAATAGTAGACTCTATAGAAGAAAGTGACAAGGGTGAGGGTGACAAACTGGGCATTAGAATTACAGGTATTGCTTACCTCACATTTTAATAAAATAAAAAAAATTAAATAAATTTAACTTGAGCCTACTGGTTTCAAGCTTTGTACTGGTGAAAAAGGAGGCAAGTGGTTTTCTGTGATGAAATCTTACGTGCTCAAGAAGCTAGACTTAGCTAGGTATGGTTATGTACACCTTTAATCCCACCACCCAGAGAAACAGAGACAGACTTCCGTGAGTCTGAGATCAGCCTGGTCCACATAGCAAATATTAGCCCAGCCAAGGCTATGTAATGAGAGTCTGTCTCAAAAGGTCAGTGTGCACCAGGCAGTGGTGGCTCACGCCTTTAATCCCAGCACTTGGGAGGCAGAGGCAGGCAGATCTCTGTGAGACCAGCCTGGTCTACAGAGTGAGTTCCAGGACAGCCAGGGCTACACAAAGAAACCCTGTGTAGCCAAAGAGCCAAAAAGCAACGTCAGTGTGCTATGGAAAATTTCAGATATAAACTTTTGGTGTTGTTTTGAGATAGGATTTTATGTAGGCCAGGATGGCCTTGAACTCCTGATACCACTGCAGATTATAGATATGAACCACCACAAGATGTAATTCTCTTTCTTCCCTTCCTCCGTCTACTTCCCCCTCCATCCCTTTTGGGAAGACAAAATGTGTGTAGCCCTAGCTGCCCTAGAACTCTCTATGTAGGCTAAGCTGGCCTCAAACTCAGAAATCCGTCAGCCTCTGCTTCCTAAATGTTGAGATTAAAGCTGTGCACCATCACACCTAATTCAAAATATAAAATCTTAAGAAATAGATTGTGACAAGCTGACTCAGGATCTGGAAGACCTAACTATGCACCAACATACTTCTTGAACCAAGGAATACAGGAAAGGAGCCAACTAAACTTCTTGAGACCAAACACACGCTAGGCATGCACTCTACCACCAAGTTACACATGGAAGTCCCAATAGGCGACAATATTGTTCCTTCATAGTAGTCAGGGCCCAAGCACTACAAGGTGCCGAGTGACATTCGAGAACAAAGAACCTGACACAATGCCGGAAGAGACAGTACCATGGGCTGCAGGCATTCTTCTGAAAAGAGGGCAAGAGGTCACAGAAGAGATGGGTCTGACAGTCTTGCCATCAAACTGGTTGTTTTGGGACAGAAGACCTTGATATCAAACACCCTCTGAGGGATACAAACAATAAATACTTATACCGCCCTCAGGAACATTTACTAAGAAAAGCTATCTTCAGCTCATGTTTCCTGACTACTAATTTTACAGTTCTGGCCCTTGGAGAGTCCACTGGAAGGCAAATCACTGGAAGCTGATACATGGGCCTGTGGTTTTTAAGCATGTACCTCAAAAATCTTCATTTCTCTACCATCTGAGTAGTTTCCATGGTTACAATAAAAGCCTTCAGAACAGAAGCTCAGAGAAGGGCACTATGTCCCAAGATGGGTCTGTCCCTGAACTGGGTTCTACTGACCCCTTGTCCAAGCACCTCCCTAGAGCAGTATGACCAATGGCTCTTGATCTCTATGGCAGCTTCTGGCCAGAGTGGGGCTCACTAGAAAACACAGGGCTCACTTGACAGAGCACAACCTACCCCAACAGACTCCCAAAACCACCAGGCAGAATAGACTCAGAAAAAGGCAAAGCATTACTGGGCACAAACCCTGCCAACTTCCTCTGTAACACTCATCCACACATGAGCTAGCAAGTGCCACAGAAAATAGCCAGTTTACCTAAACAAGTATGTGAGAGGTTAGGAAATATGGAGAACAGGAAATTTGTATTTGTTACTACTGGTAGTGTTTATTTGGGGGAGTGCCAAGAGTGAAACTTAAACAGATTGAGAAAGACACAGATAGGACATTTTTCAAAGCAGGCATTTTTCACTGCAAAATATAGCATCTGATGCATCCTTGATTTGGACCAATGCAAAAGACATTAAGGCTCACCCCCAAAACACATGGTCAGTTCAGATGTGCCACCAAAGCTACTTTCCCAAGAAAAGTGCCCACGCACAGTCCACGAACAATTGACTGGCCAGATTCTGTAATCTGCAGTGAAAAATGACTGCTCTTAACTGCTAAGCCATAGCTCTAGCCCTGCTTTGAACTTTTCAATGGAATTTTATTTTAGGCTTGAGTGATACTGTCAGGCATCTTAAAGTATTAAGTGTCTTGTGTTCACAGCTAGGAAATACTTGGGTTGAAATCCTTGTGATAGGCTCTGGGAAGTATATGTACTATAAGTAGGCTCAGGCAGACTCCTTTCCTTCAGGTTTCTGACTTGTCTCATTTGTATTCTGGAGTGACTTGCTGTACTATAAAGACACGGTGTTTTTAATGGCAGCTAGATACAAATTCTTAGGTTATTTCTTTCTTCAAAGTTTTGTGCTAATAGTTCACTTCATCGGGAATAAATACAATCTCTTTTGTTGTTGTTGTTGGTTTGAGACAGGGTTTCTGTGTGTAGCCCTGGCTGTCCTGGAACTCACTCTGTAGACCAGGCTGGCCTCGAACTCAGAAATCTGCCTGCCTCTGCCTCCCAAGTGCTGGGATTAAAGGCGTGCACCACCACCGCCCGGTGAATAAGCACAATCTTAAATGAGAGAAATCGTAGGCATAATCTCACAGAAAGTAAAATGTCAAAGATTGACATTTGGAAACAGCATTGTCAAGCAGAGTTCCAGCCAAATTTGTGCCAAGAGTCCAAGAGAAGCTAGACCAGAAAGTGAGGAATGGTATCTAGGTGGCACTTCCTCAGGCACAAGCATGGGTGTCTTGCTGAATTCACTGCTGGACAGTAACAGGAGAGAAGGAAATGGCAAGCCAGCTGCTTGGCAAGAGGATAGCTCCTGTCCAGACATTTGGGCTTCTGGCATCTTTTGCCAAGTGTGCTACACCCTCTGTGGTACCATCTCAATCTGAGTTAGTGTACCCATGTTTTTCTTCTCTGCATCTGGCATCTCTAACCCTGAGGCTTGTACTTTTTTTGCTCTGAGACAGTGCCAAGCTCCCGAGGAGCCACAAGCCACTGGAGACCTGAGTATCACTGCCTCTGAGACCAGAGTACATTCTTAACAAAATCTGTTCACTTTTAGGCTTGGTCTATCTCTGTTGTAAGGGTATCCTCTTCTTTCTAGGATGTTTAATGGGATCACTGCCTCTATCCACTGACTGCCGTTAACAAACACTTCTTCCCACATGTGAGAATACCAAATATAGTCCTTACCAGGTTTGACCCTAGTTGAGAGCCTCTGGGAAAAAATATTTGCCAGAGTTTCTCAGATGGAACTTGTGCTGTTAGTAGCATGTGTTCCTCTTGAAGGATTGGCCTTTAGATGTGGTCCTGCACCCAACAGCCCTTACAATGAACTGCTTATCCAGAGGCCCTCGGTTCAATTTGCAGTACCCACATGATAGTTTAGAACAGTTTATACCTTCAGTTCCAGAGATCTGACACCCTCTTCTGGCCTCCACATGGTATACAGATATATGCAAGAAAAACACCCATATACATAAAATGGTAAACTTTTAATAAATTGTTTTTCTGTGTATTGGTTGCTTACAAGCATGCCTGTGTACCACAAGCATGCAGTGCCTGTGGAGATCAGAAGAGGGTGTCAGATCCCCTAGTACTGGAGTTACAGACTGCTGTGAGCAAAGATGTGGGCTCTAGAAACCAAACCTAGGGTCCTCTGGAAGAGTAGCTAGCGAGTCTCTTAACCGCTGAGCCATCTCTCCAGCTGCTGATTTTTAAAATTTTTTATTTTATTTATTTATATATTTATTATAAGTTTAAAGCTACTTGGGAGAAAAGAGCCAGGCAAGGCATATTTCTGTGTGAGTTCAAGACCAGCCTGGTCTACACAGCAATTTCCAAGGCAGTCAGGGATACATAGTAAAACATAAAACAATGTCTCAAAAATAAATAAAAATTTAAATAAATAAATAGCTCAAAAGTAAAAATAAGCTTTTCTTTGAAGGTACTTAGCACTTCAGTATAAATAAACACAAAACTAGATGTCTCTGCTGCTGACACATGTCTGAAGCCATCAGCATGTCGTGGGCAAGTACAAAATGCTCTGAAGCCTGAGCTAAGCCAACCTGGCATCAGTTTTATAGGCAAGAAATAGGAGGCTCAGGCAAAATCAGAGGTAGGGTACATATTAATGAAATGCAGAATTATAATGGGTGGCCCTAGAAGAACAGGGGGATGGTACTCTGCTTGGAAGCACACCACAGAGCACTCCTTTTAGTTAAATACCACCATCTACTTCCAACCTAAGAGCCCCAGGATTCTGCTCGCTTCACCCTTGGGCACACCTCTCTTAGCAGGCACTGCACTGCTTGCACAGTTCACACCATGTCATCAAGTCCACAGCCCCAGAAAACTTAAGAGCCAGTGTCTTTAGCATACACTGCTACAAACAGCACAGAGCAACGAATGATTTCTCCAAGTACGCCACATTCCCCCAGGCTCTTTTATGACTTCATAAACACACATTCGTTTATTTTGTTCATCAGTTTCTCCAAGAATGTAAATTAAGTGTCCTGGGGCCAGACAGGCCTGTCAGCTATTTCATATTGTTGCAGTACTATGTCTGCCAGTCACACACAGAAAAATCATTTGACTCAGGACAGGGTCATGCTGACCACATACCCTGTTATGTTCTGAGGTTTGTTAATGTTAAGAAATTTCACAACTGTAAGCTTCATATAGGACCCATCAAATTAAAGGTCAATATGAACTGTTATTTCTAAAATGGCTTGAGTCAGGGCCGACCACTGGGCAGCACTTCTAGCACCTGCATATGAGCTCACTGTGGTTTTTGTGGTTTTGGTCTTTATAAGCTGGACCTGAGAAATGTCCAGCTCAAAGCTTTCAGCTGTTGCCCTTGTTGATCAGTCTTTAGGTGTGTGTTCAATAACCATCCCTGTCTGACAGAGATTGATGTTCGTGTGGTTTGTGGGGCAACTCCTGGACCCCCAACAAATCCCAGAACTCAGGAGACAGAGGCAGGTAGTAGATCTCTGAGTTCAAGATCAACCTGGTCTAAATACAGAGTTCCAGTCAAGCCAACAGTTACATAGTAAGGCCCTTTTTCAAAGGAAGAAAGGAGGGTACATCAATTATGCAGCCACTCTAAGAAATTTTTTTTAATCCATGTGCAACTTTATGGGAAAATAAGACAAAACAACATCCCATACACAACAATCTACCAATGAGTTAACAGTGACGATTTCTGAGGAAAGACAGACTGTAACTCTTAACCTTGACAACAACTCTTAACTACTTCAAAGGACAAAGAGTGTTCTGGAGCAGCAGGAACAACAACCAGAACAGTCTCTAGAAAGGAGAACATGTGGGCAGAAGGTCTCACTGAGAACAGACATGTGTTTCTGAAGAACCTTATCAATGAGTCAACATGAGGTCCCTAAAGCCTTTCAGGTTCATTCAGTCATTTGTTCATTAATTTCTTTTGGAATGAGTGATTAAACACTACAGTATATTTGCCAAAGAACAGACAGAACAGGAAGAAATCAATAACTTGAAAATTGTTTTAGAAATAGCATGATAATTTAACCTATGATCTTAAAATTCCATTTCCAGGCCTGGAGAAGTCAGTGATTAAGAGCACTTGCTCCTGCCGGGAGGTGGTGGCGCACACCTTTAATCCCAGCACTTGGGAGGCAGAGGCAGGCAGATTTCTGAGTTCGAGGCCAGCCTGGTCTACAGAGTTCCAGGACAGCCAGGGCTACACACAGAAACCCTGTCTCGAAAAACCAAAAACCAAAAGAGCACCTGCTCTTGCACAGAACCCATATTCAGTTCCCAACATGGACATGGTGGCTCATAATCATCTGTAACATCAGTTCCAGGGAATCCAAAACCCTCATCTGGCCTCTGTAGGCAACAGACACACATGTGGTACACATACATACATGGGGACAGTCATACACATAAAACAAACTTTACAAAAATCCCATTTTACTGCCAAAAAATATTGAGTAAAATTTAGTACAAATATCTATTTAGAAGCTTTACTAACTGCAACCTATTCTTAACCAGAAAACAATAATAGCAATAGGTTCTTTCTTTTGCTTTGCTAAAATTAATTAACATATTAAAGTTGAAAACTAAGAATAACTGTGCTTCTAATTTGAAGTCATATTATATACTACTTAAACATGAATCTTTTCTTGGGAATTAAATTCATTCAACAAATGTTTTTCCCCACAATCTAGTCTGAGAATCAGAAAGATGTTTCAGGGCCTGCAGGCACAGAGTACTTCCCTTCCAGACTAGAGCTCTGCCCCTGGCACTTTGTAATCAGACTCCAGCTTTAGCCCCAGCTCCTTACAAGAACAACCTTGGCCTTCAGGACTCCAAATCAAATGCTGAGATGAATTCTTACATATGAATATTTGTTATTCGGAAAGAACCTTCCTCCAGGGCTTCAAGGTGTGTGTATATATGTGGGAAGGATGAGAGAACACACACACACACACACACACACACACACACAGGCATTCCCCTAGTGTCTCAGCCTTATTCAACCACGGCCCTCCTAGGTAGTCTATGATCTGACAAGCTAAGGTCTCTCAGTTCCTCCAGCCATGTCATTGCTCCAGTCAGACTGCCTACACTGACTCACTGTGCCCCCCTCTCCTACTGTCCTTCAATTCTATCCCAGAAGGTATGGCTTATCTATTACCATCAACAGCATCTCTCCAAGCAAGGTGCAAGATTCCTTGGGAGCTAAACAGGGCCTGTCAGAAAGTTCCAAAGTCCTGAAGACATTGTTTACCCAGTATTTCCCATGTATGAATGTACGACCATAGTAATATGACTATTACATTAGAAAGACCCTAAAAAGAATATGCTAGATTGAGTCAAACTTTTGTTTTTACTTAGAAGCTTAGAATAACAAAACCAGTCAGTCCTCAGTCACCAAGTGGGGGAAGGCCATTGGACAGGAATCCTCTCCAGCAGAATCAAGAGCTCAGTTTTTTTCCCTAACCATCTTCCTGCTGGTCTCCTTATAGGTACACATTCTGGATAAAGAACGTTTCTTACTGAAATCAATAATGACCAAGCAAAACACAAAGATTCTGTGTCACATTATGCATGGCTAAGTCCAGAGGAGAATTTCAAAATATTCTCAACATGTACAGAAACATCTGTAGATCTTTCTATACACACATGACACTCACATCTCTACCAATTTAGAATCGTTGTCACCAGAAACAGACAGAAAAAGGACAGCCTGGGATTCCACATTCTTGCAGCTAATTCTTGAGTATCTAATCACAGGTTTCAACAGGCCAGAGATCCTCTGGCTCTCTGCCTATTAGCCACTGTTGGTGAAGACCCCAATTATCAGCATCCAGAAAACAATGTCACCCTTTCCTCAAAGTACTTACATGAAGTGCTTGCTGGTCTATCTTATCTTCTTATCCACCCTACCTTTATGTGTGTTGTGTGTATATGTGTGTGAATGTGGGGATACATGAAGCCAGAGGTTGTCATCAGGTGTCTTCCTCAACCACTCCCCAACAGCATTTTTTTTGAGACATTTTTCGCTAAACCTGGAGGTCTGCAAGTGGCTAGGCTGGCTGACCAACGAGCTACAGGGATTGGCCTGTCTCCAACTTCCCAACACTGGGGTCCACAGTTGCTTACCTGGCGTTTACATGGGTTCCAGGAATCAGAACTCAAGTCCTCATGTTAGAGTGGCAGGTATTTTCCTGACTGAGCCATCATCCCAACCCTTAATCTCTACCTTCCCACCATATACTGATGTTATGTGGAGAGGAGACTGCAGACCAACGGTTTTCAACCTGTGTGTCATAAGCCTTTTGGGGGTCAAATGACCCTTTTACAGGAGTCCCATATCAGGTATCCTACATATCAAAATTTATATTACAATTCATAACAGTAGCAAAATTACAGTTATGAAGTAGTAATGGCAATAATTTTATGATTGAGGTCACTACAATATGAATAACAGATTAAAGAGTCACAGCATTAGGAAGATTGAGAACCACTGCTGTAGACTGAGAAAAACAAACCAAAGCCCTGACTTTTCTGACATGCCTGTCTTCCAAGTTCTGTACCTGAAGAAATTCCAGTCTTGGTTCAACCTAAAAAAAAATTACAAAAAGGCTGACATAGTGGCATGTGCTATAATTCCAGCTACTGGAAAGCTGAGGCAGCACAACTGTGAGTTTAAGGCCAAAATGGACAAAATAGAAAGATCCAAGTCTGAAAAAAAATTTAAATTGGACATGGTGTCCAATGTGTGTGTGTATGTGTGTATTTTTTAAAGATTTATTTATTTATTTTATGTATGAGTATACTGTAGCTGTCTTCAGACACACCACAAGAGGGCATTGGATCTCATTACAGATGGTTGTGAGGCACCATGTGGTTGCTGGGAATTGAACTCAGGACTTCTGGTAGAGCAAGTAGTCAGTGCTCTTAACCACTGAGCCATCTTTCCAGCCCCCAGAAATATATATCTTTCATTAAAAGCCTCAAACAGCCCTCATATTTGTATATGACTCAAGGCAAAGGTCATACAATAAATGGTAATGTAGTTTTACCTGAAAATAAAGTTGAGATTTCATAGCTAACCACAAAGATCACAAAAGCCAAGATATAGACTCCCCACTGAGAAAGCAGCAAGAGTCGAAGTGTGCAGAAGTATGATACAAAGTATCATTTCCAAATGCAGTAGGAGACAAGGATCTAGCACTGATGAGAGAGAGAGAGAGAGAGAGAGAGAGAGAGAGAGAGCGCGCGCGCGAGCGAGCGAGCTGTTGTTTGGTTTTTTGAAACAAAACCTCTCTTCATAGTCCTGGCTGCCCTGAAACTCACTCTGTAGAACAAGTTGGCCTCAAACTCAAGGCTTGCCTCTGCTTCCAGAGTGCTGGGGACTAAAAGTATATGCCACCATGCCCAACTTTAAACATTTTTTTAAGAGAAACCAGTCCTGTCACAGAGGACTCCACTACTTGGATGTCTCTATTCCACCATAAGATTCTAGAAGTGTTTAAAGCTGTAGATAGTGATTGTCTGGGGAGTCTATATTACAGGCCAGCTCCGACCTCCGCCAATCAGGAGCTCTACAAATCGCCAGTATCTTTCATCTAGAAGGATTTGACTGGATAAGCAGCAAAGTCCCATCCAAAATAAAAAATCCACATTAAATGACATACATTGAAAGTATCATGGATCACAGGCTTAATTTTAGAAAGTACAGTGAACTTCATCTAGCATCATGACTAATGAGTCATGCAGATATCATGAACTACAACAGGATGCAGGAGGCATCTCAATTCTATAGGGTTCTTTATAACCATCGCATGAAAACATCAGAGGGGGGCTGGAAAGCTGGCTCCGTGTTTAACAGTATTAGTTGTTCTGCTCTTTTAGAGTCCTGAGTTCAATTCCAAACAACTACATGGTGGCTTATAACCATCTACAGTGGATCTGATGTCCTCTTCTGACATCAGAAGATATATGTCTGCAGGCATATATGTAGACAAAGTACTCATATAAACAAACAAATAAACCTTAAAAAAAAAAACAAAGAGAACATCAGACAAATCTAAATTATGGGACGTTCTACAAAATATTTAACCAGTATTCTCCCCCACAAAGAATAAAAAAAATCATGAAAAATAAGAAAGTCACAGGGTCAGAGGGATGCAAGAGGCATTGACAGCTAAAGGCAACATGGTATCTGCTACAGAAAACAGCATTCTAGGGAAAAGTACAGAAATCCCAAATATGTCTTAAATTCCTCCAGTAGTGCTGTCCTATGCTAACATCCTGGTTTTGAAAAGTATTAACACTAGGCAAGCTGAGTTGCATGTTTATTGTAACTCTAAGTATTTCAAAATAAAGTTTATTCATTTAGTTTTTGAGACGGGTTCTCTCTGTAGCCCTGGATGTCCTGGAAATAGATATGTATAGACCAGCTGTCCTTGAACCTATAGAAATCTACTTCTGTCTCTCTGCTGGGATTAAAGACATGAACCTCAATGCTCAGCCCTACATATAATTTTTTTGTATGATGGGGGTGAAAGGGCCACAAAACACATGTAGAGATCAAAGGACAACTTGGTGGAATCTGTCTTCTCTTTCCACATTTACATGTTCAAGGAAACAAACACACATGTGCAAAATAAATAAATGTAATTTAAAATTAAAGTAATAATAATGACTTTTGTGTTATAACTATCATGATACCTTTGCATTAAACTTATACAACTTGTAAACACTTTGGGTCAATATTCAATAAATAATTTGAATATAGGACTACTGAAAGAAAATAATCTGAAATAGAAAGGATTTAGTACAAGTTTGGGTTTTTTTTTTTTTTTAAGGGGGAAGGGTAGGAAATCTATGTAGCCCAGGCTAGACTCCAACCTCCTACCTCCAGAGCAGTGGGATTAAAGGCATGCACCACTATATCAGGCTTAGTATGAATTTTTTTCTCACTTTTTTTTTTTATGTTATGTATGATGGTGTTTGGCTTGCATGTATGCCTATGCCGAAAACTGAAGCTGGGTCCTTTAGAAAAGTACTAAACTGCTAAACTTGTTCCAGTATGAATTTCTTTTTTTCTTTTCTTTTGTGTTTTGTTGTTATTTTGTTTTGTTTTGTTTTGTTTTGTTTTGTTTGGTTTGGTTTGGTTTGGTTTGGTTTGGTTTGTTGGTTAGTTGGTTGGTTGGTTGGTTGGTTGGTTGGTTGGTTTTTGGTTTTTTGAGACAGGGTTTCTCTGTGTAACAGCCCTGGCTGTCCTCGAACTCATTTTGTAGATAAACCAGATTGGCCTCAACCTCACAGACTTCTTTCTGCCTCTGCCTCCTGAGTGCTGGGACTAAAGGCATGATCATGCTTGGCATGAATTTCTTAACATTACCAACTTCTTGGGCTTGAATCTGCAAATAAACCCAGTCTCTACGCAAACAAGCTAAGTAACAAGGACCACCTGGCCTTCCTAGCTTGTATACAAGAGTCCTTACAACTAGAAACTTCCTACATTCTTGGCCATGTCCCTGCTTATGCAAACCAAACTGCCCTCCCCTCTCTTCCTTGAACTGTCCCTGTCTACCCACTGGGGCAACTTTGAGGACTGGGTCTTTCCAGCAGACCCTCCAGAGCAGCTCCAAGAAGGCTGCGCCTTTCTGGCAGAGCACCACTCTTGCCAGTCATAAACCACCTGAAATGCCAGACCGTTGACCTTTTCCTTCAGGCAGTGGTTAACTGACCTCATGGGAAACAAACACCATGCAAGCTGTCTCCTAAACGGAAATGTTTCTCACCCAAGAGTTTTTCAGGTCAGGAGCATGGAGTCCATTTTGTTTATGATCACTTCTTTAAAACTATCCACCAGGCACCTCCCTTACCCTTCTGATCCATACACAGTACTCAGTGAAAATAGCATCTGCACAGGATAGGCTATGCCTTCAAACAAAAACCAGCACCACGTAGACCATGAGGCAAGCAGGCTAGCTTTCTTTCTTTCTAAACTAAGAATAAAAGGAATCCATATAAATAAAATCTATAATTAGATACACATTTTAAAAACTGTGCATCTGATAATAATCAGCTTTGTACATACAATCAGTAAAGACTATAATGTGGACCAATGAAAAAAACATTAAGAAATGTCAAACTGTACCGAGAAAAAAACTTAGTTGATAATAAAAAAAACATGCAGTAAATTCTGCAACTGTGCACAGAAGCAGCAATACATTTTTTTCTATCTGGGTCCAGAGTAAGTCACAGTCCCATTTGGAGGAGATGTAGGATAGCTAAGTGCCCACACTCCATGGAGGAAGTCAGAAAACAGTAGTCAGGTCAGGAATGAACAGGTATCACGCTTCTTAGATTCTAAGTTCCCTAGAATCTGCTGTGGCTCTGCAGAGCAAGCCTTCCTTAGAAAAGGCTGAACACTCAATTCTCCCAAGGTGGTTCTACTCCTATCAGTAGCCAAAAGAAAAGTCTATGTGATGGTACTGCACAACCACCAGTGTTTAGATACTAACTCTGACATCTGACATAGCCTGTCTTCTGCCGAGGATGATAGGCGCTCTCAACATCAACTCACTGTATACATCATGCATGGGCACACAGCATAGACACCAACTAAAGTGAGCTGCTCTGAAATAAGTGCTAGGAACACAACCACCACCGGGACCACCAACAACACAAGGACTGGGAATGTAACTGTGGTTCTGTAGGTGACTGCCCAACCCATAGAGTAAACTACTCCTCTTGCCACCACAGGACTCATCCTGGAAATTATACCCAAGCCCAACCCAGGGGAGAGATTTTATTGAACCTTGCCCAAAGTAGCAGAGACCAGAGCAAGCCCTATAGTACTACGGAAAGTAACAGTATACTACTAAGCTTCAGGGAATACACAGTAAACCAAACCTAAGGATCTTAAGAGAAGTGGCCTTTCTATGGGAGTACAGAGACTGGGCTGGCGTCTCTGAGGCTCTTCTACAGAACTGAGGATGCAGTTGTGTAAGGACAGTGATCCAGCCACAGCTCAACTTCTAAGGCAACAGCTTCAGCCCATAATACTAATGCTCAGCGCTAAATTCAGCTAATCTTTTATCTAACATTTGATGGCCAGAACTTCGTAGGGAGGACTTTACTGTACAAAATAAACAATAGCTTTGAAGTAGCACTTTTCAAGGGTTAGGTAGTTCCTGGGGAATGGAGGAAAACAAAGCCAAAACAAACAAACAAACAAGCCACAACAATCAAGATGACACAGAGGTACTAAAACTATCATGTCATCTAGTGGCCCAGAATATAGTTACCAGATCTCTTGGCCGTGGCTCTACAGGTCCAGGCCACTCTTGCTTTGAGGAGGGAAACTACAGAGACTGGTGTGAGCATGCCCATCATTTGAGCTATAGGGGGACAAAGTTTGGACTGATGTTTTAGGCAAAAAATACAGCCCTCTCAGTCCTAGAGTTGGACTGTCAAGCACCCTCATATCACTGCAGTCAAAGTTCTTCTTGGATGTAGCCGACCCAGCAGCACCAACCTCACCTCCTCCCACAACCAAAGAGCCAGAAACTAAACCCTTTGTGCTGACATCGGGTGTGCAAGGCATCACCCAGCCAACAAGTTACTTTTAAATTTCAATACAACCAAGTGTTCTGTCAGTTATGCAAATACCTAGTCATCTCTCTTTCCAAAAGTAAAACTTGAAAAAAAGGCTAAAAATGACATTTTTCTTCATTTATGATCTTCAGTAATGTCCTCAACAAGTCGAGGAGATGGCTCAGTAGAAAAAGCACTTGCCAACCAGAGTTTGGATCCCCAGCACCCACATAAAAAGCTGAGCAGGGGTGGTAGAAAACAAGTAATTTCAGCCAGCACTCAAGAGGCAGAGACAGGAAGTTCCAGAGCAAGCTGCTCAGCTAGAGTAGCTGGAATTAAGCAAATTCCAGGTTCAGCAAGAGACCTGGTCTCAATACATAATTGAGGAAGACATCCCAAAACCTTGAGCCTCTGCACACAGGCACATGTACTCACACACATGCAAACACATACATATACACACACACCATACACACAAAGTACATAAAAAATTTTTTAGTTGGGCAGTGGCGGCACATGCCTTTAATCTCAGCACTTGGGAGGCAGAGGCAGGCAGATTTCTTAGTTCGAGGCCAGCCTGGTCTACAGAGTGAGTTCCAGAACAGCCAGGGCTACACAGAGAAACCCTGTCTCAAAACAAACAAACAAACAAAAAAAAAAATTAAGTGCCCTAAATCTATAAATAATCTATTCCAACACTACTTTGAAGCTGATTTTTGTTGGTGCTGTTGCTGTCTAGCAGTCCTAGAAGACAAAACAGTACTCTTGCCTCAGCCTCCTGAATGCTGGGATTAGTGGCATATACTATCATATCCACAGCTTACTGCTGAAATTAAGTTATGCTTAGCAAACATTATCAGAGTATAAAAGTAACAATCCAAGAGAGTATAATACCACATTCACTAGCTGTGTGCTGTACATAAGGTCAGGACACACTTCACACTGGAGAAAGCTGATAAAGACTGACTCTTAGCCAGGTTGAACATGGTCAACATCTACAGCAATACATCACTTCATTTATTTGGTTTTTTTTGAGACAGGGCTTTTCTGTGTATCCCTGGCAGTTCTGGAACTTGCTCTGTAAACCAGACTGGCCTTGAACTCACTGAGATCCACCTGCTTCTGCCTCCTGAGTGCTGGGATTAAAGGTGCCACTATCTTCAGACAGCAATACATCACTCTGATAGATAGCATGCACCCTTGATGTAACATGATGAAAATGATAGTGAATTACCCCCCACCATATTCTTATCCCCAAGACACATAACTCCATTCTGACCATAAGGGCACATGTACCATTAGTTGGCATCAGATAGTACCTGATACTGTTCTTCAAAACTGCTTAAGATCAGCCAGGTCGTGGTGTCACACATCTAAGAGCACTGACTGCTCTTCTAGAGGTCTTGAGTTCAATTCCCAGCAATCACATAGTGGCTCACAACCATCTGTAATGGGATATGAGGCCCTCTTCTGATGTGTCTGAAGACAGCTACAGTGTGCTCATATGAAGGAAGGAAGGAAGGAAGGAAGGAAGGAAGGAAGGAAGGAAGGAAGGAAGGAAGGAAGGGAGAAAGAGGGAGGAGGGAGGGAGGGAGGGAGGGAGGGAGGGAGGGAGGGAAAATAAAATAACAGTAAGGGGATGTTGAGCATACTGCCTAAACTGGTAAACTACTGAGTTCAAATTCACAGCACCTATGTAAAATGTGAAGTCAGTATTCCTGAACTGGTGAGCTCCAGGTTCAGTGGAAAGACCCTGTCTCAAAAATAAGGTAGAGCTAGGGAGACAGCTCAGTGGGTAGGATGCTGCTAAGCAAGGATAAGGGCCTAAGTTCAGATACCTGGCAACCAAGTAAAAAGCTGGGCATTGCAGTGCATGCCTGTAATCTCAGCACTTGCCAGTCAGTCTAGCCAAAACAGTGAGCTCTAGGTTCACTGGGAGACCTTACCTCAAAAAACTAGGTGGAGAGCAATAGAGGAAGACATCCTAAGTTGATCTCTGGCTTACATACACACTCATGCACACGCAAGCATACACCACACACAAAATAAAGTAGAGGAAGATAATGTCAAGCCTCCCAGTCCACACTTAGGCACATAAAAATGTAATTATGTAAAGAGAGAGAGAGAGAGAGAGAGAGAGAGAGAGAGAGAGAGAGAAAGAGACAGACAGAGAGAGACAGACAGAGATACAAAAAAGGGAAGAGTGGGGGGAGGGGATAAGAGAAGAAGAAAAGGGAGGAGAGAAAGGAGAAAAGAAAAGACTGGTGCATAGATGAATCAGTAAAGTGTTTGTCATGCAAAGGACCTAAGTTCAATTCCCAGAATCCACATAAAAATTGGGTGTGGTGGTGAATCCGTTGTTATCTCAGCACTCAGGAAGTAGACACCCAGATCCAGGGACTAGCGGCCAGCCCGTCTAGCCTAGTTGATGAGAACCCCAGGTCCCTGTGAGTCTCAAAATACAAGGGTGGGTGACTTTAGAGAAATGATACTAGGAGTTGAATTCTGGCACACAATCACCAACAGAGAGAGACAGTAGCAGACAATAAACAGAATCCAAGCACTGGGAAAGCTAAGGCAGGAGGATAAGGGTTTAAAGTTCTAGGTTAGCCTAAAGACATAGTAAGATCCTGTCTTGAAAGGGCTGGGAAGCTGGGCAGCAGTGGTACATGTGTTTAATCCCAGAATTCTGGAGGCAGAGCAAGCAGATCTCTGAGTTTGAGGGCAGCCTGGTCTATACAGCTAGTTCCAAGATAGCTATGGCTACACAGAGAACCCTGCCTCAAAATAAACAAATTCAAACAAATAAGAGGTGGGGACTGAGGAGCAGGACTGTGTCCACTGATACTGAAGAACACATGCCTAGGTATAAGAACCAAGAGAGAAAAAAGTAGAGTGAGAAAAGAACAGCAGGGGTCACCTGTAGGCTCTGAAAGCCAAGGCTACAACAGAGTTTACCTTAGAGACACAGACATGGAACACAGAACAAATAGTGCAAAACTGAGGCCTGGGGAAAGGGCAGCCACCATGAAGCATACTAGTCAGACAAGGGTATACAGCCTCAGGAAATGTGTGTGAGGGGCCTTCCACAGAAGGGAATTTCTTCAGGGAAAGAGAAAGAACATGGGAAAGGCAAGAGGCCACTGAGAACCTGGCAGCCCCAAACATCACAGACATCAGCCTGAACATGTGCATGCATGTGTGCATCTGTGTGTACATGTGTCTGTCTGTCTGTATCTGTGTTGGGAGAAACAAAGTAACAAACCAGGAGGGAAAAGGAGGGGGCACAGGCAGTGGTACTTGGAGTGAGGAAAGGGAGAAGCTAGAAGGAAAGGACACTAAGAACACAAAGAAGGCATCGAGTGGGCAGTTACATGTATGGTAACATGCAAAGAACAACAACCATGAATCAACTACAGTCTCCTTCCAGTCCAGAAAAAGGTGCACAAATATAATTCCTAGGAGTAAGGTTCCACGGAAAAGTCCAGAAGATAAAATAGACATTGTAGGCCTGGCCCCCATGCCCAGTTTAGGTCTCCCAAAAACACTAAGGAAAAACTGAAAAACTAGCCCAAGCCCCTTCTCACATTTCTACCTCAGGTCAAAGTTCTTGGTGAGACTCTCAGGGAATTGTTTCTGAAAATCTTACCAGCCTTCTCTAGTAGCATCCAATATACAGATGCCACTTAAAAGCTGCAACTCCTTCCTACTGCATGCAACAAACTCAAGTTTCAAAAGAGAAAAAAATAGCTGAAGAATGGGGCTTTAACCACAATCTCACTATAAAAGCTCTATCTCTGGTGGAGGGCATTTCGACCAAAGTCTGATGAGACTTGAGGCCCCTGAGTAGGAAAACCAGCTATAGTTCCCCAGGGCACACACAAGACACATATCTCAAAAGGAACATCTTTAGCATCTAAACAGATCTTCAAGCAAGGTCTGCACATATAACAACTCCGCTCAGGATAAAACACAGACTAGTGCAAAGGGTATTGATCTGCCTGTGAAATAAGGGAACTGACCAGACCACTCAAAAACAATTTGCCTACCTTTATCTGGCTCCTTGACAAAACTGCAAGCAGAAATCATGTATTCATGTTCAGCGGTAAGCAGTGAACCTTTAGTACTTGATGTTCTAGCTTTTGTAGTCTCTATATAATCCAGCAACCTAAAATCACAATCCTGAATCAGGCACCCTGATAAGGAATCAATCCTTCCCAGTGGTGTTGTACACCTTTAAATCTCAACACTCAGGAAGACAAGTAGATATCTGTGAGTTCTAGGCTAGCCTGATTTATACAGTGAGTTCTAAGGCAGCCAAAGCTACACAGTGAGACCCTTCCTCAATAGTTAATATTTTAAAACTCAGTCCTTTATAATGAATTGTTCTTTTTGTTTTTTAAAAGACAGGCTCTCTGATTATCTTGTCAAGGGTTTCTTCAAATGTGTGAGTTCAATGATTACCCTGCCTTAGCTTTCCAACCTGACTTACTTTCCTTTTTCTTTTTTAAGATTAAAAAATGTTAGCTGAGCGGTGGTGGCGCACGCCTTTAATCCCAGCACTTGGGAGGCAGAGGCAGGTGGATTTCTGAGTTTGAGGCCAGCCTGGTCTACAGAGTGAGTTCCAGGACAGCCAGGGCTACACAGAGAAACCCTGTCTCGAAAAACCAAAAAAAAAAAAAAAGTGTTTTTTATGTGTATGGGTGTTTCACCTACATGTTAAGTCTGTCTGTGTACTTGGTGCCCAAGGAGGCCAGAACAGGGCTTTGGACCCCTAGGTGGTCGTAAGCTGCCACATGGGTGCTGAAAATCTAACACAGCTCCTCTGAAGAGCAGCCAGTGTGCCAAAGCAAAACCTACCACCCATCACAATCCCAAACAGCACTTTCTCATCACAGAGAAAACACATCCCTACACTAAGATAATGTTTACTGACTTTGATCTAATAGTTAGAGACTGAACATACAACCTGTTCACAACATTCAAGTAACTCTAAAAAGGTTTGGCATCACACCAAACAAGTGAACAATGTGACCCAGTCACAGAAGAATGCATGACTGAGAAGATCTGACCGGTATATGTCCCAAACTTACAGTTTCCACACAACACTTCCTCCCCCATTGTATTGCCCTTTGAACCTGCCTTCAAAACAACTGCACTGCATACCCTATTGCCACCTGTTATCCCACAGACAAGCCTGCAGCACATTTGCACCTGCTGAGGGAGTCATTTCTGCACCACTCTGCAATGACTTGCTCTCCTCAAAGAACTGAAAACCCGCATGGGATTCCCTGTTCACTCCACAGAAGACATTCCTTGGGAAGAGGAAAGCACATACTGAGCGCTACTCTCCAAACACATCACCTCAGACAGCCTCATCTCTAAAGCACATGCCCATCTCTGGCACCTACCAGGGTCAATCAGTTGCCTAGGAGCACCTCAACTCCAGCTCAAGTAGCTCAGAAGATGAGAACAGGCTGAAAATGGAAACACATGTCCCCAGGAGCCACCTGTTCCTCTTCCCCAAATCTGTACTGAAAGCAGCCTAGAAGCCAAGACTGGCCTGCCTTCAGCCCTATATCTCTGCAGACAGCTGCTAGCTAAGACACTTTCCTTCTCATAAAATTCATGTCAAAAACATTTTTTAAAAAGTACTCAGACATTGGTTGGAAAGATGGCTCAGTGGTTAAGAGCACTGGCTGCTCTTCCAGATGACCCAGGTTCAATTTCCAGCAACCACATGGCAACTCACAACTGTTTGTAACCCTAGATCCAGAGGTTTTAGCACCCTCACACAGACATACATGCAGGCAAAACACCAATGAACATAAAAATAAGCAAATCTTTTAAAAATAAAATAAGAAGTACTCAGATGCTAAGAGTACTTCCTGCTTTTTCTTGGAACCCAAATTTGGTTCCTGGAACATATATATCAGATAGCTTTATAACTGCCTGTAACTCAAGCTCCAGGAGATCAGAGACCCTCTCCTGGTCTTTGAGGCACCCATGCACTTACAGGATTTACTCACAGATAAATATACACATACGAGTAAATAAATAATTTTTTTTTCAAAAAGAAGCATGAAAGAATCCCTCACTTCCATCTCTTATGGGGACCTTCCTTGCCTTGACTGCAGGGTCATTGCTTGAGATGGAAATACATCCTATTCTATGACAGAGTACATAAGAGCTAACTCAAGAAATATATGTAACGTGGAGGCTGAAAAGATGGCTCTGCAGTTAAGAACACTTTTTACTCTTGCAGAGGACAGGGGTCAGGTTCCCAAGCAGGCACATAGTAGCTAACTGCCATCTATAACTACAGTTCCGAGGGATCTAACGCCATCTTCTGGTTTCCAAGGGCACTGCACACATAAAATACACAGATACCCATATACCCATACAACCATATTCTCTCTCTCTCTCTCTCTCTCTCTCTCTCTCTCTCTCTCTCTCTCTCTCACACACACACACACACACACACACACACACACACACACAATTTGTTTTGCTTTTTTCAGACAGTTTCTCTGTGTAGTCCTGGCTATCCTTGCACTCAGTCTGTAGAACAGCCTGGCCCCGAACTCAGACATCTGCCTACCTCTGCCTCTTGGCAGAGGGGATAAAAGGCATGTACCACCATGTCTCAACTCAAAAGTAAATCTTAAAAAGGGACAAAGGGCTGGAGAGATGGTTCAGTGGTTAAGGGCACTGGCTGCTCTTTCAGAGGAGCCAAATTCAATCCCCAGCACAAACACAGTAATTCACAACTGACTGTAACTGTACAGTTCCAGGGGATCTGACACATTGACACAGACATACATACAATCCAGGCAAAATACCAACGCATATGAAATAAAAATAAATAAAAAAAAAAAAATAAGCTAGGAGGTGGTGGCACAAGCCTTTAATCTCAGCACTTCGGAGGTAGAGGCAGAGGTAGGCAGATTTCTGTAGTTCCAGGACAGCCAGGGCTACACAAAGAAACCTTGTGTTGAACAACCCCCCTCCTCCGGAAAAAAAAAGAAAAGAAAAAGAAAAGAGAGAGATATGTCATGGTCTAGTTGTGTCATACACCTTTAATCCTAGCACTAGGCAAACAAGCCAGTAAATCTCTGTGAGTGCAAGGCCAGCTTGGTCCACACAGCAAGCTCCAAGTTATTCAGAGGCCACTTGAGACCCTTATCTTTAAAACACAAACACACACACACAACCAACCAAACAACAAACAAACAAGCAAAAAAACCACCTTGATAATTTGAAGCTACTTTTTGCATGCTTTCTAACTTTCTCTGGCAGATGGAGCACCCTTGGAAAAAAATCTGAAGCACCTTAAGTTTTCCTCAATGTCCCATTTCTCCCTCTGACTAAACCACATCTCTTGTTTCCAAAGGGGCAGGGGTCCAAGCCTCATCTTAGCAGAGCACCTGCCTTCAATGAGAGCAAACCACACACAGCTTCTTCTAAGCAGATATTTTCTGAAAGGATACACTAAAAATGGGCCCCAGGGGTCAAAGAATGTATTCATCTGCCCATAGAAATATAATGTCCTTCCTCCTCCAACAAGGCACAGTTAATATACTTAGGAGGCTCAAGGTCCAGAAGACATCCTGGGCAGTGGCACTGGGACTTCCTCACACCAGGTGTTTAGCTAAGCTCAACACAGATTCTCTCTTGGGAGATCCTCACATGACAAAGTGACACTAGGTTCTCTGCCAAAACCCAATCTTTTGAGTCATGTACTTGACCTCTCTTACTTTAGTTTCCTCACCTGTTAAATGGGAACAATATCTACCTCACAACACAAAACGAATGAAGTACACATCTAAACACCTGCCTTGAAGAGCTCAATAAATGGTACTTAAAACCTCTGGCCCACCTTAACTGTAGACTGAGCTAGGCCTATATCCACAGCCTCAGGTCATACTATTGGCTTTACAAGGGAAAAGGGGAAAGGCTTTGAGGAAAATTAATTGAGACAGTTGTCAGTCAGCAAGCCAGGTTAAAGTTCAAATGCAAACACATTTTAACCATGCAAATCTCCCTGTTCTCAGACCAAAATAAATAAATAAATAAATAAATAAATAAATAAATAAATCCATCCATCCATCAATGGAATCATCTCTGCCTTTCCTAACAGGAAGCAAGGCATACTCTCACATGTGGGGGAGCTCTAGATGCAAGGCCTAGTTCTTCTCATTTCCCTACAGAGAAGTCTATTGTTTATTCTGTAATTCCTTCTGCTCACTAGATTTCCAGTGCTTTTAACACTGAAAAAGCTGTCTGATGAGAATTGTAGACGTCAAATGTCAAGACAAAGTGAGGAAACACACTCTTTTCTCTTCCCATAGGCACCATCAAATACACACCGTATACACTGCAACAGCATCACTGTGTCAAAGTTCATTCATAAATATCCACAGTGCTGTCACTCTGACTTCCACGATTCATGCTTTTGCGTGCTAGCCCAAGCACCCCAGGGTAAAAACACAAGTGTTGCAACACTCTTTAGCCTTTCACCATTTTTCTCAACTGGATAGGTCCTCCTCCTTTTAGAATTTGGATTAATTACCATCCATCTCACGGAATGAGATGCAGAAGGCTCTAGAGCCTCCAGTAGCAACAAAATTCGGTGCAGATGTGTATGCTTCTCAAAGGGAGCTCGTACTTTCAGATTCTCAAATGGGCTCATAATCCTCCAAAAACATTCAAAACCACTACCACAGCCGCATCTGCGACCATACTGAACCAAATGAGTTTCTTGGGTCCCCTCGGATAAAGAGACCTACAACCCTTTTCCCACTCCACCTCACCCCCTGAAGAAGGTTGGGGTGAGGATCGAACCCAAGAGCTCTTAATATACGAGGCAAGCAGATTACCACTGAACTACAGCCCTAGCCCACGGAAGTCTCTGCCTTTTGAACCAAATTTTGCTAGGCGTCTGACATCTTCTCAGCAACTAGTCCATGTCTCATACAAGGTAAACACGCTGAATCCATGATCGAAGAACTCTAAAACTTAAGAGAAAATACAACTATGGACACTTTTAACAACACGGAGAAAACAGAAATTTCACCCAACAAGTGGTTGGTTTTGTCGTCCTCGTCCTTCCGCCCGGCCCCCAAACCCCTCCTCCCTGTCAAACTTAGGCTGCCCTCGCTGGGGCCTCTAAGCCAGGGCTTCCCACCTCATTGAGCGTAGAGCAGCAGGCAAGAGGAGTACCGAAATGACCCGCTGACCAAGAATCTGGAAAGGAGCCGCCAGCATCAGGTGCTACAAGCAGAAACTCACATCTCCCGCTTCCCAGGACCCTCCTCCAGGTAAAGGCCAGAGGCTGCTCCTCCGCGGGCAGGACCTCAAGGTAAGCCCAGAGGCTCGGCTCCAGGCTGCACAGAGCCGAAAACAAACTTTCCAGGCACTTCCACCCCGCCCGGCCGGGTGACACCTCCCGGCCTCCCCCGCCCTCCGCGCCCTGTCAGCGCCCCCCGCTGCCGCCGCCAGTCCGAGCCGGGGCCCGCGCTCCCTGCCGCAGCCGAGAAGCAACCTCGGCCGGTGCCAACAGTCCTGCCGCCACCCAGCCGCAGGTGAGGCGCCGCCCGGCCCGCGACACCGGGCCGCCCCGCCTCGCCCAGCAGAACCCGGGCGACCGCCACGCTCCGGGTTAACGGACCGGTGCGCCCTACAGCCGCCGCGCGCTCACCAGCTGGCTGGTGGTCCTGGCCATGAGCCCCAAGTCGGCGCGGGCGCCTCCCGCGCAGCGTTGCGCTGCTCGGCGCCTCCTCAGCGTCCTCCTCCCCGCGGCGGAGCCCCAGCAATGGCCGCCCTCATCCTGCGCCCGCCCCGCCGCCTGCCGCCCCCAGCGCCACCCCGCCCCCGCGCGACGCTGGGCGGGACTTCCGCGACGCAGCCGCCGCTCCTCTCGTCCATTAGTCAGCATAGCTATCATTCGCAGCGGGCCGTGAGGGCCCCGCCCCCGATCAGGAGCCGTATTTCCGGGTTGGGGCCCGGCGCGCCTGTAGAGGGAGGCCGAGCTATCCAATCCGAGGTGACGGGGAGGGGCCCGGTCGGGAGCGCCGAGCTGTCATCCGCGTTCCCAGTCAGGTAAACTGAGGCTCAGTTGCCAGCTGGCCAAGGTCACACCTGGGTCAGCAGCAGGGCCGAGCTTGAACCTGCTGCCTGGACGACTTGAATTTGATTCACAGATCACGGATGATCTGGGAGAGAAACTGGGCTATGATTTGAAGGAGAAAACAAGCTGTCCTGTCACTCTTGTCGAACCTGTTTTTGCCTATATTTTGATGGATGTCTTTTTTCCCCCTTTTTGACTGTCTTTGTGAGCTTGCTTTTATTCTTTTTATTTCCTTTTCCAGCAGGTTCTCACTATCGAGACCACACTGGCCTCGTATTTTCGGCAATCCTGTCTCAGCCTCCCAACTGCTGAAATGACAGGTATGAGCCACCACACCTTCCTTTAGTTGTCATTATGACAACCGCTGCAGTTGTGTCTTAATTAAGGTGAAACGCATACGATTTTTTTTTTTTACTTTTTGTGCTTTGTCTATAGTGTATGTGTGTGTGCACTTATGTGTGTTTGTCAGGTATCTTCCTATACCAGTCACCACCTGGAGCTTGCTGGTTCCTCTAAGCTGGCTGACTGGCCAGTGAGATGCGGTGGTGCTCCTGTCTCTACTTTCCCAGGGGTGTAGGTACAGACATCCCCACCATCTCCAGCTTTCTTTTACACGAGTGCTGAGGACTTGTCTGTGTAGCAGGCACCTTACTGAGCCATCTCTACAGGCCTTCCCAATTTTTTTTCAGTGTTGGGAATTGAACTCAAGACCTCACACATGCTAGATTATCTCTAAATTAAAGGTTTCTAAATACACCCATAGCCCTTGCCACCTTTGTTTTTGTGGTGTTTTGAGACAGGGTCTCAGTTTGCAACCCTGGCTAGCCTGGCCATCACTATGTAGATCAGGCTTGCCTTGAATTCATGACCTTTCTACCTTTGCTTCCCTAGTGCTTGGGTACAGGTATTCACCACCCTTTCCAGATACTTATCATTTTTGTAAAGTAACAAAGTCTGCTGAAAATGACAGGGAGTGTTCAGCCTTAAACAAGGCATCTAGAACCAGGCAATAGTGGCATATGATGCCTTTGATCCCAGCACTCAGGGATCAGAGAAACTCTGTCTTGAAACACAAACACTAAATACAATTGGGCATCTGTATGATTCCTCCTCCAAATAAGGTTTAGGGAGCACTGGGAAAGCGGAGAAGGAAAGAATGGAAGAGTTCTAACAGGACAGTGATGCCAAGGCCTGCTGACTCCGTCATGGTATGGTCTTGGCACTGAGGGTCTCTCCACCCCTGTGCTCACCTACAGGATCAAGCCAGTCAAAATTCCAACACAGACAGGAGAGGGCCTCACAAGGCTCACGACTATCTCAGTGGTTACTGGCAGCTGAGGCCACCGGGGAAAAGCCATTCTTCTTTGAAGGTGTGACCACTGGAAGGTTGTCCATGCTCAAGAGAACCCCACACACATGCACACACAGACAGCACTAACCAGACTCAGGAGGTTACTAAAAGATTCTATCACTATCTGCCTCAGTCCAAAGAGTTTAACACCAGATGAAGTGACGTGTACCTATGGAGCCCTCTAATGTGGGAGGGGAATAACTTGAGTCTAGAAGTTCAAGGCCAACCTGTGCAATATAGCAAGACTTTCTCAAAAGAAATGTAGGTAGTATACAGCAGTCAACACTCGTGGGGTAAATTCATCATCCTGTGTAGGCAGAATGAACTGCTAAACCAGCAGCCATGGCCACTAACAGCTTCACATTGGCCTCATATTGACGCTAAGTGAGGAATTTTATCCTACCTCTTATTTGTTGTACAGCATCCCTGACATTGTCACCCCAGTCTTCAGATGAGGAAAAGAAAGCACAGCAGTGGCAGTTCTATAGTTTGCAGTGTGAGGACTGGGACCTAGGCATCCACATTCTAGAACCTATCTGTCAACCGTAAAGATACAGCCCATAGCTATCCATTCTCCTAGTCCACCATACATTTATAGACCTTAAAATCGGGGGCAACAGGGATGGCTCAGTGGTTAAGAGCACCAACTGCTCTTCCAGAGGTCCTGAGTTCAATTCCCAGCAACCACATGGTGGCTCACAACCATCTGTAATGGGATCCAATGCCCTCTTCTGCTGTGTCTGAAGACAGTGACAATGTACTCCTATACATAAAATAAATAAATCTAAAAAAAAAAATGATGGCTCAGTGGGTAAAGTGCTTGCTGTAAAGACATGAAGACCTGAGTTTGGATCCTCATAACCAATGGAAAGCCAACCACAATTAAACCCATCTGGAATCAGTATTCCTATGACAAGAGAATCCCTAGAAGCCAGTTATCCCAGATCCTGAACAACAGATGCGACATGGCTCAGCAGGCAAAATACTTGCTGTAAACCTGAGTTTAAACCAACCTAAGTAAACAAGGGTAAGAGCTAGCCCCTGAAAGTTGACTTCCATACATGTGCCACGGTACAGGTATACCCCATCGTATCCATACAGTAGAAGGTTCCTTATTTTTTGTGTGTATTTTTCTTCCATGTGTATCTGTGTACCATAGGTGTACTTGGTGCCCACAGAGGTCAGAAGAGGGCATCAAATCCTCTGGAACTGGAGATGGTAGTGAATCAACATGTGGGTGCCCTGCAAGAGCAACAAGTGTTCTTAATCTATAAGCCATTTCTCTAGCTCTATAATAAGTTTCTATAAGTTCAAGGCCAGCATGGTCTTTATGGTGAGTTCTAGGCCAGCCAAGATTATTCACTGAGTATTGATATCTATAACAGACACTCTGTGTGAGAGAGACACAGAGATCACACTCCCTTTCTCAAAAAGTTACTGAAGGATGTGTTCCACCAAAAATAAACAAAAGGGCAAACCGAGAGAGACGACATGAGAGCCAGAGGAAGCAAGAAGAAACAAAGAATGCCCAGGAATAGAGTACAGGGAGGTCCCAGGTCTTGCTTGTCTATTCAGCAGTCACTGAGAATCCCCTGTTGTAAACACTGTGCTTGGTAATTCACCAGTGAAAAAAGCACAGAAAGCTCTCCTGTGGAATTCCGAGACTAATGGGGAGTTGGGGAGAGAGCTAGCCAAATGAGCGAATCTTATAGCATATTAGAAGGTAGTAAGTCCTGTGAGGAAGAGAGAATCAGGTCAATGGTATTGCAGGAGTGCACAGGGAGGAGAGAAAAGTTTAAATGGAGAAATGCCAAGATCAGAGCTGTCAGCAGGAAGCACCCAGACCCTTAGCAAGCAGGCTTACAGAGTATTCCAGAAAAATACTAAGATTGATTCTCAAACACATAGAAAGTTGAGCTGAGAAGTTGACATAAAGAAAGCTCCAGGAAAATAAGACTAAACAAAACTCTACTCGAGAGATTACACATCCATAGTTTGAGCCTCTTTTTCAGTGCCTCTCCTTCTGTGCGAGATATTTGCAGACATGATCAGGTACTGACTCAACCCTGAATCATCAGACTCTCTTGACATGAGGCTGGAACTGTGGCAGGGTATTCAGCAGAAAAGCAATATATAACCACAGATGATGACTCTCGCTATAAAGATACTACTTAGAAAGGTGGACATAAAAATCAGGAAGACAGGAAGGGTACTCATTTTTATCACAGTCGTTTTAGAACTGTTTGTTTTGTTTTGTTTTTAACTTTATGTGTCTGGGTGTTTTGCCCGCATGTATGTATGAGTGCTGTATGTGTGCAGTGCCCAGGAAAGCCAGAAGCAGTTGCCCTGTGAATGCTGGGACTCGAACCTGGTCCTCGGGAAGAGCAGACAGTGCTCTTAATAGCTGAGCCACCTTTCCAGGCCCACTGTTGTGACTTTTAACTACTGATGCAAATCAAAATTGATGAAATGGTGTTGGGGATGGTGACTAACTTATATCATCCCAGTGTTCAAGACACCGAGGCAGGAGCTCATCAACCACTCTCCAGAGCCTCTCACCCATAAATGTAAAGCTGGGGAAGAATATTTGTGACCCATAGTTTACTACTGTTTTGTGCTGTTAAGGATTATGCCCAGTCTCACTTCTTCCAAGTAAATGATCTACCACTGAATAACATCCTTAGTCCTGATAGCACAGATAGAGAAAAAGCCCATGAATTTAAAGAGCAAGGGGTAAGGTACATGGAGGGATTAGAGAGAGGAGAGGGAATGGGAAAATAATGTGTCTATGTTAATTAAGATCATATACATATGTGTGTGTATGTGTGTGTGTGTGTGTGTGTGTATTAAATCCAAGTGGTAGTGACACACACCCAATTTTAGTTCCAGTACTCAGGACACAGAGGCAGACAGATGCCTGAGTTCAAGGCCAACCTAGTCTACAGCATGAGTTCTGGAACAGCCAGGGCTACCCAGAGAAACTGTCTTGGAAAAAGAAAGAAAAAGGGGGGGTGGAAGGATAAACAAAAAAATATAAAAAAGAATGAAGAATCAATGTCTTATTTGTAAAATAAATGAGGGCTGAAGATGTAATTCAGTGGTAGAGTGCTTGCCTAGTATGTGTGAGGCTCTAAGTTCATTCCTCAGTAACACTAAACTAAAAATGAAATAAAACAGGAAGGAGGAAATGGCTCAGTGGACATGAACATTAACTCGTAGGCATTAGGACTGGAGTTTGGATCCCATGAACCCACTTAGTAGCTAGGTAGGTACTCAACACTCAAGAGGTAGGACAGGAGATGGAGCTAGCTAGCTATACTAGCCTATCAGTAAGCTCTGGATTCATTTTAGAGCTCCTGCCTCAATAAATAAAATCAGGAATTCAAAGAAGACACCCAGTGTCAACTTTAGGCTCCATATGTATGCACATACACATGTGAATGCACACGCACACAATAAACAATCTCTTATTGACCCTACAAGAAACAGCAAAGTTCTAACAGAGAAAGAGTAAAGTCAAAGAAGCCAGCCACGCCAGCAGCTGTGGAGGCACACACCTTTAAACTCTGCACCTGGGAAGCAGAGGCAGGCAGATCTGTCAAATTCAGGCCAATCTGGTCTATGAAGTGAGTTCCTGACCAGTCAGGGTCACACGGTGAAACCCTGTTTCAAAAAGTCAAACCCAGTTTTTTTTTTTCAAAATAATAAAAAAGAAGCAAGTTAATAAATTTAAATCCAGCAATGGCTAGCAGGATGGCTCTGTAGGTAAAGGCACTTGCTGCCAAGCTTGAGGACTTGAGTTCAATCCCCGGGACCTACAGAAAGAGAAGTGACTCCTAAAAGTTGTCCTCTAACCACCACAGAGGCTGCAGCACACACACATATACTCGCGTAAACTACTTTTCACAGATCCAATGAAAGCAAGGTGCACTGCTGGGAGGCGCTTCGTGGTGGTAGAGCGCTTGGCTGACAAGCATGAAGTCCAAGGTTCCTTCTCTAGCAGAGCCAAGTGAGATTCGGTGGCACACTCCCCTAATTTTAGAGCTCTGAGGTCTAAGGTAGGAGGATCTCAAGTTAAGGCCAACCTTGGCCACAGAGTGAAACCCTGCCAAAGGGGAGGAAAAATCGAGTGGATATTTTTCCTCCGATACATGCGTGGAGGACTGACAAGATGGCTGAGGTAGTGTGAAGGCTGCTGATCATGAGGACCTGAGTTACACCTAGACCCCTCACAGAAGAGAACTGACTAGCACTGGGTCTCCACTCCCACCAAGGCACTTTCCTTAAGGTAGAAACTTAATATCCAGCCTTGGTCAGCCTAGAACTCATTATGTATGCCAGGCTAGGCTTGAAATCATATATTCCTGAATACTAGGATTAAAGGCCTGAGCCACTATATGAAGCCTGTTATTTATTTAAAGTTTTTAAAATTATTTTTAGATTTTTATTTTTTTTTTATGCCAGTACAGTGCCACTGTCTTCAGACACACGAGAAGAGGGCCTCAGATCCCATTACAGATGGTTGTGAGCCACCATGTGGTTGCTGGGAATTGAACTCAGGACCTCTGGAAGAGCAGTCAGTGCTTTTAGTCATCTCTCCAGCCCAAGGCCTGTATTTTAAAAGTTGTGGTTTTTGGTTTTAGTGTATATAAAGTTTTTTATGCACAGTGCAATGTTGGGAATCAAACTTAGGAACTTGAACAGAACAAGGCACACGCTCTACCTCTGAACTACAAGTTCAGTTCCCAATAAATTGATGTAAAATTAAAATCAAAATGAAAACCTAAGAGGAGCCAGGAAATGGTTTACTTGGTAAAATGCTTCCGTTGTAAACCTGAGAACCTGACTTCATTCCTGAGTCCATCTTGCAGAGAACCCAAGTTCAGTTTCCAGCATCCAATCAGACAGCTCGCGACTGTCTGTAGCTCTACCTCTAGGGAGATCCAACAGCTCTGGCCTATAAGGATACTTGTACTTATGTGCACATACCGCCCCCCCCACATGCATACCCACACACACATCCCACCCAACAGATATACCCCCCACACACACACACACAAATGTTTTAAAGGCAACTGAGCAGGTGACAGGAGCAGAGGAAGGAGGGAAGCAGAAGGCTGGAGGACAATTCTGAGTCTCCAGGATCTTCATGCAGTCAGCACGGAAGACCTAAGCTAGACTTAACCAGGTAACTCCCCTTACCTCTGTAAAGTCAGGGCACCTGTGTGGGTAGAATCTGGCTGCCCACCTCAGGACAATGAACAGGAGGGAGATGGCCTTACCTGGCCCAGTACAGCTCATTGGTACCCAAGTTGAGAGACAGGGACTGTCTGTCCCTTCCCAGAGTCTCTTGTGCCTACAGAGTATCCTTGAGCTAAGTAAGCAGTGGCTTGAGGTGACATTGTGAGGTCATTGAAGGGCAAGAGGATGATGGGAACCATCTTAGAAGGGGCTGGGAGATGTCTGGTTTGCACACACTAGGTACACATGGTTCACGCTGTTTCACTGTCTTAACCAATCCTCATGTAGGAGTGAGGAAACAGATTCAGAGGTTAGAAACTCCACGTGGCACATCTGGACTGTTAAATACTTTCTGTTATGTAACAAATTACCCACAAAACATTACCTCAAGATGTTTTGGAGTTAGGATCCCAAAACTGGCCCAGACCTACGGTTAGGCTCGGGTTTCTCCCAGTTGGGTCAAGATGCAGGTGCAACTGAGTGTGGTAGCCTGTCTTTAAATCCAGTACTTGCAGAGGCAGGAGGATTTGAGTTTAAGGCTAGTCTCAGATTCTCAGATACACAGCAAGCTTAAGGTTGTGCTGTGCTAAGACTCTGTCCCCCAATCCAAAAAAAGTAAAAGTCCCAGTCCTTACTGAGAGGTCTACAAGCTTGTGAGTTGCTACAGAGGTGGCCTGCAGACCTCAGCTCCTCCCACATGAGTGACCGACCCCATGGAGCTGTCTGCCTGCCAGGTCTGCTGCTGCATCTCCTCAGACAAGGAGTCCCACCTAGAAAACTCTCCACTTAGCCGGGCAGTGGTGGCACACGCCTTTAATCCCAGCACTTGGGAGGCAGAGGCAGGCGGATTTCTGAGTTCAAGGCCAGCCTGGTCTACAGAGTGAGTTCCAGGACAGCCAGGACTCTACAGAGAAACCCTGTCTCGAAACCCCTCCCCCCAAAAAAAAGAGAGAGAAAAAAAGAAAACTCCACTTAACGTGTGTTCACTTCGACAAAAGAGTTGACAAACAGCACTAAAGAAATCTGAGTCAGTAAAACAAGCGCCAACACCCTGGCTACTAACACGGGAAAGACAGGTCCCCCTGGAGCCCTATACTGTACTCTTTCCTTACAAATGCCACCCGGGAACTCCAGATAGCCGACCAAGGGAGCCCTGAAAGGAAGGAAACGATTCAAGGATTACAAAAGGATTCTGCCCATGTTTGCTCCTTTAGCTGAGGTTTCAGAGCTCCGTGCCTTGGACCGCGAAGTACATTGTGATTGGCCCTTGCAAAAAAAGCCATCCAATGGTGGGCGTGACCGCGGCAGCACCGAGCTGCACCCACCCGCTGGGATGAGCCACTCCTCCAGCCTGCTGGTGCCTGCCTGGGTGGTTAATGTCGCCCGCCACACCCAACTCCAAACTGGGAGTAATCTCTGTCACGGATGACCTGAACCCTTCCTCACGAATCATCAGCCAGTCTTACGAACACCATCTTGCCAGACACTGGAGGTAAGAAGACCTGGCTGGGTGGTCTGGCGCGAGAGACTCTAACCCAAGTTCAACTGAACCCCGCAGGCTGCTGCCGAACGCTGGCCGCTAGATGGCACCCATGCTCTCTGCAGTACCCAAGTTTGCCTTCCTGACACGCTGGGTATAACTGGCAGCCTCCGCCAGGTGTCTCCGGAGCACTTGTACTGCTTGCTCCCCAACCTGTTCTGCACCCTACCACTACCGTGACTCAGCTGACCTCAAGGAGTGGCTGTCCCCCAATCCACACCCATACCACAGGCATGTCTGATGCCGTACCACAATCCCCTAAGGCTGGGGCGGCATCTGTGCCCCAGAAGCCCCAGGCTGAAATAATTGGCACACCTTTCTGTGAACAGCCCACCTGCTCTGAGCCAGCAACAGGGCAAGAGTGTGATTGCAGTAGGAGATTAATACCAATGACAGAGTAAGTCTGAAAAGTGAAAGTCTTGGAGGGAATGATGTGGTAAGCTATGGAACTTCACACTTAAGAGTGGTTAAAAGTGGGGCTGGAGATGGCTCAGTGGTTAAGAGAGCTGTCTACTCTTCCAGAGGACTCTGGTTCAATTCCTAACACCCACATGGTAGCTAATAGCCATCTGTAACTTCAGTCCCCCAGGGGATCCAATGCCTTCCCGGGCACTGCACATTACCTATATGGTGCTCAGATGAATGCGGGCTGAGATACACACACACACAATAAAATAAAAAAGTAAGAGAATGGTGGTAAGGTGGGCTGAAGAACTGGCTCAGAGGTTAAAAGCACTGCTCTTAATAAAGGACCAGAGTTCAGCTCTCTCATCTACATCAGCTCCAAGGATAGCCCATGCTTCCAGCCTCCAGTGGCAGACGCACTCAAGTGCACACACCTATACACATATACATGTATACATAAAGATAAATCTTTTAACTGGTTAGGGGACCCAGACAGGTAGTTCTGCGGTCAACAGGACCTGAACTCAGTTTTCCCAGCACCCAGCCACTGTCACTCTAGCTCCAGGAGATCGGACATTCTCTGCTGCCCTCCTTGGGCACCTGAATACACATAAATGAACAAAAATTTTTAAAAAATTAATGTTTCTTGAGACAAGGTCTCTCTACATAGCCCTAGCTGTCCTGGAACTCACTCTGTCAACCAGGCTACCCTCAAATACAGAGATTCTGTCTCTGCCTCCTGAGTGCTGGGATTAAAGTGGATGAAGTGGTACATGTTGGGTCTGGCGACATAGCTCAGTTGAGAGTGCTTGCTTATCATGACTGAGGCACTGGACTCAACCACCAGCACCAAATACAACGGCTGTGTGGCACACACCTGAAGGTGGAAAAAAGATCAGGTTCTCCTCAACTGCACGTAGAATTAGGGGCTAGCCTTGGCTACATGAGACATCTCAGTTTGCTGAGACTGTGCTGCCTCCAATTTGATATACAGCTAAGGTGAGCCTTTTAACTCCTTGGTCCTCCTGCCTCTGCCTTCCAGAGAATTACAAGCATGCACAACTAAACTAAGCAACTTTATACTTTTTAAAGATTTTTTTCTTATTATTTCTAATTATACATATGTGAGCATGTCTGCGTGTAGGGATCTATGGGTGCCCTCACAGGCCAGAAGAGTCAGAACTCCCTGAACCTCGTAAGTGGTTGCAAGCCACCTGACATAGGCACCGGGGCTTGAACACAGGTTCTCTGGACAAGCAGTAAGTGCTCTTAAACACTGAGCCATCTCTCTGGCCCTGTCTTTTTGTTTGTTTATAGTTTTTATTTCTTCGAGACAAGGTTTTCTCTGTATAGCCCTGGATGTCCTAGAACTCACACTGTAGACCAGGTTGGCCTCAAATTCAGAAATCTGCCTGCCTCTGCCTCTCGTGTTGGGATTAAAGATATGCACTACCACAGCCTGCTTTTTTTAGTTCCCACAGCAGCTCCAGAGCCACTGACCCCTCTCCCAGCTGGGTTCCGCCAATAGGCAGACATGTTTGACTCTGTCCTCTGTTAAGGGAGTTTGTTCTGCCTCAGAACCTTCCCAGTGCTACTTCACATCATTTCTGGGTAACCCCACAACACACAGCTCACTCAACTGAGCCCCTCCTGACTGTCCGTCCACAGCAGCTACATGACTCCATTGAACTGGATCTGGGCAGGTCAGGGCCAGTTTTGTACTAGAAATAAAACTCAGGACCTTATGAACATCTCAGACAAGCTTTCTACTACTGAAGTGCACCTTTACCCTTCAGTCTGAGTTCTGGTCAACATTCATGAAGAGTTTGGGAGTGAGACCTTTCAGCAGCAGGAGGTTTCCACAGGCTGGTGAGTCCTGATGGAGTGGTCTCACGTGACTCGTGCTCTCCCTGTCCTTCGTGCTTGGTCAGTCATGGAGGGGTGTGGCTATGGGGCAGACCCAGGTCCTCTTACTTACCCCTCTCCCCATCGAGGCTACCACAATGCTGGCATTCTTGGGTTGACAGTGTATCTAGAGACTAGTGGGCTAGGCCTCATGTGCGCCTGCGCACCAGTTACTCTCCCCAGGCTGTTGTTCTTAGACAGTGGGAGGCCCAAGAGCATCTTATTTTGTCTGCACATTTTCATTTTCTTTCTTCCCTTTTTAAAATACTATTTCAAGCTTTGGCCTGAAATCAGTTCCTTCAACGAGACCTATATACAAGTGACCTGGGACATCTGTTTGCAACCTCCCATTCCAAGGTATAATGTATTACACGTCAGGGGGAAAGATTTACCTACCTACCTCAGGACCCAAATGCAAAATGGAGGCATTCCCAGATCTGACCTCCAACCTCTGGCACATACTCACACATCTCCGCCATTCTTGGAGTCCAAAGAATGCCCAAAGCTTGTAGAGTGAAGTTTCCAGGGAGCCTGATAAGCCACATTCCCCAAGTGGGAGGAAGTCAGGCTAGGGTGCTCTTGCCCAGGTGGGCCTAACAGGGCAAACAGAGCCACAAGGCCCAGAGCTGCCCACAAGCACTAGCTATGGTGTGCCACAGCCACCAAACATAGGAATGAGGCAGGGCTTGTCAAAGCCACTGGGGTCTTTGAAAGAAGACTCCGCAGGGAATGGAACTTTTGATTCTCCAAGAAGGTGCTAGGCAGGTCTGGCAAGTCAGGAACAGTGGGTGGAGTCCTGGGCCCAAATGGAGGCCCTTAGGGCACCCATTCCTGCATTCACTCCTAGGTGACCCTAGGCCCCAAGGTCAGCATGGATACACTTGAATGCTGCAGCAGAGAGCCTGAGCCTTCATTTTGCCCATCTAGCTCAGGGTCAGCCACCCCTTCCTGTCTCCAGCCTCATCCAGTGGCTTCCCTCTGACACCTCCACCCACCCACGTCCAACCCTAACACCTCCCAGGCCTCAAAACAGATCTGACATACAGAGAAGACTCCATACAGCATCCAGCTTTTCCTGGTCCCAACCCCATCCCAGGTCTCAGGGCATCAGCAGAAACACCAGCAGCCCCACTGAACACAAGTGTAGCTCAAAGCATGACGCAGACAAGGCAAGTCCCGCTGTCTGTATTTATCCAAGCCACTGCCTCCCCTCCAGGAGTGATGATTGAGGTTTTGTATTAGACATGGGGCAGGGCTCCCAGCTTGCTCCCTGGAGACCAGCTCCGTGGACTGCCTGGCCTGTCAGTGTCCAGCCAAGACCCTCAGTCACGGCCCAGCTTCCTCTGCCTGCCACACCAGTTCACCAGAGATGTAAGTGGCCTGCACATGGAGAGTGTCGTCGAGCACCACAAAGTCTGCGGCAGAACCAGAGGGTGAGAGGAAACAGTGGAGCCACCCACACCCCTATGGTGGAGTCATCCCTTACAACTGAGTCTAGTGGGAAAACTGAGGCCCAGGAGCACTGCTGGGACTGGTGGGGGAGCTGGAAGCAAGAGCATCAGTTTGGTACAGTTGGGGACAAGTGACCCCTGTAATCCTCACATGGCGTAATAGTATATGCCAGAAAGCCAGGCCAAGTGTGGTAGGTACTACATGCTTGTAGTCCTAGAACTCAGGAGGCTGAAGCAGGAGAATTACCATGAATTTGAAGCTAGCATGGTCTACATACATAGTGGACTGCAGGCCAGCCAGGAGATGGCTGAGTGGATGCAGGCACTTGCCTTCAAGCCTGACTTAGTTTGAACCCTGGGACTCATATGGTAGGAGAGAACCAACTATAGTAGGTTGTCTGTGGTGGGAGTGGCCCTGGACTCAACCCCTGCATGGGGACTCACCTGCATCAGCACCAAAGTCCAGGCTCCCCTTGGTCTTCTCCAGCCCCAGCAGCTGGGCGGGGTGGAGGGATGCAGCTTCCAGAGCCGACTCCACACTACAGCCTGCTCAGAAACACACCCTGGTGAGCATCCACAGCCCTTCTCTCTAAGTCCGAGCTTCTGCTTTTAGGGACTTGGCTTGGGAATGGCCCAGGATTTTGTAGCAGCTTAGGATGGTCCCTCACACCCCTAGCCATAGAAGACACTGCACATCCCTACCTTCTTCAGCCCTGCAGTGAACCTATCCTTTCAACAGACTAGACGTGGGGCATCAGTTAGGGTGTACTCAGTGTTGTATGGTCATAGGCCCTCTTGCCTACTTCTAATAAAAAAGCCATACTTAGGTCCACCAGGCCACCAATGTAGCTGCCAAATGGGACCCTGGACTCTGAGCAAGGCCTAACTGTATCACTTCTTGTCAGCATACAGCTATCTCCTTTGCCCCAGGCCATCCCCAGCCTATTTTCTCTAAATAGGAGCCTGAAGTTGCCCACATGTAGAGTGACACTCAGCCTTGAGATGCTGCCAGATACCTGAGAGGTCCCGCAGAACCTGCTCAAAGCCCCATCCACACTGCCCTTGCCGACTCCCACTATCCCACAGGCCTGGCCCTGGCCTTTCTGCTCCTCTGTGAGGCCACAGCTCCACACTGCTCACCATCCTGGCCCCAGTGACTGGCTGCTCACCATTATTCTTCTGAAGCCTGAGCTCTATTTGGGAATGACCATGGTCATGTCAATCCCCAAGAAGTCACGCCTCCCCATTTCCCAGTGTCCAGGTAGTTAGAAACTGTCAGCACAGAGCTCCAGCTTCCCTGCCTCCCTTCTAGCGTCCCCCAGGTACAGCCTCCACCCTCAGACGCCCGGGAACACCAGCCAACTGACCTGTAGCCTGCAGGAAGTGCCGGATGCACACATCCATGGGGGCTATGCTGCCACTCAGTGTCTTGGTGCCTTAAAAGCAGAGAGGCCAGAATTGGGGGAGGGAGTTGCTATGGACAAACAGGGCAAACCCAAGTTCTGCCCCCACTCCAGGGAGGAGCCAAGAGACTATACATATGTGGGTACAGGAGTCCCTTACCTGCAATGTAGGCTATTAGCCCATCTACCTCCACCTCCTGCTGTCCCAGCGTATGGCGGCCATTGCCCAAGCCCAGGGCAGGGACAGCATCAGTGACCAGCACCAGCCCTGGGGAAGGAGGTGGCTCAGCACCTGACCAGCTGTTATCCTACCTGCCCTACCCTGCCCAGCTACTCACCCTGGGGATGGGCCCGGTGAGCAATGCGCAGAGCTGCAGGGTTAGTGTGTATGCCATCGGCAATCATCCCATAGAAGATGCAGTGGCCTGGGGGCAGCTGGTCACTGGTCAGAAGCCCTACTATGCCTGGGTCACGGTGGTGGAACTGAGCAGGACAGGAGGGAATAACTGAGTGACAACAGTGGCCACCGAGTCCCCTTCCTCCCAGGAGTAGGGGTGACACTCACAGGCAACATGGCATTGAAGAGGTGAGTGATGAAAGTGGCCCCACTCTGCACTGCGACTTCTGCAGCCCGCAGGTCAGCCACCGAGTGCCCTGCATGGGGGATCTGAGGTCAGCTTCTGTGGCAGCAGAGAACCATGGACAGGCAACCTGGACGAGGGGCCTCTTACCTAGAGACACACGGATGCCTTGGGCTGTCAGTGCCTGGATCACTTCATGGCTCCGGTCTAGTTCAGGGGCAAGTGTCACAATGCAGACATTGTCCAGGGACCCATATGTGGTCAACAAATCATGAAAAGCATTGGCTTCAAAGGAGCGGAGGTAGGCCTCAGGGTGTGCACCCCGTTTTTCCCGGCTGATGAATGGGCCCTCCAAGTGCACCCCTGAGGGAAGGGACAAAGGTGGTTATAGCAGGCATTCCCACCTAGCAGCCCCACCCCAGTCCCTCAAACCTGCCCTCCCTTCCCAACTGGGCATTTTGAAAGGAGTTAACCACTCACCGAGGACCCCTGCCCCATGGGGACCTCCACTCTTCACAGGGATCTGAGGAAGGACCTGGGGGGAACCAGCTGTTAAAGCCTTGCCCCACAGCCCAGCACCCAGAGGCCACAGCCCAACCAAGGTCAGATCCTCATGTTAACACTCCTGACCCAGCCCAGCCCCACTGTCCTTCCCCACAGGTGCTGAACATGGATGAAGGGCCCCCTGCCTCACTGCTCAGAAGCAGAAAGACTTGACAACAGGGAACACCTGATGACCTGCCCTGAGGGCCAGGAGGTGAAAGCATTCCCAGGCCTCCCAAGCACCAAGGACTGCTCTAACCTGCTCTGGCCTTCAAAGTGGCTTCGGCCAAACAGCTAGGATATAGTAGCCAAACCCGTGAAAAAAAAAAAAGACTACCACATCCCTAAGCTGCAGCACGAGGAAGCAGGGATTGGGTGGCATGAGGAAGACAGGGCAGAAGCAGAGAGCTGGAAGTTAAGGAGCTCAGTGCAGATGGGAACAGGGCTCAGCACCTCAGCCCAGCCCACTCTGATCAGGATGGTCACAGCACTACAATCCTAAGCACTTGGCAGCTAGAGGCAGAAGAGCAGAGTAGCCTAGGCTACTTAAATAGTTCAAGGCTAGCCTAGGTCACATGATACCCTGTCTCAAATTAAACGAAAGGAAACCCACACTTAGATCTGAGAACACAGAATGAGAGAAGGGCAGTCAGTCGGAGTCTGAGAGGTGGACTCCAGACACATTTCAGATGGAGAGGACTCAGGAAACTCAGACATCACAGAGACAGCACCATGAGAAGTGGGCTGGAACAGGGCTGGGAAGGAGCCTCAGTGGAGGCAAGTGAGGTGCACTGCAAACATTGAGGTTGTGTTCTTCAGGTTCTTAAACCAGCTAGCTCCCTCTGAGCAAAACAAGGCTCTTCCAAGAGATAGGACCTTGGCAGCACAACTAGGGGTGCCCCACAAAGCTCCTCCAAAAGGCTGGGTGTTCCTAGTGGCCTGCTAATGGCAGCCGTTAAACAGAGCCCACATTGAGTTCCCCAAGGAGCAGAGGAAGGAATGCCAACATGATGACCAGGCCAGTATTGACAACATGCCAAGAGGGGCACAAGAAAAAGCCAACATTGACACCTTCAGGCAACGAGAAGTCTCATGCCCATGAAGCCAGAACAGGATGTCAGAGAGCAACACAAGCTCTTCAAAACCCAAAGGTATGCAGGGTACCCGTGGGATTAACTCCAGATAGAAGCTGAGGAAACATCTAGAAGGTGGGGCCAAGAGGAAAGGTGAGAAAAAAAAAGCTAGAAAGCACAACACTAGACTAGTGGGGCTCCTGCAGAGCGACAGAGACATGGAAAATGGCCACCAAGGAAACCACTCAATAGAAGAAGCTTAGGAAGCGTCAAGCCCACCTTCCCACTATGTCCAGAAGAAAGCAAAACTGATAAACACTCTATCCCACTCGTGACACCCTGAGATGTCAGGAATAGGGACAAAGAAGGATCCTATGAGCTTCTAGAGAGAAAAGTGATCACTCACAATGGATCAGAAAACAAGCAGATGGCTTCCTACTTCTCTACAACATAAGAAGTCTAGATGGTCAGCACAGGCCAGGCATGATGTCAGGTGTCTCCAATCCCAGCACTCAGGAGGCAGATGTAGAATCTCTGTGAGTTCAAGGGCAACCTGGTCTACATGGAGAGTTCTAGGACAGCCAGGACTACACAGAAAAGCTGGGTGTACTGGTGTGCATCTGCTGTCCCCCATACATAGAAATCGCCTGAGCCCAGGAGTTAGAGATCACTCTACACGAAAGCAAGACTCTCTCTCAAAATAAAAAGGGTAGAGTGCAGCTTGCTGGATCCCAGCAGTTCCGGGCTTGGAGACATACTGTGCTGGTAGAATACCTACTCAGCACGTACAAGGCTCTGGGCTCAATTCCTGGCATCACAAACATGTTTAGCTTATGAGTGCTTGTGTATATGTGTATGTTTGTAAAGCCACATGCTTGTCTGGTTATGAGCCATATGATATGGGTGCTGGGAACCAAACCTGAGTCCTTTGCAAGAGCAAGTGTTCTTAGCTGTTTGCCAACCCCAAACACAAATTTTCTTACCTTCATCTCTAATCCAAACCATGAATCAGGAGAACAAAGGCATAGCTAGGAGTGGTGGCACAAGCCTCTAATCTCAGCACTCAGAAGGCAGAGACAAGCTGATTTCTGTGGGTTCTAGGACAACCCGGTCTACATAGTGAGTTCCAGTACAGCCAGTACTACCCAGAGACCCTATCTCTCTCACAAACAAACAAACGGACAGAGTATAAAGGCAGGGCTAGAGGGATGGCTGAGGGCTTAAGAGCATGCACTGCTCTGCAGCAGAGGACTGGGTTCCATTCTCAGTACCCGCATAGTCGCATACAGTCATACAAACCTACATACACTTAAAAATGATTACTCTTCAAAGAAGCAGCAGCAGCTCCCACCACCTCCAGATGACTTAGTATCTTAAAAAACAAGAGCCAGACCTGATAATAAGTGGGAAGCTGAGACAAGGGCCAGCCTCAATAAAAAAACAATCTAGGCAATTTGAGTCCTTGACTCCAAATGAACCAAAACATAAACCAAAACCAAAACCAAAAACCAGGCAAATCGCCTGAGTGGGTAGAACCTACTTGCCACCAAGCTACCTCATGACCTGAGTCTAATTCCCAGGATCCACAGGATGGAAGGAGAGCTATGACACCCACAAGTTGTCCTGACTCCTGCTTGCATACCATGCCCTGCATGCAGGTTGCATAGGCATGCATGCGCATGTGCATGTACACGTGTGCACACACACAGGCATGCAGGCACGCACACACACAGGCACGCAGGCACACACGCACACAGGCACGCACACACACAGGAACGCATGCACGCACGTACACTATTTTCTAGAAGAGCACTTTGAAAGGCAAAGTGGGAGCATGCGGCAGAGACAAGGGGATAAACGAGGCTGGAGGGGAAGGGTATGAGATGAACACAGGGGTGGGCAGGGTGGCAGACATCCTGTCTGAGGTGCCTGCCCTTCATCAGCTAACAGATCTGAAGCAGAAAACGAAGCCATCAGATTTGTCTTCTTGAAGCATAGCTAGAAGAGTAAACCTTAGAGAAAGCGCAGGTAGTTTCAACGAACCAACCGGTCCTTGATGAAGATACTCAAGTACTACCTGGACACGTGGGCAAGCCCCACGGTGAGAAGGGGCCCTGGAGGAAGTTAGGGAACACAGCAGGGGAAGGTGTTTGAGGGTAGGGTCTCCTGATTTCTAATACAATGGGGTATTATGTTTTTTATACTCTGCCATCACCTCCTACCTGCCTCCCAAGGCCTTTAGTCTAAATGTGTTCTCTGAGAGTCTGTGAGGTACTTGGACTACAGTGGGGTACCAGGAAGAAAACTTTAGGACTGTTAGCTACTACTCCTACTGAGGGCGAGCCACAGCCTTTCACCATGCCAGTCAAGCCTGCTGCAAGAGGAAAGCTCAGTGGTGGTGAAGAAGCATGGGGCGGGGCTCACAGGAGAGCAAGGCCTTCCTGGAAGAGCCTGGGAGGAGAGGGCATACCTCGAGCTGCTGGAATGTTCCGAGGAAAGAGAAGCAGCTTAGCTGGTAGGAAGGGAATGCTGCAGAGAAGGGGGTACATGCTGACACCTATCACCTTGATAGGTGACTCTGGGTCTTGCCAGAGATCAGCTCAGAGACCCAAGTGCCTATCTGCAGCAGGACAATAGGTTGCTCTTCTAACAGTGGACTGGGAGAGCTGTGGGAAACTTCCAGAAAGACATCCCTAGTTGACATTCAAGGAATGCTTAACGTTGTTATCCACCCACCAACTGTTCTCTCTACGTTTAATGAAACTGAGGCTCAGAAGAGAGTAAGGTTGTCTCAAGTCTTCCAAGGGTTGCAAGTCAAGGGGCCAGAGCAAAGCCTGTGAAGCAAGGGCACAGCTCACGCTCAGTACCCATAGCTCCCTCCTCTGACCCTGTGTCTACACACCCAGAAAGGAAGCCACAGCCAATCAATCACACACTCCCTGATCCTGTCCTGGAAGAAAAACTGGCTGAGGCGATTGACAACAGGAACAAAGAAAATCCATTTGAGTGTGGTTAACAGCATTAATTTACTAAAGTCATCAATTGCGTTGCATAAGAGGATACCGCGTTTTTAAAGCAAGTGTTTAGGACTAACGGAGAAGCCTGCGGAGGACACACAAACTGCTCTAGAACGGTGCTGAAGACAGCAACCCAAACAAGCCTAGTTCACACTGGGAGAACTGTGGGGAAGCCTCACATGAAGACGGGAACAAAGACAACAGACCTCCTTCTAAGATAGGAGGTGGAAGGGTGAGGACAGAAGCCAGTACACAGGAATAGCAGCTCTTTCTGAAAGGCTTTTTCATGTGAGTCACATAACAGAGGCAGGTTAGGGAGGAAGAGCCTGACAAGAGACAATGGCTGAGGCAGAATTCCCGGCAACCTTAGTTCAGGAGGCCCAGAGGCTGCCTACAGGCCGTTGGGAGGGCGTGGCACATGAGAATGGCGACAGGAAATGTGAAGACAACTGCAGTGGCAGTTGCAGAGACCAGGCAGGACCCAATTGGAAGAGAGGATCCCCTCAGACCCAAGAACAGGAAGATCAGATTCAGGTGAAGGAAATGGTACTGCCCTGAGGGCCCTTTTGCTCAGAGGTAGAACAGCCTGATCTCACCTTGTGATAAACCTCTGGTGGGGAGGTGACCAGGGTGGGACAGAAGGAGGTGACACCGTGGGACAGGAGCCTCCGGGCCACTAGGGCGACCCCCGAACCCACGTCCTCCGTGGCCTTGGAGAAGTCAACACCAAATCCACCTGTGGCCACAGAAAACAAGGGGGTAGCACAGTGCTCAGAGCTCCTCCCCTGGGTTCCCTGGCCCAAGCCAGGCCGCACCGTTGATCTGCACATCGATAAAGCCAGGCGCCAGGATGCGGCCTCCGCAGTCCCGCTGCTCATCAGCCACACGCCTCTCCTCAAAAAACAGCTTCTCTGGGTCCAGGATTCGGCCCCCGCGCACCCACAGATCCTCCCTGAGGACAGAGCAGTAGGCACTTGGGTCACTACCAGGCCCTGGAACCAACCCCTAGTTCTATCTCGCACCCAGCTTGTCCCTGCACCCACTGTTCTACTTGGTCCCGGCCACACACCCACGATGGTCCTGCCCTCCACATCCCTGGGACCCCGACACAGCTCCGCTTCTCTTGGGGCTTATGCCCTACACTAGCCCCACCCCTGCACCCCACACGGGCATATCATCAGTTCTATACCCAGCCCAACCCTGCACCATGCAGCCAGACCTGAGCAGCGCGCCGCCGCGCAGGATGCGGCAGTTGGTGAACTGAAGCACCGGGGCCCACGCTGCGCACTGCCCGCTACGCATCGTGAGTCGCCCGAACCCAGCAAGCTTTGGGCGAAAGCCGGCAGTGCCCGGAGCAGCGGTAATCGGAAGCCCGGCCAGGCCGCACCACGTGACTCAGCTTAAGGGGCTATCACGTGGCTGCCAGGCTCACGTGATAACGACCATGTGACATAGGAACCCTCCCAGGCCTGCCCGCTCCGCCCACAGAGGCATCAGAACACAAGCCAGTCACATCCGAGAACTTTTATTGGACACAGCTGGGAGCCAGCTCTGAGGAGCAGTAGCACTCTACCCTCCACCCTGGCTGTTCAGGGCTGGGGGAAGGGGAGAGGGAGGGGGAGGTGGCTCCATCCAAGGAGTCTCAGCAACAGGAACCCCACAAGGCAACAGTCTACTAATGATTACTATATAGTAGGAAGACAGGGCTGCTCCACAGACGCATGAATAGGTCAAATCTTTTATAAATAAACATCCAGTGAAGAGAAAAATGACAACTCTAATTCATTCTTATACACAAGGAGCACTCTAGGGCGATGGGTGGAGTAACCAGAGGCTGTCATCGGCTCTGGTCAGGGGCCTGGGTGGGAGATGAGTGGGCCCAGATGTCCACAGCACGGAGCAGTAGGGGCAAGGCGGGGGCAACAGACAGTGGGCACTAGGACACTGCACATTTACAAGACCAACTACTGAGGGGGCAGCTGCCCGTGCATGTGTCAGGCTGTTCGTTCTGGAATGAGGAGGGGTGATCTTTACATCCTATCCTGTGACTGGTGATGGAGAAAGACTACTTTGTGGAGAGGATTAGGGCCACGATGAGACCGTAGAGGCCAAGCACCTCCGCAAAGATGAGGATGAGGATCATGCCCACGAACAGTCGAGGCTGCTGGGCAGTGCCCCGAACACCAGCATCTCCTACGATGCCAATGGCAAAGCCAGCAGCCAGGCCACTCAGCCCCACACTCAGGCCAGCACCCAGTTGAAGAAAACTCCTGGGGAGAGAAGAGATACAGGTTGTCAGCAATCTGTCTGTCCACAGGAAAATGAAGCACTTCACCTGGAAGGAAAGGCCCTGCACCCACCTGTAGAGGGTGATGCCATCAGTCAGAGAGTTAGCGATAAGTACTGCCACCACCAGGCCGTAGATGGCGATGATCCCAGCCATAACCACTGGGATGATGGACTTCATGATCAGCTCTGGCCTCATGACAGACATGGCTGCGATGCCAGTGCCACTCTTGGCCGTGCCATAAGCGGCTCCCATGGCTGTGGAAGGAGAGATTAAGTTAAGCCCAGAGCAGCATGGAAACGGCCTGAGGAGCTTTTTGCAGTTTGCTCCCCAAGTTACCACCCATTAGAGGAACTGAAGGCCCGCAGCCAAGCAAGAGCCCCCTGAACAAACAGCTGCCACCACAGCCACTTCTCTCCACTAGCAGAGCCATACCCAGCCTCCCGGTCTACTTCTGCCTGCACCAGTTCCTGTGGTCATCAGGGGCTCCTGCTCTCTGTGAAACCAGACTTTGTTCCCTAGCACTCCGTTCCCTAGCTCGTGACCTCTGGCAAACCAGTCACAGGGACGAGACGGCCGGGCCAGGGAAAGCCTTGCTTGAGTCTCTAGCAGATCTCTGTCCCACACCCTAAGCTCCAGGCACTTCCAGTATAAGAGGACTACATCTCAGCCGCCTAGAGTGTCTGTTCAGTGTCAACCAGTCCCTGCCTGCAGTGGAGCCTCCAAGCCTTCTCAGACAGGACAACCGGGTTATCTACCTCCTCTGGTACTATCCCCACTCCAACCTCTCCAAGAGAGACAGCTACTCTCACAGGACTGTGTCTCCCTCTCCTATCTTCAAGGTCTTTAACTCCAATTCTTCTCTTTTCTGCCACTTGTCCTCAGACCCTATAAGAACTACTGAGCTGCTTAAATGGCTGACACTGGCCGCCTCAAAATCTTTGCTCAGGGCACCCCATGCCATGGCCCTTCTAGAATTTGTGTATAACCCGATACACAGAAATAACATGGGCCAGAGGTAAAAGGGACACAAACAGCCCCAGCCACTCCTCTATATAATTTATTGATCTCACTATCTCACTGAACCACAAAATATGTCTACTGTGTGCCCAGCGCTGAGTAGGGCAAAAGTCAGAGGTCTCTGCCTTCTCAGAGCTCAGGAACAGCAAGAAGACAAGACAGTGACCCAACACAACAACATATTCAGCAAGGAAAGAGAAAAAGCCATAGGGGAGCTACACCAAGGGGAGGAGGGTCTGAAAACAGATCACAGAAACAGACAAGTAAATGGAGTCGGGAGGTGGTAAAGCAAGCAGCAGAGGAAAGCCAGGCAAAGGGCACATTCAGACACCAGGCCAGACGGTGAGAGCAACTGCGAGAGGCAGGAGGAGGGGCAGACAGCTTGTCTTCTCTACAGCATCTTTAGATGCCCAGATACTGCCCAACAAAGACTTGCATCTTCAGTCCCTGAGTTCATTTCAAGAGATATTTCCTGAAACTGTTCTGGTCACAGTGCATTTCTTGGGCCCCACTGAAAGGCAAATCCATGCCAAGCTGTTATCACTTAGTACAAAAAGTGAGTGTTCCAAGGGCTCACATTCCTGAGGCATGCTTGTAAACACTAAGAATACAGGTTGCTGTACAGTACTGTGAAGTTGAGGTCTCAACACAATTCTGTACCCCAAAAAGGTGGGACTCCAAGAAAGGTTAAGTGAGTCAGGTCCTTCCCCAAAGTACAGCAAGTTGATCATGGAGCTGAGGATGGGTAGCAAGAAGATATATGATGGAAAACAGGGACACTGTTAGGAAATCAGGGCAAAAGGAGGGAAAAAAATTAGCCTAGGCCCAGACAGTAGCAGCTGCCCAGTAGACCATGCCTGACAGGCTGCAGAAGGAAGACCTGCTAAGAATGCCAGTGTAATGTAACAAACAGCAGGGTCTGGAGGCACTTCCAGGAAATCAACAAACACAGGAAGTCACAGAAAATATAGAAAAGAAGCAACTGGCAGTTTCATGGAGAACATGATGAAGAAAGAACCAACAGGATATTTGTCAAGAAAAGGGGAAGTTAGAGCATGAGCATGGAATGGAGGCCTCAAGGATGTGTGCAAGCCTCATTTAGTTAAAGAACAGTGGTCTGGAAACTTGGCTAGTAAAGTCCAAGGGAGGCCATGGGTCAGTCATTGAGACGAAGCTTGGAGCTCTTCCGGCAACATCAGAGGCTGGAAGGATTTCTTTAGGTAATGGCAGGACAAAGACATTCTACAGAATAGCATGCAGAAAAGGAAAAAAAAAAGTCAGAAGGTGAGAAGCTGGTGTGAAGGAACAGAAGCTAGGGTCAGGCACTAGACCAGCAATACTCAGCTTTCAATAGTGCAGAGACACCTGTTGGCCAGCTTTAGTACATGCAGGGTCTTCATAGATTGAAAAAGCTGCATGCAGAAAAAGAACTGTGGACAAATTCAGAGTTACAGGAGCCATTGTGACAGCCAGAACATGAGACCCACATGGTCAGGGATATTGTGTTCACCTAGGCTCCTCCACTCTCTGGGACAAGGTAAAAACAGAAGAGAGATTTGCTGGATTAATGTATGAGTGAGTGACAAAAATTAATCCTAGGTGGCTAAAATAGGGGAACCTATGGACGTTATTCTGGGGGCAAAGGGTAGAAGGAAATAAATACTTGGCAGCCTTCTCTGAGGAGACCTAAAGTGTGGAGAGAACAGCAGTGGTGTGAGAAGAGGAAGGAGAAGTCCAGGCCACATTTCCCACCACAAATGATCACTTACTCCAATGCTGTGGATACAGCAGGGCTCTCTCAGCAGCACCTGACAGGCCCAGGCAGGGGGAGGTCACCAAGACAGACAACCCTCCACCCCAATCTGCACCCTACAGGTGTTTACAGTCAACAGACACTGTTTGGAGTTCAAACTCACCAAGTACCTACACAGAGGACCAGCCTCTCCATTTGCCAGATAGGGTGGGGCAGGGCGAGGTCAGTTAAGCCAAAGACCAGACCTTCCAGGGGAAGCCCAGACCAGGCCAGACCAGTCCCCAGGGGCTGTGACTTACCTCCCTCAATCCCACATTCTTGGGTCTGGCCCAAAGGCTTTTCTCCCAGGAAGGCCAATTTTCACTAAATTTGACACTGAAGAATTGTCAAGGCCCAACTTCAAAAGCAAGGTGCCATCAAGAACCTTACTAGGCTCTTCCTTCTCTGGGCAAGGAAGCATAACCGAGTTCCAGCCCCTCACCCCCCTAGAAGAGGAAGGTCATTCATTCACTCATCCATTCATTAGGTCCAGGACTGAAGATCAAAGACTTAACCGTGTAAATGCTGGCACTCTAATGCCACCCTCTCACCCACCTCAAAGCTCAGATCCTCAGGAACCATCCACCTAAGCCAAACCCACTTCCATAGGCTCTAACCTGAGTCCTTGCAGGTTCCCAGGACCAACCCCTCAGTCCAGTTTTCCCAACCAACCCACACCGATGACAGAACTATTGGGAAACCGAGACAAGCCTCAACCGGAAACACCTGCCTCACCCAGGGGGCAGACCCACCTGAGCCCCGGCAGCTGGGCCGCCATAAAAGCAGGGCTTGTGGACCTTAGCGGAGACCCAGGCTCCCTGCGGCCAGGAGGCCAGGGACTCCCGTCCTGAGCCTGCCCCCGCCTACGGACTAGCGCCTTTCAAGATGTGATGTCACACCTGCCTGCAGAATGCGGGATGTGGAGCAAGCGCAGGAGAGGGCAAAGGATCGCGCGCCGCCCCCCGCGCCCCCACCCCACCCTCACTCCTACTTCCCGTGACTAAGATGGCAGCCACACTGCCGCCCCACCCCCACAGAAGCGAGGCACAGGGGCGGGCTGATAAGACCCGCAGCCTGATCGAACCCCCAAGCCCTGTGCTCCACAAATTCACCTGTCCCCACAACCCCTCCACCTTCGCCCGTGAGGCCAGACACCCACACAGCTGGGAATGACGTCAGAGTGACGTCACGCCCAACAACCCCCCCACCCCCGTGAACAGCGGTCTAGAGTCCCTCATCGTTTCGGCATCCCCTGCTCCTCCTGCTGCGAGGCTCACCGCTGAAGATCATGGCGAACGAGGCGCCCATGACACCGAAAAACGAAGAATATTCGGGGTTGGTCTTGATGTCAGCCATGTCTGCAAGCGGGGAGAGGGCAAGCTCAGCGGGCGGCGGCGGGCTAGGACGAGGGGAGAGCGAGCGAGCAGGCGAGCGAAGACTCTCGAGGCAGCGGATGAAAAGGCGACCCCGCCAGTCAGGCGCTGCGCTCTAAATACCAGCACCGCAGAGCAAGATGGCGGCCGCGCTCGCGTCACATGATCTGGGCCCCGCCCCCATGGGCTGTACCACTTTGCGCAGATGGGGGAGCGAGGCTCCAGGCTCGCCAGCAGCCCTCAGCAGCCCTTGAACAATGTATGGGTCCTGCCACCAGGCCGCGGGGCCCGGGGCCCAACGCTCGGCCTTGCCTGGGTCTTCGCTGGCCCGCGGTTCCACGCCGACGTCTTCTATAATCCTACCGTTTGGGGCCCATCGGCCCCCGGGGCGGGGCCGTAGCGCTCTATATTAGCATACAGGGTGGAGCTAGTGATAGCCCTCCTTCTCTGCGGCTTACCGGTGTTCGAGTACCCGTGTTCGTTTTCCCTGCGTTCCCTGCTCACGAATCCCAGGCACTCCTGCTGCATAGGACTCAGGTTAAAGTAGTGGCATCTAGCAGCACTACAGAACCGTATAACAGAAGAAATCCCTCACGTTGGGCTTCGCTGTCTCCGCCAGCCCCCCAGGAATACCACGCCCCACCCCACCGGGCTTTAAAGTGCAACAACCCCTAGGTGTTCTCTAGTCACCGCCTTCCATACCTAGGCTCCTGCAGATTCAGGCCCACCATCTTCCCTTTGATTCCGGGGGTGTGTCGGGGGGATCCCTCACCTGACCCCCTCCTCTTGCATAGGGACCCTGACATTAGTTGAGGGGTGTCTGCCCACAAAGACGTAGGCATGACTTTCTCTATTTTTCTATCTTATTTTTGAGACAGGGTCTCACTGTGAAGCTCTGGTTAACCTGGAATTTGCGTGTAGACCAGTCCAGTCTGTCCCTTGAGTGCTGGGGTTAAAGTGCTGCTTGATGGCCTGTCAGCATTGACACCTGTGAAAGGTAACCCAGATTTCTGAAAATCTCAGAAAGACCTGCCTGTCCTTCCAGCAGCCATGCAAGGCCCAGATGTACAGGGCCTTTTTTTTGTAGACCAGTGCTCGAGGACTGGTTTCCCTAGCAATGGAATGGCTTGGGCAGCCTCTGCCTCATACCCTTGTAGCAGCCTACCCACCCCAGCTGCCTGCCTTCCCTCTGCCGATCAACTCAGGCTGCCTACTTTCCTCTGTCCCTCCCTCGCAGTAGCCCTGAGCAGCTACTTCCTGGCCTAGACCTCCCTTGAGGCTCAAGCTCACATTATAAGACCAGAAGGCTCTCCAAGTGGTCTCAGTGCTAATACTTCAACTTTCCCATGCAGGCAATGGAGACACTTCCCATCCTGCTACATTCTCAGTCCTAATTTCCACAGCAAAAACCTCCCTGTGTCCACTTCATGCCTCGGCTGAACCGAGTGTACCACACTTTAAGCTTGCCTATGGAAGAGCCTATATGTCTGTCTTGTTTCAGAGAGGAGGCTACAGAGAGTAGCTACTAGCACTTCTTCCGCCCCTCTCTTGCTCCACTTTGACTTTTGAAAAGAGGAATCTTGCTGGGCAGTGGTGACACACACCTTTAATCCCAGCACTTTGGAGGGAGAGGCAGGTGGATTTCTGAGTTTGAGGCCAGCCTGGTCTACAGAGTGAGTTCCAGGACAGCCAGGACTACACAGAGAAACCCTGTCTCGAAAAACCAAAAAAAAAAAAAGAGGAATCTTGACCCTTGTCCCTACCACTTCACCCCATAAGTCCCTCTATAAGCAGCTCCTCAGCTCCTTGTCCTTGCCAAGGTCACACTTCCCTTCTAAGCGGGCACACTAGTCTCGCTGACAGGGCCTCAGGACTGCTATCTCCAGTGCTTCTCCCTCTCCTCCTCTCTTTCTCCTGTGTGCCTGGAGCTTGAAGTAGTCAGAAGAAAGCGTCAGATTTCCTGGAGCTAGAGTTACAGATGGATGTGAAATGCCAGGTAGGTGCTAGGAATGGACCAGAGTCCTCTTCGGACCAGCCCATTGCTTTAGTTCTCACAGTTTGTTTGTTTTCTGTTCAGCATTTAATATCCCACAATTTGCTGCTTAATCCTGTGCTAGACCCTTCTTGGTGTGCTTCCCTTTGCTGTCTCCTGTCCTCCAGGACTAATTCCCAGGTCTCTGTACTTATTAGTCAGAACCCATTTTCCTATGAGAAGTCCTCCTGCCATTCCCCACATTTCCCTCTCCCTCCTCTAATCCTCCTCAGGCCCTTGCATTGAAGGTTATTTGGCTTCTTTTTTTCTCCAGACACCCAGTAGGATGTCCAGATCTGGCCGCCCTGGTAACAGAGCTAAGCACCTATCTATATATCAGGGCCCGTTCTGAGGCATTTGAGGTTATGGTACACCTACTCTTATTCAGTGGTTAGTGAAACAAACCTAGGAAGATTAAGAGCCCTTCTCCGGTCACCAGCTAGCAAGCAATGGAATTAAGATTCTGGCCTAGGGCCTCAGCTGGTGGGCTGGACTACCGGGTGAGCCACCATCTCTCACTTCATTCCATCTCAAACGTCCCGCCCAGATCTTCTAGGCACTGTGCAGAGCCTTTACTCTGAGTGGACTCTAGGAAAGAAACCACAGGGGCGCATCCCTGCCTGCTCCTTCACTGTTACTTCCCCCTTGGCATGAAATCATAGGTCATGAGTTCTGGCCTGTCACTGTCAGTGGGGATTTCCAGACACAGAGAGGGAGGGGATTTAGAAATGCATGTCAGAGACCCTTAAGGAAAGGGACAGAGATGGAAGCTGGGCTCCTTAGACAGCCAGTGGCACTTTCCAAAGGACCTACATAGGAGGCAGAGAAGACACTAAGAACACCATCCCAAACAACCTTAAACTGGAAGGATGAACTTATCCCTGGGAAGCTATTCCAAAGAAGGAAAGGCCAGGCTTGGTAGTACACAGCTGTCAATGCAGCACCTTGGATGCTGAGGCAGAAAGACTGTTAAGTTCAAGGCCAACCTGGGTTACATGGTAGTCTCCAAACAAAAAAGGGGGTGGGGCAAAGGAAAGGAGAAAAAATAGGAGGAACAAGGGGAAGGGAAGGAAGGAAAGGGAGAGGAGGGGGAGGGAGAAGCAGTAGCCTTTACAGGAACATCAAGAACTGTGTGTCCCAGGAGGAGCCTTGCCAACAGCTTCCTTCCAGTCCACCACAAAGGCATGGGGGTGGAGGGAGAGGAACACAAGGACATGGGCAGATGATTCCATATAGTGATGGCACCTTGCTCTCTTACTCGGGTGAGATAGAACCATGTGTAGCCCAGACATGGCTGGTGGAAACATTAAATAGCATCGATAACTGCAGTATTTTAGAAAATGGAACATGACCAAAGGCAGCGCGTTCTTTTTTTTTTTTTAACTAAAAAACGGTTGAGCCACACATGTCGATGGACATCTATAATCCCAGCATTTGAGAGGCTGAGCAGGACAATGCAGATCTTGAGGCTAGCCTAGGCTATACAGACAGATCTTACCTAAAAACATAAAATAAGGGTGCCTACTGTGGGGCAGCAGGGAGTATAGCTTGATGGTAGAGTGTGTGTTTAGTGTGCATAGGGTCTTGGATTTAATTCTTAACACCAGAAATAAATACCTATGGAATAAGGATCAAAGAAATCAAAACAGGGAGGCCTGGAAAGAAGGCTCAATGGTTAAAAGCACTTGCTCTTGCAGAAGACCTGGGTTCTAGTCCCAGAATCCACATCCTGTAACTTGTTATAGGGAGTCTAACACCATCCTCTGGTCCCATAGTGCACATGCATATGTGCAGGTAATCACCACATAAATAATAATAAAACAGCAAAATAAAAACCCCTGCTCAGGATTCAGAGGTAAAGGGTCAGCCTGATCTACATAGCAAGTTCCAGGAGAGCCAGAGCTACATATCGAGACTTTGTCTAAAATAAAAACTAATAAAGTCCTAGAAACACAGAATCTGTCACTTGCTGCCTGGGCTCCTTGACACCGTTTGAATATCACATGGTTTGCAGATCTACATTGTTTCTATGGATCAGACCACAAGCGAGACACCAGATACATATATTAACAAGGCAGGCAGGGCAGGAAACCCCCCCACTACTAGCAAAAATTCCAAACTTCAAGTGTACAAGGGGCTTGGACTGGTTCTTAACGTTGAAAATGAACAGGCAGGCAGTGAGGCAACTTTGCCACCAGGGGGCACAGGAGGCTCTCAGTATACTGTTAGTTTCCTGTAACTTGGCTCTGGAAGCTGGTTGTCAGGTGTTGGCTAAACCCTCAGTGTGCATGGCCCATCTGCCTTTGAGCCTACATTTCTCCACTCGGTAGCGGGAACACACTGAGTATCAGGAAAGCAAAGATGAGCTTGGAGCCTCTTGTGGGAGCATACATGTCCCTGAACAAATCTCCAAAACAAAGCTTGAAATGAGTTTGCTAGATAAAGGGGTGTGTACCCAGGAAGGAGTATCTGGGGCTCCACCATGAGGACCCAGAAAAAGCTGATCTCTAAATTAAATCTTAAAAGATGAAGAGGCAGGCGGATTTCTGAGTTCGAGGCCAGCCTGGTCTACAGAGTGAGTTCCAGGACAGCCAGGGCTATACAGAGAAACCCTATCTCAAAAAACCAAAAAAAGAAAAAAAGATGAAAAGGTTGCCGGCTGTCGTGAAGCACGCCTTTAATTCCATGCATGGTAGTAGAGACGGATCTCTGAGTGTGAAGCCAGCCTGGTTAACAGTGAGTTCAGGACATCCAGGAGTACACAAAGAAACCCTGTCTTGAAAAACCAAGAAGAAAAAAAAGATGATAACGTTTACAACAGGAAAAAGATACAATCCAGTTTTCTTCTTTGTGTGTGTGGGAGGCTTAACATAGTCTAGGCTGGCCTTGAACTCCGGATCCTCTGGCTTCTAATTCCCAAGTCCTGAGCTTACAGGTATGCTTCTTGTGTTTGTCCATGTCTTGATGCCAACCACAGGGTGGTCCTGAGCACTGACAGTAAGAGGAAAGAGCTATTTTAGGGAATGCCAGCAGTGCAGGACGAGCCTTGGAGGCGCCTGTACCACACGAGCAGTGCAGCAGCTGTTAATTCTGCAGTGTTCAGCACTCCTGCCTCCGAGGGTGGACAGTCAGAAGGTGGATGGCAGGAAAGCAGCAGAGTGTTTTAGGAGCTACAACAGACCCCAGTCTTCTAGGAAAGGGCTTGAGCAGTAGCAAAAGCCCAGAAACTGGTTCTGGATTCATGTGAAGAACTGCAGAAAACCAGAGCTTACTGTAGCTATGCTGGCATAGTCCTGGGGTCAAGTCCCTGCTGGCCTAGCAGACAACCAGCATCTTCTAAAGTAACCTGCAACACAGCAGGAAAGCCCTTGAACTAAGAGACAGCAAAGGAGCAGATCACAGGCCATATTTACTTTTGCTGCCAATCTGGGGAAGAGAACTAGAGAAGCTGGCTGCCACTGTTTCATGGAGAAGCAAGAAGGATCCCAGAGGAGCTGCAGGTACAGGGCAGGAACAGAGCCCACCAGCTTCACAGGGAGGAACTAGGCAGGGTAGTTGGCATTTGTGTAGAGTTCAAGGAACAATGTTCTGCTAGGCCTGGTGGTATAGGCCTATAATCTCACCTTCTTGGATGGGCTATTAGTTCAAGGCCTGTCTGAGCTACAGAGTGAGTTGAAAGACAGTGTGGGTACCCTAGGACACTCTGTCTCAAGCAGAAAAGTTAAGTCTGGGGCTTACACAAGACATTTTTAAAAAGTATATGAGGCATTAGGAAATATGTTAGTATTAAGTTATACAAATGTCCAAGTTAAATAGTCTCCTTTCGAATGAGAGATGCAGGTTTGCCTTGACTTCTTTTGACACTGAGTTTTGTTTCACAGGAACCGAGACAACTGGAGAAATCTGATGATGATTCCCGACAGTGGTCCTTCTCCATTTACTCCAAATGACAAGCAATGAGGACCAAAAGGCAGAAAGCAAGGTCAGGAAGCAGGTTACTGTGGCTGGCAGTGCAAATCCAGAAGAGGACATACTTGCCTCTGTGGAGTCTCCTTGTCACAGCTATGATGGGCTGGCGCAACCTATAGCTCCAGTCGATCCTTAGTCTGTTTCCTTCTCAAGAGATGAACAGTATATCCTGTGAGAAAGGTGCTAGGACCCTCCATCCAGTACTCTCATGGCACAGATGTACAAAGATACCTCTTCAACAGTCACTAATTTTATTTAGGAGACATATTAACACTAACCAAAACATCACCAACTCACTTATTTTCACATCACAAAGTTGTATTTTGCTGCAAATCCACACTTTTGCTTTGTAAGCATGAGTATGTTGGCTACTCATCCAGACACTCCACACAGTCAGTTGGGGACCACATTGTTTTCTGTTGTTTCTTTTTTAAAGATAAGGTCTCACTATGTAAGCTAGGTCAGCCTGAAACTTCCCTGATAAGTCAGAGCAGCCTCATGCTTACAATCTTTGTGCCTCAGCCTCCTGAGCAGAGATGAGTGTACACCATAACTCCTAATTGGTGGCCATTTGTCAAAGTCCATAACTACAAGATTTAAAAGGCAAAATTATGCTTGGAACTTCTTCCCTTTCGGTCTTCAGCTTACAAACTTTTTTTAACCTTTATTTCTATTTTATGTGAATGGTTGTTTTGCCTGCATGTATGTCTGTGCACCACTTGCATGCAGTGTTCAAATAGTCCAGAAGAGGGTGTCAGAACCCCTGGTACTGGAGTAACTGATGGTTGTGAATCACAATTTAGGTGTTGGAAATCAAACCTGGATTATCTGGACAAGCAGACAGTGCTCCCCTACCCCATCCCCAGAGACACAGTTTCTCTGTGTAGCCCTGGTTGTCCTGAAACTCACTCTGTAGACCAGGCTGGCCTCGAACTCAGAAATCCACCAGCCTTTGCTTCTTGATACTGGAACTAAGGCATGCACCACTCAACCAGTGCTCTTATGAGCCACCTAGTTCTGCATATAAGTTCCTAAGTGCATGCTCCATGCTATGGTGTAATGCACAGCTGAGGTACACTGGTCTTTTCACACAGGAAAATAGGGCCAGGCAGCGACCTCAGAGCAGACAAGCGGCACACCAGTGGATGCCAAAGTCTACAGCGAAATCTTTTGTTTCGTCGATTCCTGACATGTCACAGGTTAGCCTGTCCATGTGCCCACGGGCTGATTCCTTAGTCCTACATACAGTATTGACACATTTCCATGCAGATCAACAAAATGACCAAGCCTGTAAACAACATTTTGTCTGTAACAGGGTAACCATGAGACACTGCATCTAATACTTATAGCACAATCAGAGATTGATGTAATAAGGGAAGTCATAAAAGGCTCCACTTATTTGTTTGTTTGTTTGTTTATTGAGACAGGGTCTCTTGTAGCCATAGCTAGCTTGAACTTGTTCTGTAGCTAAGGATGACTTGATCTTTTTGTCTCCACCATCCATGTGCTGGGATTATAGACACACACTAGGCCCAAGTAACAAAAATAATCTTTTACACTTCACATACTTCCTGGCCTGGTGTAAATACTGTGGGGAAAGAAGTGTAAGGCCTGTTTGGCACTCATGCTTGACATAATAACTTTGCCACATAAACCTAAAGGGAGCTGTGGAGGAGCCAGCTCTCTCTGAGGTAGTTACTACAGAACTTCAACCTCAATGGTGGCTTCAAAACAAAACAAGTAGTATAATCTACAACTCTCTAGATTTACTGAAGATGCAAGAGAGCAGGTCTCTGTAAAACTGCATGTATTCCTGTCCAGCAGAAAGACAAGGCCTGCGGTCCAGTCAGGGGCACTGCACCACAATAATTTAGGTTTTATCTTTTCCTTCATTTTTATTTTATGTGTATGAGTGTTTTGACTGTGTCTGTGTACTATACTGGCACAGTGCCCACAGAGGCCCAGAAAGGGCTAAGAAAGATCCCTAGGAACAGAGTTATAGATAGTTGTGAGCCAACATATAGATACTGAAAATTGAATGTGGGTCCTCTGGAAGACCCAGTGCTCTAACTGCTGAGCCTTCTCTCTGCACCTCCCCCCATATATGTGTGTGTGTGTGTGTGTGTGTGTGTGTCTGTCTGTCTGTCTGTCTTTAAGACAAAGTCTTACTGTGTAGCCCTGGCTGATCTGGAACCTGTCACACTGAGCAGGATGCCCTCAAACTCACTGAGATCTACCTACCTCTACCCTCTGAGTTCTGGGATTCAAGGTGTGCCACTAGGCCAATTGTTTTTTGATGTTTATAGTAGACAAGTGGATGACAGCCTATGAAAACTTCCATCTCAGTGATTCTGATGTAAACTAAAAATCAGTTCAGTATATAAATGTAGGGGTAAGGACTTGGCTCAGTGGTAGAGAACTTGCTTAGCATGTATATGGTCCTAGGTTCAATTCTCAAAATCTCAAAAAAAATAAAAAAAGGGTGCAAACCTTAAATTGTCAAATATAAAATATTTAAGGAGACCAGAAAACCTCTATGAACTCAGGAAATGAGTAAAAGACATTTAAAGATCTGAAATCCAGAATGCTCTAAATAAAACACACTGCTCTGAAAAACTGGAAAAATAAAAGACAGCTTACAAAAATAGGAAAAATTAAATAGTAATTTTAGTTTAATAATTAAAATAGAGAAATTAGGTTGGATGGTGGTGGCGAATACCTTTAATCCCATCACTGGGGAGGCAGAGGCAGGTGCATCTGTGAGCCTGGTCTACAGAGTGACAGGACAGCCAGGACTGCTAAGAGAAACCCTGTCTCGAAAAACAAAAACACGCCGGGTGGTGGTGGCACAAGCCTTTAATCCCAGCACTTGGGAGGCAGAGGCAGGCGCATTTCTGAGTTCGAGGCCAGCCTGGTCTACAGAGTGAGTTCCATAACAGCCAGGACTACACAGAGAAACCTTGTCTCGAAAAAACAAAAAAAAAAACCAAAAAAACAACAAAAAAAATTACATATACATATATATACATATATATACACACATATACATACATAAATTCTTAAAATGCGAACACCTAGTGTTATATCATAAATTACTTTAAAAGTAAGCTGTCACCAGGCATGGTGGCACACACCTACAATCCAAGTGTGTAGAGGAAGAGGCAGGAAGATGAATTCAAGAACAGCGTCAGCTACAGTTAGTTCAAGGCTAGCCTGAGCTGCATGAAACTGACACTCTTCTCACAAACTAAACCAACAGTATAAACTGATTTTCGGAGGCCCCAAGGGCATATGGTATATATTAACAAACTTTCTTAGTTTAATGAATGGGCTTAAATTAGATTCAGTATTTGTTTTAAAAACAAATGTTTAAATGCTGCTAAAATGTAACTTCTTATACAATGCCATCACATTTTGGCTTGTTTTTTTTTAACATCAAAAGCTAATAAATAATAGAAAACATTAATAAAATAAATACTAAGTGAGAACACTTAGTATCAGATAAGAACAGTGATAAGAATAAAAATGTAAAGAAAACAATACACACCTTTTGGTAGAAAAGTCAGGGGAAAAGGACATTAAATTTAAAGAACTGAGTTTGTTGTGGACAAAAAGCTAAGAACTTTGCTTATGATGTGATCACAACTAAGCATCATCAGTCTCCTTGGGCTAGACCCCTGGGATTGCCAGGGGGCCACACAGAAGAGATCCACCACCAGTCAGGAGCCCTGCAGAGCCCTGCACATACTCCAGTTAACTTCATTGCTTCTGAAAGGCTTCTGAGTCTCAGTGGGAATGCATGGGTGAGCAGCATGACGGCACAGCCTGGGAACGGCACAGCCTGGGAACGGCACAGCCTGGGAACGTCCTGGGGGCCTTCTGGCTGGAGCCCAACTCAGAACCCATAGTCAGTGCAACAGCAAAGTACTGAGCTGGGCCTAACACCTAGAAGCCCAGCACTTAGGAGGCTGAGGGAGACCATGATTTTTGAGGCCAACCTAGGCTACATAGCAATTTCCAGGCTAGCCTGGGCCACATAGGGAGTTCCAGGCCAGTTAGGCTACCTAGTAAGATCTTGCCAGAAACAACAATGACCAAAGATCAAGATGGTGTTAAATGCACACCAGAGTTGAAGGTATAGGTCTGGGCAGTGGGCTCAGGGACATGGGTGTCAAGGCTTACAACCTTGTGTGAAGGTGAGCAACAGCGGTTCCTCTTCCCTCTATAGAGTCATGCCAGCCATCCTGGAAGCCAGCATAGTGGGGGTACAGGTCCACTGTGCAGAGTCCAAAGTTCTAGGTGCGTTTACCAGGTAGCCCAGGTTACATGAAGCTCCTTCCCGCCCTGCTTCCTCTGCTGCTGTGGCCCTGCCGAGAGCGGATGTGGGTCAATGGAACAGGGAAGAATGAACCTTCCCCGGCAGAAGTGAGTCTCAGCGTGGAAATGAGCGCTGGCCTGACACATGCTGACTCTCAGGCACACAGGACAGTCATGTGGGAACTAGGCGCCTGTCCTTATGATCCAGACTTCTATGGTCCCAGCACACCCATTTGGGCCACTGTTTCTTCTCTCTTTCTCTGTGGTGCCTAGACCCTCAGGACCAGCTGAGGGAGGTCACAGGGTGCGAGGGAGGTCATGGGGAAATGGCGCTTGCTATGGTCCTCAGAGGCAGTGCCTCCCTTGCATCTACTGTGTCTCAGGCTAGGACAGGGCTCAGGAAGCACAGACATCCAGACCTGAAGGCCTTAATGCGTAGCTCACAGAAGATATGGTACATGGTCAGCCATAGTGCGAGCTGAGGGATCAGGTCACACAGTGTGTCAGACACTGTGTGAGCAGGTCCAGGGGAGCACAGGGCCTGGGGAGAAGGCAGAACGCTGGACAGGGACAAGCATGCCATGCTAGGTGGGCCTCAGTCACTGTGACAAGGGAAAGGAAGCACAAGAGTCACCAAGACCACAGAACTTCAAGGAGGCCACAGGGACAAGAGGCAAAGGCCTCACTGAGTCTAGTTGGCTCTGAGAAGAACCCTGGAAATGGAACTGACTGGCAAGTTGGTCAAAGAAAGTCTCTCCAGAGGCCACCTTCAGGTGTGGAGTCGCAGTGAGGCGCAGCAAGAGCTTCAGGCTCTGCAGAAACACAAAGACAAGAGACAGTTGTCCAGCCCTCATCCTGTCTAGAATAGAGGGAGCTGTAGAACTCACAAATCCTGCCCCCCCCCAATCCTATCCTATAGCAGCAGCAAATGTAGCCCAGGGGAACCTCAGCTGGTCAGAGGTCTGAGGAGCTGCAGGGTCAAAGCACCAGCAGGGGGCACCACAGGCCCACATTTGGCAAGAAGATTCCTTTGTCCTTTCCTTATGAGGCTCAGGGGCAAGGAAATGTAGCTTAATTGTGGGTACAGGATATCTGGCAGAGCCAGGGCCCTGGGTGAGGGCAGTGGGTGTCTCTTACACAGATGCTAGACAGGGCTGAGGGCTTAGCAGCCCTTGAGCTCAGAAGCAGGAGGGCTCAGGGATTCTAACCTAAGTCTAAAGTAGAGGGCAACTGGTCCAAGCGGGGCCAGGCCTGACTTGGGAAACTGTGACATCCCCACTACACAGCAAACCTTTCCACTTCCTGGGGCTGGTGTCTCACTCACTCCCTGCTCCCTGAAAAGGCAGCTGGGCTTCTGCCCATCACCCCACAATGTGGCTCAGTCACCATCAACGCAGGCCCGTCACTGGGTATCAGGGTCTTGGAAGCCCCAGGCCTCCACAGCAGCGATGAGGAAGTTCTCCGAGCAGAGGGGCTGGTTGTTGAAAGTGTCGCAGTGTCCAGTGCGCCCTCGGTTCAGATCCCCATCAACGTAGAGTGCTTGGCCACCTCCTCCCCCTGTGGGACGTGCAGATAGATGTCTTTCTGCTCCAACAACCACCATTCCCTAGAGACCCCATTGTTTCTGTCCTTGAAGGGTCTGCTAAGAAGAAATCTCAGTGAAGAGATCCGTTGGACTGCAGCGGCTCCTCTGGAAGCACAGGCTTACCCGGGCCTGGCTCCCCGCCTAATGCTAGCTTGCTAGCCCATAGTCCCTATCTCCACCCCAAACAACCCAGGTCCTTTTCCTTTGCTTGACTTAGATGCCTACCACTACCCGTCAACAATGACTGGGCACAGGGGCTTCAGCTACCCACAAGTCCCTTCCAAGTACAGGCAGGACCCAGTCTAGGGTGAAGGGAATGGGTGCCCACCAATGATGAGGCAGTCATTGCCCCCAGCCATGAACATGGACTCAGTCTTGGAGGGCAGGTTGAAGTGCCGGGCAGCCAGGAAAGGGGAGAGCCGATCCGCAGGGTCTGAAGAGCTGTGGCTGATGAGGGAAGGACTGGCCGCAGCCTCTGAGGACTTGAAGGATGCTGCCTTGGTCAGCTCTGGGTGTTTGATGACCACCCACTCATAGCGCTGCACCTCCGGCTGCAGCTGGGGATGAATGGGTGACAGTCACAGTTACTGCCATCTGACACCTCACTGGGCTACCGCATGTGCTCCAAAAGTACAGCCCATCTCCATCCCATGACTCTTGTGAGTGGGTCCCTGAGTGGGGACTGTGGCAATGGTACGCACATTGCTGATGAGGCCCTGCTAGCTCTTAGGGTTCTCACGGTCTGACCAGCGAAACCCAGAGTAAACAACAGAATGCTTTAGTATATTTGCTACAGTGAACAGTGGAAATGAAACTAGGCTCTTATGCAGGGCTGCCCAGGTACATGGCCTGGTGGCTTCTGCCAGCCTCTGTGACAGCCCGGGGTCAGACAATACCCTGGCCCACTGCAGATACTGGGCCTGCATTCAGTTTTGGAGGGAAGACTGAAATGCTTAGAATATCTGAAAAAATGGGGACAGTCAGGGCATGAGGGAGTGGCCAGAGGGACCCCACATTCAGTCCAACTCACCCTAAAAACAAAGCATTCTCCAGTCCCAAAGAAGCCCAGCTTGCCTCCGAACTTATTTCTCTCGCTCCAGTCTGTTGACAGGTAAGCCCCACAAACCTGAGGAGGGAACTGGGTGAGACTGTGCCTTCTGCCCTCAGGAGCACCCTCTTGTTCTGGTGCTGAGTGACCAAGTCTCAGCTTAGGACCCTGGTATCCTGCATTCTTCCACCACTGAGGGCAAAACCAGTGTGGGAGAGGGTGGAGCTCAGGGAGGCGAGCCTCTGGTCACTTGTGTCTTCCCCTGTGGCTTTCGGGACTTGGCACCAACTTATTGAGCCAGGCTCCTCACCTCCTTTTGAGTGGTCTTGATGAGCAGGAGGGTGGGCTCATGTCCTTCACACTGGAAATAGAACCTGGGGGCAGAGAGCACATGTGCTACCTACCCTGCATGTCCTCCCTCACCCTCCCAACCGTCAGTCTCAAGGTCTAGGGTAGAGAGGCCTGGGAGCTATACTCCTTTCCAGCCAACTCTGTCCACAGTGGCCAAGGACTCTGCACCCAGGCCAGGCTGCCCTGCTGTGACAAGGGAGAAGAGTCACAGTATATCCCCTCAGGCAAAGCTGAGTGCTGGAAGCAGAAAGCAGAGCAGGAAAGCTTAGCCCTGGATGTGGGAGGAAGGTGAGGCTTGCCACTGTGCTACTGAGGCACCCCAGGGGCTGGGAAAAGGAGTTCAACCAAGCCAAACTGCTTGTGTGATTGTAGTCTTCAGGTTGGGGTAGGGTGGTCAAGAGTTTGTGAACTGTCATTTGAGACTTGAATACTACCTGGACCTGACCAAGCTGGCTTGGAGGGCAGTGTGCCCCGGTTAGAATGCCAGGGGCTTACACAGCCAGAGCCCCACAAAGGGGTACCTGGTTCAGGCTTGTGATGGACATGGTGGATGAGGACAGCAGGGAGTCAGGGCCAACTGCCTGAGTAACTTCCCCCTAACAATTCTGAGCTCCTGAGACAGGAACGTTGACATTTGTTTCTTCATGATGCCTACACAGGGCCCTCAGCTGCGGTACATACAGCAATGACTTCCAAAGTCTACATGACCTGGAAATGACGGAGAGCCAGGACCTTACTAGGGTCCCAGGTTCAAAGGCTCATTTCCAGCTACCCTATGACTTCCTGGAAGTGGGGTGCAGGATGTGACTCACAAGGTGTTAGCGGCCCCTCACCTGGTTAGGCTGTACCCATGCTGCAGTGATGAGAAGAGCAGGAGGGGTTGGCAGAGGGCAAAGCGCTCGGGGATCCAGGACCAGATGTCTCTCATCTCCTTCACACTGACAATCTCGGAGTGGAAGTTCTCTGCGTGGACAGCCAAGTGTACAAACTGCCTGGGAAAAGCAAGGAGGGGTCAGAGCCCACAGTGAGCACAGTCCTGACCGCGCCCTCCCCTGGGCCCCAGCGGCTTCATTTTGGTACACAGCCTGAAAAGGGTATCTCACCTACCCAGCCAGGTTTGCAGCCTGGCTCTGGGGGCCAGCTGGAAATGGGGTGAAATTATTCCTAGAAGTCCCACCTCCCACCTGTCACATGGGAGAGCACCCAGCCTGCAGGTGTAAGGACAAGAGCGTTTTTCTTTAAGAAACCAGGACAAATGAAGTAAGCCTCAGCAAGACAAGGCTGCAGAGCCAGCCAAGCACCAGCAGAAAGATGGACAGACAGACAGACAGACAGACAGACAGAGCCTGCGTCAATAGGCTAAAGCAGCAAGCAGAAGGCAGCCCACAAGAGCCACAGGTCCTTGGGAGATACCAAGCAGTAGCACCAGAGCTGGAAGAAGGCAGGACAGAGAAGGCAAGCATCAAGGTGCAGTTTTAGACCTACCTTTTAGAAAGTGAGACACTGAGAAACAGGAGGAAGCAACGGACACGGAGAAGAAGAAAAATAAAACAGACAAGGCGACGTTAGTGGTGGGTACTAATCCCCATATATGCCTTCCTTTGGGCCCAGGAGAAAGTGACCTCCATACCAGCAGCCAGCCATGTCTACAGCAGCCTACAGTGTGAGGTATCAAATACCATGACTATTCCCAACCCTGCTTCCAGGGACAGGGAGACCACAATCAGCATTCAGAAGAATGCCAGCCATGAAACTTGGAGCTGGAAGGGCAGAGCAGGGGCTTTTCTGATGTGACCTCTAGGAGGCCAGCCTGGCAATTGCTGGACCTTCTGACGCCCTGGTAACATCCAGCTTCCTTGTCTTGTTAAGGCCATAACTGCAAAGCCCTTCCTGCTTTCTAATGTCTTTGTATTCACATGTGGACAGGTGGACAGACAGAAGGCCAGAAGCAGACTCATGCTCAGACCTCAAGGATGCCTCCCACTAAAGCTTCCCACTCCATAGGTGCAATATGTTCACAGCACAGGCGTGCGCGCACGCACGTGTATACACACACACACACACACACACACACACAAACAGAAGCATGGGCACACATGCACACGATCCTGGGGTCTGCCTACCTCTTCTGTTTGACAGTAATACCCTTCTGCCTCAGTGCTTTCTCATTGGCCATTTGCAAGAGCTGGATCTCCTTGCGGGAAAACAGGCGGATGGCAAAGGCCTTCTCTAGTAGTTTCTCAGGGGACACTGTCTTGGCAATGTCCTTGACAAACATCCGGATGTCTTGCTTTACATTGTCTGATTCCAGGGGCTGTCCTGCTCTGACCTTGTGGAAGAACTTGAGGATGGCCAGAGCAACTCGGTACAATACTTTGTAGCCTTCTACAAGGAAGACATCAAAAACACGGGCGAAGTAGTTAAGGGGCAGCTCCCCAAAGAGCCATCGCTGCCAGTCAGAGTAGACCTGCAGGACGTCCTCTGACACAGCTACCATCAGTTTGTGGGCTGCCTGGCAGTACTTGTTCACCAGGTCCCCAAATGTCATACATGAAGACTCAAAGGCCAGGAAACTCTGGTCAATGAGCTTCTTGCTGGGGTCATTGCAGGATAAGATGCGGCAGGCTTTTTCAAAACACTCAGCTTCGTCAATGCTGTAGTGCAGTAGCAAGGCCACCACTGCAGGCAGGGCAGGGCAGAAGGAGATGTCGGGGAACTGGTTGGCAATACACAGGAGGATCTTGCGCACAGCCCCTTCACCCCGTGTGTTCAGGCAGTAGGTGGGCACCTGGGTGTTGTCTACAAACTCAGGCAAGGGCAGGCTACTGCTGCTGTGCTTGCCCACAATCTTCCCCACAATATCACTGTAAACACTGGCATCAGGTGTGACTGTGCGGCAGGGGATGTCCCGGATCAGGCGCTGGTACACTTTCCCCCGCAGGGTGTGGCTCTGAGCCCAGTAGCCCTGCCGTGCCAACTGCTTCAGCTCCTGTAGCTCAGTACAGTTCAGCTCCTTCGGCCCCAGGTCCTGGATGGATGCATCCATCTTGTCCTTATCCACAAAGCAATTGTACCCTAGGGAGTCCATGGCGCCCACTGTGCCTAGGAGGCAGGTCTCAGGCTGCCAGGAAGGAAACAAAGAGCAGCTAAATCTTGCAGCCCCGGCTTCAGCTTCGGGTGTTTTCTGTTAACCAGTCTGTCATCCCACACACCCTGTAGGATTAAAAACAATATTAGTGAATGGATTGAAAGTCCACATTTTAAAGGACTTGTTTTGTTTTCATTTTACTAAAAAGGACTAGGAAGATAAATAATTGCTCTGAGAAGTGGTCACTAACTTTGGAGAACAACTTCTTTTCACAGAGTTCATCTGTTTCCAGATAGGCCACATGGTCCAAGCAATGAGAAGCTGAGGACAGGTTCCCTGAAATGCTTTGAAAGCCTGAGTCCATGGGCCAGAGAGATGCTGGATGCTTAAGAGTGCTTACTGCTCTTCCAGAGGACCTGAGTCCAACTCCCAGCAACCTGTTCAGGCAGTTTAAAACTCTAGCTCCAGTTCCGAGGGATCCCACATTCTCTATGCACTGCACAGATGCAATGCAGACAAATACTCATACATAAAATCATGCGATAAATCTTATTTTTTTTCAAGACAGGATCTCTTTGTGTAACCTGGGCTGTCCTGGAACTCTTTTTGTAAACCAGGTTGGCCTGGAACTCATAGAGATCTGCCTGCCTGTCTCCTGAGTACTGGGATCAAAGTCATGTGCCACCATGCCTGATGATAAATCTTTTTAAAAAACATTTTAAATTAATTTTATTTACCTGTATGAGTGTCTTACCTGCAGGTATATCTGTGCACCATTGCATGCCTGGTACCCAAGGAAGCCAAAAGAGGGTATCAGATCTCCTGGGACTGGAGTTACAGTTGTGAACCACCATATGATGCTGAGAATCAAACCCAAGTCCTCTGGAAAAGCAATCAGTGCTCTTAAGCACTGAGCCCTTTCTAGTCCATCTTTAAAAAATATAAGTACAATAGTCTTTTAAAAGACTTAAAAGAAAACAAAAAACAAAAAAAGAAGAAAAGAAAAAAAAAGAAAAGAGAAGAAAAGAAAAGAAAAAAACTGCCGGGCGGTGGTGGTGCACTCCTTTAATCCCAGCACTTGGGAGGCAGAGGCAGGCGGATTTCTGAGTTCGAGGCTAGCCTGGTCTACAGAGTGAGTTCCAGGACAGCCAGGACTGCACAGAGAAACCCTGTCTCGAAAAAAACAAAAACAAAACAAAAAACAAAAACAAAACAAAAAAAGAAAAGAAAAAAAATCTCTAATTTTGCAACAAACAGCTTTCTACTTGGGAAAATCCACTTAGGCTACCATAGCCTAGGGGCTATCTAAAAAGGGACAAAGGACAAGAGGGGCCTGCTGGACAGTGCTTGCTCTCAGCCTGTCTGTCAGTCAGGCTCTGATCTGAGGATACTCTTGTGTTTTGCTCGCTGTGCTGGATGGATACTGTACCACTGTGCCACGTCCCAGTCCCGAGGAAGAAGTTCTAAAACAGTTCTATCTTCATCTGACCGCCAGCTTAAAAGCTAAGCTCCAGACAGGTGATTCCAGCGGAAGCCACTGGTCGGATAAGAAATAGAGCCTGGGGTGGAATTCTCTAGTAATCATGTAGAGGGACAAGTAGAAGGTGCTGCAATTTCAAAACCAGACAATTAAACTCCAGAACTGCTCCAATTAAACTACAGCCAGGAGTCTTGGGGAGATGGTACTATCTCACTACACGGCAGCCGCTGTGATCCAGACACAGGAGAAGCAGGTGAGCAGGGTGTAGTCCACATGCTTGAAATACCAGAACTCTAGAGAAGGGGAATCACAAAGAGCATGAATTCAACCCCTTCCTGGGCTACACAGGAAATCCAAGACTGAGTTACATAGTGAGACCCTACCCCAACAACAGATAGATAGGCTGTGGATAGTCCAGCAGTTAAGAGCATGGACTGCTTTTGTAGAGGATCAGGAGTTCAGTTTCAAGCCAGGAGACTCACAACAGCCTGTAACTCAGATGCAGGGGATCGGATGCCCTCTTCTGACCTCTTTGGGCACCAGGCAAACAAATGGTACACATATGTACATGCAGACCAAAATACCCTTACATATAAAATAAAATACATTAAAAAATTAAAAACAACCAGGCATAGTGGTACACATCTTTAATCCCAGCACTTGGGAGGCAGAGACAGGCAGATGTCTGAGTTTGAGGCCAGCCTGGTCTACAGAGGGAGTTTCAGGACTGTCAGTTCTGTTACACAGAGGAACACTGTCTCAAAAATCAAATTAGCTAGCTAGACAGACAGACAGACAGACAGAAATCTTGCAGGGCATAGTGTTGCATGCCTTGTGAGTTTAAGGCCCACCCTGGTTTACTACAGTGAATTCTTAGCCAGAGAGGACTATATAGTTAGACCCTGTCTAAACAAACAAACAAAAATCAAGCTTAGTCTTGGACAAAGAAGTACAGGCAACTAAGGAACGCTGAAAGTTGGAGAAACAGTTTTCCCCAGGGAAGAGCCCTCCAGTCGGTTATCCAATACCAAGTGGTCAGTCCTGAAATCATGTACATACAAGTGACACTGTATGGACCGAGCAGGTTATATCTATATATTTAAGAGTGTGTGTAACAGCAATTGAAAAAAAAAAAATGAGACCATGAAGTTGAGAGGGCAAGGGGGGATTACATGAGAAGGCTTGGAGGGAGGAAAAGGAAGAAAGGAAGGGGGAAATGATGTAATTACATTATAATTTTAAAAAATAAGAAAATTATTATCAAAATAAATCTTTAAAAAGGCATATATGTGGTACAAATATAATATGTTCAAGTAAAACACTCCTATACATAAGATTAAAAAAACCCAAGGGCAGGGATGGAGCTCAGCTGTAGAGCACCTGTCTAGTACACACGAGGCCTTAGGTTTGGCTTCCGGCAAGCAGACAAAACAGAGAGGAGAGAGGGGAGAAAAGAAGAGTGGAGGGCAGTGGAGGGAAGGCAGGGTGAGAATGACTAAGAGGCCATGCACAGTCAGCCCTGACAGCCCACTGACTTGGGTTCTGAAGGTTCCACCAAAGGCTGCTGTCCTGAGCACACAAGTCCAGTACTCACCCACATACAAGGGCTGACCTTTGTGATCTGGACGGTAGAACTGTCCAACAATGCCACAGGGGTCCGCTTCAGTGAGTTCTCGTAAATATCCACACCGTTCTGATTTCTCTTGCATCTAGAAAATTCAACTAGAAAATAAACAGAAAAAGAAAATGCTACTGAGTTAAAATAGTTTTATTTTTTTATTAAGACAGGGTTTCTCTGTGTAGCCCTGGCTGTCCTGGAACTCATTTTGTAGACCAGGCTGTCCGCAAGTTCTGCCTCCAGAGTGCTGGGACTTGAGGCATGTAACACCACACCCACAGAAGAATTGTGATGTAAATCCTATTTGTGTAAGACTATCTAAGAAAACACTTTGATTTTACTCTTCTCCTCTGTTTGGTAAAAAATATACTAAACACCATTTTAAAATATCTGTGTGTGAGGGTGTGTGTCTCAGAGCATACTTGTTGGGAGATCAGAAGACAAATTTGAGTATTGGTCCCTGCCTCCCACCTCCGTTGAGACAGGGTCTCTTATTCACTATTGCACACACCAGGCTAGCTACCTGTGAGCTTAAGGAATTCTCCTGTCTCCAGCCAACCCACATACTGCTGCATTAGGGCTGGCACTGCATAGGCATGCTCCTAAGTCCAGCTTTATAGGGGTTCTGGTGATCTGAACTCAGTCCTCATGCTGCACAGGAAGCGCCTTATCCAATGTGCCATCTCCTCGACCTCCATTTTAACCACATTTTAAGGCGCTTCAGGGCTGGAGTGATATCTCAGTGGTTAAAAGCATTGGCTGCTCTTCTAGAGGACCTTGGTTCGATGTCCAGCACCCACATGGTGGTTCAAAACCATCTGTAACTCCAGTTCCAGGGGATCCAATCCCCACCTCTAGCCTCCATATGCACTAGGCACATAAGTGGTGCACAGACAGATATGCAGTCAAAAGATGCACATAGAATACAAACAAACAAACAAACAAACAAACAAAAGGATGCTTCAGTGGTGTCGGGTGCCTTCATATTCCTGTACCATTGCCAGGGCCTCCAGAACTGCTCCATCTCCCTCATCTCCCCTAGCCCTAGCATGACCTCTCTGCCTTCTTTTTTTAATTACCTGGTTCCTCTCCAGAAGCAGCCAATGCTCTAAACACTGACCCATCTCTCCTGCCCCTGCCTTTTTTGTTTTTGTTAAATGACAGTCTTACTCTGCAGCATATTCTGGCTTTAAAGCTGTGATCATCTTGCCATATCCTCCAGAGTTGTGAAATTATAGCTGTGTACCACCATACTCTGGTACAGAATTTCCTTCCACTTAAAAAAGGCCAAGTGATGCTGGGCGGTGGTGGCGCACGCCTTTAATCCCAGCACTTGGGAGGCAGAGGCAGGTGGATTTCTGAGTTCGAGGCCAGCCTGGTCTACAGAGTGAGTTCCAGGACAGCCAGGGCTATACAGAGAAACCCTGTCTCGAAAAACCAAAAAAAAAAAAAAAAAAAAAAAAAAGGCCAAGTGAGTAGTTCATGCCTTTAATCTCAGCATTTGAGAGGCAGAGGCAGGTGGATTTCTGTGAGTTCAAGGCCAGTCTGGTCTACATAGTTCACCTGCATGTTTGAAAGATCACAATTGTGTAGTGCCAATGGAGGCCAGAAAAAGACATTGGATCCCCTGGAACTAGAATTACAGCCAGCCTTGAGCAATCATGTGGGGTACTGGGAAAGAAGCCACATCTTCTGCAAGACCAGCAAGTGCTCTTAATTGCTAAGCCATCTCTTCAGCTCCCACTGATAAGTCTTTACAGGGGCTTTTTCATATAAAGCCCTAATTAAAACAACGTTTTCTGGGGCTGAGGGTGTAGCTAAGTGCTATAGTACTTAGCCATGACTGAAGCCTTGAGTTTAATATCTGGCACTACAAACAAAACCCAAAATTGATGCAAGCATTATAATCATATTAAACTGATTTTCATTGTGTGTCTCAGTGGGAAAGCCTTTCGTAGAGCAGGAGGGGGCAGGTGTGGGATCCCTCTGAAGTGCTCTGAAATCAGCAGGCCCACTTGCTTATCTCTCCTCAGCCATGCCCACACTGCACAATTTCCTACATCTGAGTCATCGTTAGAGTTTGGTTCTGGGGCTAAAAACCTACAGAGCCACCACAGGCCCACTCTGTCTGGGTGACCAGGACCTGCTCCCTCTGAGCAGGATAAAAACATTTATAGATAGAACGGGAGTTCAGCAGAACGGGCCAGCCTGCTCCAGTTGAACACTAAACTGAGACCTGCGGAAGTCATGGAGGTACAGAGGGAACTGCTCAAGGAGCTTCTTCAGGAGGAAACAGACAGCTGTAGCAAGAGGTTCAGGAATGTGCTGGAACCAGAGGGACACTGAGGCAATGACACCCAACGATCTCTCCTCATATCCCTCTCAAAGGGACCCAGGATGTTACTGGAGCTAAGTACATGAAGCGTTCTCCAGTCATCTATAATATAGGCCTGACACCCTCTTCTGACTCCTTAGGGCAAGAGGCATACATGTGGTGCACATGTATACATGCAGGCAAAACACTCATACAGATCACATAAAATAAAACTTAAAAATCATTAAAGATGGGTTCAGAGTGCTTTTATCATGTGATAACAGACTGCATAATTGGGCTGGCTGGATGGCTCAGAGGTTTGGAGCACTGGCTGCCCTTCTGGAGGACTTGGAGTTTGATTCCCACATCATGCTGTAGATACGGGGAGATGAGGCCATAAGCACTCAGGTGATGCACAGATAAACACACAGGCAGAACACTCATAAAATAAAGTCAAAACTACATCAATTAAAAAAAAAAAAAAGGACACAACAGGGTGGCAGTGGCACAGCTGTTAATCCCAGCACGAGGGCACGAGGGACAGAGGCACACGGATCTCTCAGTTCCAGGCCAGCCTGGCCTACAGTCAGTACTAGGACAGCCAGGGCCAGACAGAAAGACCCTGTCTCTGGAAAGCAATAAAAAAGGATGAATAATCACAAAGGTCAGAGAAGACCAGATTACAGAGCAAACCTTGAGAGCACTGCTTAGACCAGCACTCTAGTCCCAGGTCCGTCAACTAAGAGCTAGCTACCACTGCTGTTGTGGTAAATGGCCTGCAAAACCTTTCCTTACATTTACACACGCATTACAACTGAGTCACATTTTTTTTATAGATTGCTCATTAAAATGGAGAAGTGAGGAAGGCAGGAAATTCATCAAAAACATAAAATAAACCGGGCTTTTATACCCACACTTTGGAGAATTAAATTTTGGGTTTTTTGGTGCTTTGAGACAGGGCCTCTACATGTAACCCTGGTGGGCCTGAACTCACTATGTAAGCCGAGCTGGCTTCACACTCAGAGATCTGCCTGCCTCTGCCTCCAGCGTACTGAGCTTCAAATGAGCACCACCGCACACTCATTCTTCCATTTTTGAGATAGGTTCTCACATAAACTAAGCTGGCCTGGAACTGTCTACTTAGCCGAAGATGACCTTGAACTTCTCCTTGTGCGTGTGTGTGTGTGTGTGTGTGGGGGGGGGGGTGTTGGGGGGATTACAGGAAAGTTACCTCGTGGGGCTCTTTTTACTTTTTCTTTTTAATGCTAAGATCCAACCTCAGCTATCTTGAATGCTAAGTGCCCATTGCCCTCAGTGAGCTAACCCAGGCCCAAGGGGATGAGGCTTTCTAGCTAACCTGACATGACGCGCTGTTCGTCTATCTGTGCTGTCACACAGACTTACAAGCCACACTCCTCAGATTTTGTGTGGTGTGGTCAGGGGAGAGAGGGGAAGCAGGTGCAAATGAGGCCAACTAAGAAATCAAGCAGGCTTGTCTTCGAGGCCTAGATTTAGCTTCTTGGGCCAGGCCTCACATCTCCACACGGCAGCGGTTTTGTGGACAACTGCAATCATGACTAACACTCACCCTTAGAGACACTGGCTCTCAGTAACACCTTTGAGTTGAGTACTGCCTCTGGGCTTGCTGGGTGGGGTGACATTAGAGTGACGCGGCACACACAGTAGCACAGACCCTGCACAGGCACTGCCACTGTTAACAGTGCTCTTGAGAAGCTACTTTCCCCCAGGGCTGGGGGTTGGCATTTGTCATCACAGACACTGCACTGCATTGTCTCAGAGTCCCTTTCTGCACCCTCAAGTTCTCAACAGAGAAGAGCTGGTTCTCCAGTAGCACCTTTGGCTGGCTCCCTCTCCTTCAGCTCCACGTGTCTGGAATGGGAGGCACTCGGTTTTCGGGCCCTCAGGTCTGGGTCTCAGCAGTAATTCCCAGAAAGCAGGAAAAATGTCACTTGACACCTGTCATATGTATGGAGTGACAGCTGGTGATGGTTTCAGACAGTACAGTTTCCATGTAGTGGGTCTGTAGGGTAACGGCTACTTTAATGAGGGTCCACGGTGTAAGCACCTCCCACGAGATGACATCTGAACTGGAGTAAGGAAACTGATGTGGCTGGGAGAAGAGCTAAGCAGTGTTGGGGATAGTGTGAGGAGGGCAGGTACAAAGACCCTGAGGAGGGCAAGCTCCAAGGAGAAAATGTGTGGCCAGAATGTACAGCCAATACCAGGAGCAGTTCGGCCAGCATGAGGCAGAACTCACACACACACAGAAGGTGCCTGGGTTTTATGCTAAGAATGGGGGCCGGGGAGGGGAAGTCTAATAGAGGTTCCTGCTGTGACAGCTGAACTGAAACTGTTTAGACAGCACTCCCTCAGGAGACAGGCCAGGACAGACGTCACCTCCATGTTTCTTTTGAGGCTGCACTCAGAGTCTTAGGCCTGGCACTCGATACTTGGCGGCCTCTGGGATGGATATCCCAGCAGCCATTCCTGAAGAGAGGTGTAGTTCTCCCACAGGCAATGAGGCCAGAGCTTGAGTTCTGGTGGTAACCCCCACACCCACACACGACTGCCTCTTTAAACAGCTTTACTTCCCCTCCTGCCCAGAGCTGCTGCTTTCCCCACACCACAAGCCTCTCCTGATGGTCACAGCCTTTTCCTTACAAGCATGGTGACTATTTGAAAGTTTAAGGTAACTGAAGTGTGTATTTTGAAGGAAACAAAAGACATGTGGAAAGAAATCCTTTTTAGTTCCCCAAAATGTTATGTTGCTGATTGGATGACATTTCCCAGGAGATGCCTGCACCCTGTCATAGGATGTGTCCTCTGCCCACAGTGCACTGCCCTGCATTTGCCAAGGGTAAGACCAAAGATCAGGGAAGCTGTAGATGTCGCAGGGAAACGCAAAACTCAACATCTTCCACCTATAGTAAAGTCTTTGTTCTGCCCTTTGCCCACAGAAGAGGGAGGAGGCCAGGAGTGGGCTGAAGGGAAGCCATGCTCATCAGCATTGGCTTCACTGTTACATCATGAGGGCAGGTGGCTGGCCAGGAGGGAGAACTGGGAGCGAGTCTGAATAAGAACAGCCCAGAGGCTCATGTTTGGATACTTGGTTGATCCTCAGTTGGTAGAACCATTTGGAAAGGATTAGGAGGTGTGGCTTTGTTGGAGGAGGTGTGTCACTGGGAACACATCCCCACCATTCCCAGTTGGTTAGCTCTCTTGCTAGTGTTCTCTCTCTCTCTCTCTCTCTCTCTCTCTCTCTCTCTCTCTCTCTCTCTCTCTCTCTCTC